>NC_030854.1:12396147-12487697 GCF_000208745.1 Theobroma cacao | reverse complement strand
TTATGTGCGAGTAGGGAGTGCGCATAACCCGGTGATGACCCAGCCATGTGCGAGTAGGGAGTGCGCATGAGCTGGTGATGATGATGATGAGCTGGTGATGATGATGATGGGTTGGTGAGATGATGATGATGGGTATATACATATATATATATATATATATACATATGTAAATGTGTGTGTTATAGCAAATTGATGGACAATGATTTATGGTTGTAATGTACGTGAAATTTGACACATTGTACTTTGAGAATTTTCATGAATTTTATGTTGATTTTATTAGTTTAGCAGGATGGCTTTTTGTTGAGTGAGGAAAAATGTTTCTCTTGTTGCTCCGTTTTCGCTGCAGCGAAATTCATGCTCGCTGTAGTGAGAAACTCTCGAGTTTTGAGGGGTTTTAAATAGGAATGAACTAAATTGCATTGTTTTGAAACAAGTGCATCATGATTTTAAATTCTCCCTAATTGTTGCTTGTTCCCTTCCTTGTTCACTCACTGAGTTTATACTCACCATTTTCAAATTCATGTTTTCAGATCACGAGGCAGCCGATAATTAGGACGAGGTGTCCTTGTAGACCTGTGTCCATCTTTTGGTAGGTGTCTCAGCATTCGGTAGCTGTATATTCATCTGAGTCCCTCCGCTGGAAGTTGAGTATTATTTTGTTATGTATAGATGAACTTAATGTAAATTTTAAATGAGTAATGCCAGTACGAGTTGGCAATGTATATCACTATTTTGATTCAAAGTTATGAAATATGACTTAGTGATAATAGATGGAATTATAAGTAAGATAAATAATAGGCTTGCTTGGGTGTAGTGGATTACGTCCATTGGACCCATGCGCCGATCATGGCCCGAAATTTGGGTCGTGACAAAAATATACCCAAGTATATCTAGAATAGTCATTAACTATTACAAAGCCATAAGATTTTCCTCCTAAGCTAGTTGTGCTTATTGGACCAAATAGATCAATGTGTAACAATTCAAGAGGTCTAGATGTTGACACTATCTTCTTAGTCTTAAAGGATGTTCTAACTTGTTTTCCTAGTTGGCAAGCATCACATATCCTATCATTTTCAAATTTTAAAGTCGGTAGCCCAACCATTAGATTTTTTCCAGTCAATTTTGATATAGTATGCAAACTTACATGTCTTAATCTTCTATGCCATAACCAGCTATCATTTTCAACACTTGCAACAAGACATACTTCACTATTTACTTCAAGATCTTCAAGAAAAATTACATACATGTTCTTCAATCTTTTTCTTATAAATGAAATTTTATTTGTACTCATATCTATCACTTCACACTTAGTTGAATCAAAACATACTCTAAATCCTTTATCACATAGTTGACTAATACTTACTAAATTATGCTTTAAGCCTTTAACCAACAGCACATGACTTATTTAAGTTTGGGAATTTTTACCAACCGTACCTATACCATGGATTCTTCCTTTTGAATCATCTCCAAAGGATACGGTTCCTCCCTTTCTCTTATCCAGCTGAGCAAATACCATTTCATGTCCTGTCATGTGCCGTGAACAGCCACTGTCCAAGTACCAAGGCTGTTTTTTCGTGAGTTGAGTTCTTGAACATGTCTCCTTTAAGTCCAACTCAACCTATAAAACAGAATTTCAGTTTTTCTTTATAGATACCCATATTTTGATGGGTCATTGAGTGTTAGTTGTAACAAAGGATCCCTTAGGAACCCAAATTTTCTTCACTTTCTGCACTCTTCTTTTCTTAAAACAGTCATATGATAAATGACCATGTTTACCATAATTATCACTGGTTGATCTAAGTGGTACAAGATTGAGTGCTAAATACAATTGCAAGGAGTAGGCGTTTAAGTGCAGGCAAGTGCGGTGAACCTTTTCAAGTTTTTCAACTTTCTATAGCTCAAATCTCTTTCAAGGCTCCTAAAAAACTTGTTTCTAATTGTTGGAAGACCCTTTTATACTTGGAGATGCAACTCTAATGGCAGTTTGACAGTTTATGGCCATTGGAAACAATTGTCGATGAGTTCTAGCCGTTAATCTATCTTATAGTGCTTTGGCTTAAATTACAGACAAAGCTCTTAGTCAACTAAGTTGGTTCTATTTCAGGTTGTTGATTTTGGCAAAGAGTAGTTAGTCGACTACTTGGTCAACTAAGTTGATTCTGTTTCTCAAACTCTTCAGCCCGCCATTCCTTCAATTTGAAACTTGGTCAACCAATATTCTTTCTTGTTTCACCAATAGGCTTCCTCCTTGTTAGATAGTTATATCTTGTTGTTTTTATTCCTCTTTTTATTTTGATATACTATTTGAAGAGTTAAATGATTAATTTCATATATTAATTTTTCTGCACACTCAAGTTAAGATATTAGACACAAATGAATAGAAATGTTTTATTATCATCAAAAACTAATGGAGCCAACACAAATTAGCCCTAAGGATGAGCTTAAATTTTTCTATGCTTAACATGAAGCCAAGGAATTAAAGGACTAGTTATGAATTTGGTAGCCTAAAAGTCAAATGACTTAGAAATGTTGATTCTAGTCTAAACGCCATATGGAGTTTTATATTTGAGCTTGATAAACAAATTGCTTTAAAGATCAATTTAAAAATTTATTTGGTTTAGTATGCAACCTATGATGTAAATGATTAGTCTTGAAATTGATTTCCCCAAAGGGATGGGAGTTAGAAAATGTTGATTTTTGGATAAACTCTAAGAGGAAGATTATGCATCTTAAGTTTAGGAAATTTTGATTTTTGACCGCAAAGGCAAGATGCAATAAGTAAGTGAATTGTCCACCTTACAAATATAAATTGTTAAGGATTGTTGAGTAATGTTAAGACCTCAATGTTGAGTGATGTACACTTTGATATTTATGTACCTAAGAGTTATTTGGAGACCATTGCTTAACCAAGTTTGCACTAAATGTTATGATAAAGGTATATGATTGCTAGTAGTGAAATATGCTCAAATGATGGTTTTGGCAAACCTCAAAACGTGGAATAAACATGTCAGAATTAATGCTCTGATTGTGTACTTAACATAGAGAGCAAGTTTTGCAAATTGTGGTTTCCATGATCATGAAATCTATGAAGCTTATCAACATGTAGGCATGTTCTTGAAGTTGTACATTTTTTGATTTAGATGCATCATATGAAAGGAGATCCCATAGAAGGATTTAGCCTAATTGGTGGTTACATGACTATAGGCTTGGTATGAGATTGAGAATGCCCTAATATATATGTGGAGTGTATTGTGAAAGGCCAACAAGCCACATATACACTAATAAGGTCAATAACATAAATGATGGGGAAAATATGGATGTTGTTATGATGAGTATAAAAGGCTTAAGAATAATCAGTGCAAATATACTAAATTAGTTCTGCATGGTCTGGATTAAAGACAAGGACACCTTGGGAGATTTGCAAATAATGTCCATTGGGACCAATGAGCTGAAATGCTATTAAGCATGCATTGAATTGTTAAAGTTATGAGTTGCTTTAAAGATAAGCCTCTAATTGTTTGAGTCCTCAATGGAACTCCATTAAAGAATATAGACAATCAAGGATTTTCATTGAGAAGGTTGATTTGGGACAAGCAAACTACGGTACATAATTGTGTTATTTTGAGGAATAACCCTGTTATGTTAAATTACAAGGAACGATTTCCATGGAGGTGAGACCCAATGATTGAATGGTGGTATGATATATTCGAAAACCTCAAGTATGGAGTTAATTCTAGAGGATTTTTAGAAATTCATGATAATAGATGGTGTTATTAATTGATGGCCATAAATTCGTTCTCGATAAAAGGGTTCAAATAATTGAAATTGCTAGGATATAGCTAAGTCGGGAAATTTTTGGGAGTTATGTGGTTATAACCCTTTCTAAGGAGCAAAACCCTGTGTGATATCCGATCTATGAATGTGGAAGTAATCATAATTACATCTTGAAAACTTGGATAGTAGACAACTAATTGTGAAATTGCAAGATGCGAAACTTACGAGCTCAACCTATGACATGGGCATATGGTGTCATGAGCTAATTAAGGATATTGATCTTCCTGTTGTTGATGGATTAGTGAGATCTTGGTAATGAAAAGATTTATTACATTCAAACTGGGTTAAAGGGTTGATGGTCTAAGCTTAGATGTGTTATGAAAGGATTGAGTATTAAAGTGTGTAAATTCTCCAAGTCCAAAGCTGTCAAGCCTGACTCTATAAAATATTTACCATGTCATTCATGTGATTGACAATATGCTTGCATACTAGGAAAGCCCCGAAAAATCGTAAAAAAATCAGTAGTGTACTTAATAGTACAACTAAGTTAAATTAAGCCTTGGGAACAAGCCTTTGATAAATTAATTTTATGTTATGACATGTGGTTATCATGGATCTCTATGCTGCTGCATTATGTTGATATATATATATGTTTGAATATAGAGTTGTGTAATTATATTGACTCGGCTATGTACGAGTAGGGAGTGCGCATAAGCTGAGGATGACCCGGTTATGTGCGAGTAGGGAGTGCGCATAACCCGATGATGACCCAGCCATGTGAGAGTAGGCAGTGCGTATGAGCTGGTGATGATGATGATGATGTGATGGTGTGTATGATGATGATGGGATGGTGTGCATGATGATGATGGGTATACGTATACATATATACATATGTAAATATGTGAAACTTGACATGTTAAACTTTGAAAAATTGTCATGTGTTTCATGTTGGTTTGGACATTTCAGCAGGGTGGTTTTTCTTTGGGAATAAGGGTAAAATTTTCATTTGTACCCTGTTTCTCGCTGTAACGAGAATCATTTTCACTGCAGCGAGAAACTCTCGGGTTTGAAAGGGTAGACTGGCCAAAAACTCACTGCAGCGAGAATGCATTTTCGCTGCATCAAAAATGACACTGTAGCTTCTCGCTGCAGCGAGAACCTTTCTGTTTCTGGGTCACAATTTTGCTGCAGTGAGATTCAGCGAAAAACTTTCTGTTTTGTCTCCTATCTTGTCCAATTGCTACCTTATTTCACTTCTTTGCTACCATATTTGACTTGCTTGCGTATCATTGAAGCTTTCATTCTTTAAATGGTTCATTATGTATGGATTCATGATTTTCAAATGATTAATCATTTAAGGGCTTGATGAGGGGTTTTTAATATGAATGGACCTAAATTGCATTGTTTTGAAACAAGTGCATCATGATTTTAAATTCTTCCTTGTTGTTGCTTGTTCCCTTCCTTGTTCATTCACTGGGTTTATACTCACCGCTTTCAACTTCATGTTTTCAGATCACGAGACAGCTAGTAACTAGGTCAAGGTGTCTTTATACAGTCGACCCTTGGTAGGTGCCTCGGCATTCAGTAGCTGTACAGTCGTCGAGTTTCTCCGCTGGACATCAAGTCTCTTTTTGTTGTGTATAGACAAACCTAATGTAAGTTATTAAGATATATGTTGTAAACAATGTATATACCCTTGTTTGGTATGCCAGTATGAGGTGGCAATGTTTAATATTATTTTGATTCAAGTATGAAATGTGACTTAGCAGTGTATGATGGAATGATGAACATGTCAGATTAATAGGCTTGCTTGGGCTTAGTGGACTACGTCCATTGGGCCCATGCGTCAGTCAAGGATGTACCCAAGACTACTTTTAGGACGCGTTATGGGCATTATGAGTTTCTGGTGATGCTGTTTGGTTTGACTAATGCCCCAGCAGCTTTTATGGATCTTATGAACAGGGTATTCCATCCATACTTGAATAAGTTCATGATAGTATTCATAGATGACATCCTGGTCTATTCGAAAAATGGTGATGAACATGCTGCCCATTTGCGTTTTGTGTTGCAAACTTTGCACGAAAGACAACTCTATGCCAAGTTCTCTAAATGTGAGTTCTGGTTGAAGGAAGTGGTTTTCTTGGGACATGTGGTATCTGGGGCTGGAATTTATGTCTATCCCAAGAAGATTGAGGCAATCTTACAATGGGAGCAATCGAGAACGAAAATTGAGATTCACAGTTTTCTTGGCTTAGCCGGTTATTATCGGAGATTTGTTTAAGGATTTTCATTGATAGCTGCTCCTTTGACTCGTCTGACTCGTAAAGGAGTTAAGTTTGAGTGGGATGATGTTTGTGAGAGTCGATTTCAGGAGCTAAAGAACCGGTTAACCTCCGCTCCAGTTCTGACACTTTCGGTCGGTGGGAAAGAATTTGTGGTATACAGTGATGCCTCTAAGTTGGTATTAGGGTGTGTATTGATGCAGGATGAAAAAGTAATAGCCTATGCTTCCTGACATTGAAGGTGGCTACACGGTTATTTGAGAAGAGAGCCAGTACCTGGTGGAATTCAGTAAAGTCTCGCTCTCCTATACCGCTGACTTGGACGGATTTCCTCCAAGAGTTTGATGGTCAGTACTACACCTATTTTCATCAGAAAGAGAAAAGAAGAGAATTTCTGAGTTTGAAATAAGGGAACATGACCATTGAGGAGTATGAAACTCGTTTTAACGAGCTGATATTGTATGTACCTGAGTTGGTGAGATTGGAGCAAGATCAGGTAAACTACTTTGAAGAGGGACTTCATAATGAGATACGGGAGAGTATGGCAGTGACTGGCAAGGAGTCATATAGGAAAGTTGTGCAGATGGCCTTAAGGGCTAAGAAGCTCGCCACTGAGAATAGACGGATCCGAGCTGAGTTCGCAAAGAGAAGGAATCCGTCTATTCTCAGTGGCGAGCTTCTTAGCCCTTAAGGCTCTATGTTCCCGGGTCAATCTTCAAAGAGAGGCAGAGATTCGACATCTGCTGCAGGAAGTACTACCTCAACGTCTGTGGCATCCACTAGACCTCTATCTCAGCAGTCACAGCCGAGATCT
The DNA here is from genome assembly GCF_000208745.1 of Theobroma cacao. Lineage (NCBI taxonomy): Eukaryota > Viridiplantae > Streptophyta > Magnoliopsida > Malvales > Malvaceae > Theobroma > Theobroma cacao. The sequence goes on along the minus strand of NC_030854.1, from coordinate 12,480,827 downwards.
TCTAAATTTGATCGACTAGTGATGAGTAGTCAGGGGAGGACTTCAGGAAGATTGGACAGATGCCGTAATTGTAGAGGATTTCATGTTGGGTCATGTAGACAGCCTGTAAAGTGTTTTCAATGTGGCCAACAAGGGCATATCAAGAGAGATTGTCCTCAATTGAGACGAGGTACAGTAACTACTTCTACTCCTCCGACTCGTCCTAGTATACCGCGGAGAGACACTTCGAGATCACAGTCCAGACAAGGCCTAGTGATACGATCAGGCATGGGGAGTAATACCTCAGAACAGCCATGTTCCAGACCGTAGCCCTAGATTTCGACCAGGGTCTTTTTAGTGACTGAGGATGAAGCCCGGGTTCAACCTAGCACAGTGACGGTACTATGATTGTGTTTGATAGAGATGCACATGTTTTGATAGATTCGGGCTCCGATAAAACATACGTGAGCATATCATTTGCATCATTCTCAGATAGGAACCTGTCACCATTAGAGGAATAGATTATAGTGCATACTCCTATAGGCGAGCAGTTAGTAAGAAATACGTATTATAGAGACTGTGGTATTAAAGTTAGGGAAGAAGAATTTATGGGTGATTTAATCCCTTTAGAGATTTGGGACTTTGATTTGAACTTGGGTATGGATTGGTTGTCCACTCATCGAGCAAAGGTGGATTGTTTTAAGAAAGAAGTGATTCTCTAGAGTTCAGAGGGAGTAGAAGTTGTATTTACGGGAGAGCGTCGAGTATTACCGTTTTGTGTAATCTCGGCCCTCAAAGCTTTGAAATTGGTGCGAAAGGGATATTCGGCATACTTGGCTCACGTGATTGATATATCGAGGGAGGAACCGAAGTAAGAGAATGTCCCCGTAGTAAGTAAGTTCCCTGATGTATTTCCTGATGAATTACCGGGACTTCCTCCCGATCGTGAGTTAGAATTCACCATTGACTTATCTTTGGGTACTGCCCCTATCTCTATTCCTCCATATAGAATGGCTCCCACAGAGTTAAAGGAGTTGAAAGTACAATTGCAAGAGTTAGTGAACAAGGGTTTTATACGCCCTATTATATCTCCGTGGGGAGCACCGATTTTATTTGTGAAAAAGAAAGACGGTACACTTCGGTTAAGTATAGATTACCGACAACTTAACAGAATGACCATTAAGAACAAGTATCTGTTATCGAGGATTGATGATCTTTTCAATCAATTACAGGGGGCTATAGTGTTTTCTAAGGTTGATCTGAGGTTTGGGTAGCATCAGTTGAGGATTAAAGAACAGGATGTACCCAAGACAGCATTCAGGACTCGGAACGGTCATTATGAGTTCTTAGTCATGCCTTTCGGGTTAACTAACGCACCGGCAGCTTTTATGGATCTCATGAACAGGGTGTTCCACCCTTACTTGAACAAGTTTGTTATTGTGTTCATTGATGACATCCTGGTTTACTCGAGAGATAATGATGAGCACGCTACCCACTTGCGTATAGTATTACAGACTTTGCGGGAAAGACAGTTGTGTGAAAATTTTTCAAAGTGTGTGTTTTGGTTGCAGGACGTGGTATTCTTGGGACACGTAGTATCGGGAGCTGGAATATATGTTGATCCCAAGAAGATAGAGGCAATTTTACAATGGGAGCAACCTAAGACAATGACAGAGATTCGTAGTTTCCTCGGATTAATCGGTTATTATCGAAGGTTTGTTCAAGGGTTTTCCTTAATAACAGCTCCTTTGACCCGTCTAACTCGTAAGGGAGTTAAGTTTGAGTGGGATGATGTTTGTGAGAATCGATTCAGGAGCTAAAGAACCGGTTAACCTCCGCTCCCATTTTAACACTTCTTGTGAGTGGTAAGGGATTGGCGGTGTACAGTGATGCATCTAAGTTGGGGTTGGGGTGCGTACTGATGCAGGATGAAAAAGTTGTGGCTTATGCTTCTAGACAACTAAAGAGGCATGAAGCAAATTACCCTACCCACGATTTAGAGTTAGCAGCAATAGTGTTTGCTTTAAAAATTTGGAGGCATTACTTGTATGGTGAGCATTGTCGGGCATTTACGGATCACAGGAGTTTAAAATATTTGCTCACTCAGAAGGAGCTTAATTTGAGGCAAAGCCGATGGTTGGAGTTGATAAAAGATTATGACTTGGTGATAGACTATCATCCGAGAAAGGCGAACGTTGTAGCTGATGCCTTAAGTCGTAAGTCTTCATCGTCTTTAGCAACACTTCGGAGTTGTTATTTTCCAGCATTATTAGAGATGAAATCTTTTGGGGTCCAGTTGAGAAATGGTGAGGATGGATCCTTATTGGCAAGCTTCATTGTGCGACCTTCATTACTTAATCAGATCAAGGACATTCAGAGATCTGATGAGGAGTTAAGAAAAGAAATTCAAAAATTGACCGATGGGGGAGTCAGTGAGTTTAGATTCAGAGAAGATAACGTCTTGGTGTTTAGAGACCGAGTTTGTGTTCCTAAGGGAAACCAACTGAGACAGGCGATCATGGAAGAAGCCCATTCATCTACCTATGCATTACATCTTGGAAGCACCAAGATGTATAGGACTATCAGGGAGAATTATCGGTGGCTGGGTATGAAGCGAGACATAGCAGAATTCGTAGCAAAGTGTCTCGTATGTCAGCAAGTTAAAGTGAAGCATCAGAGGCCAGCAGGTACACTTCAGTCTTTACCTGTTCCCGAGTGGAAATGGGAGCATGTAACTATGGATTCTGTTTTGGGACTGTCGCGAACACAGAGGAGAAAGGATGCAATCTTGGTGATCATAGATCGGTTGACTAAGTCCGCTCACTTTTTAGTTGTCCATAGTACATACTCTATTAAGAAGCTGGTTCAACTCTATATAGATGAGATTGTGAGGCTACATGGAGTTCCCGTTTCTATAGTGTTAGATCGAGATCCTCGATTCACTTCTTGGTTCTGGTCAAAATTTCAAGAAGCTCTCGGAACCAAATTGAAATTTAGCACTGCTTTTCACCCACAAACGGATGGTCAGTCAGAGAGGACTATCCAGACTATGGAGGATATGTTGAGGGCTTGTGTCATGGATTTTCTTGGGAGTTGGGATAGACACTTGCCATTAGTGGAATTTGCTTACAACAATAGCTTCCAATCTAGCATTAGTATGGCACCGTACGAAGCTTTATATGGAAGGAAATGTTGTACTCCACTTTGTTGGGATGAAGTGGGTAAAAAAAAGTTAGTTAGTGTGGAATTGATCGATCTAACTAATGACAACATCAAGGTTATACGAGAGAGGCTAAAGGGAGCCCAGGATAGGTAGAAGAGCTATGCAGATAAACGGAGAAAAGATTTGGAGTTTGAGATCGATGATAGAGTTTTTCTTAAGGTTTCTCCGTGGAAAGCTGTGATTCGATTTGCGAGGGGAAAGCTTAACCCGAGGTATATTGGACCATTCTGAATCATTGAGAGAATTGGACCAGTGGCTTATCAGTTAGAACTACCTCCAAAGTTAGATCGGATCCACAACATTTTCCATGTCTCCATGCTTAAGCAGTATGTACCAGATCCCTCTCACATCCTCGAAGTGCCTTTGATCGAGTTGCATGACGATTTGAAGTTCGAGGTGCAACTTGTGAGACTCTTGGATCGAAAGGATCGAGTATTGAGGAACAAGAATACTTCAATGGTCAAAGTGTTATGGAAAAGTGCTCGAATGGAGGAAATGACATGGGAAGTAGAGCATCAGATGAGGAACCAATACCCGCATCTATTTGTCGAATCTGGTAAGTGAAATTTTGAGGTCAAAATTTTATTTTAAGGGGGTTAGAATCGTAAAACCCGACCCTATAAACACATGTCATGACATACATGCATTGAGTAGTATGTTATTACGTTAGGAAAGTTCCTAAGAATAGACAAAACCCGGTATTATACCTAACGGTACACTTGAGTTGATTTAACCTCGAACTAGTTCAAATAGGAATCATAGGATGAAATTTAATATTTTACACTCCAGGATTGACTAAAAAAATTGTTCGAAGTTCGAGGGTTCATTTGAAAAAAAATTAAAAATTTTGATGTTCAGGGGCAAAATCGTCATTTTGCCACCTAAGATAATAATTTGATCATTGAGTGAAATTTTTGAGCAAGATTAACTATTTGGAGTATAATTTAATGATAGGAAGTGAAAATTTTCAATTACGGCAATTTTCGAAACACAGGGACAAAATGATAATGTTGTCGTATTGTGGTAAAAACCGTAATTTTCACCACCCAAAAATTGTCAAAATTATAGGATTTATTTATTTTTGGTATGAATAACTATTGTATGTTAACTGTTGAAAACTTTAAGTTTAAAGGATGAAATTTTAAAAATGGGCCAATGGAAAAGTGACACATGGCACTTTTTAATTATTTAATATTATTTTAATAGAAAATCAGCCCATTTAAACCCCACATCAGGTGGTGGCCGGCCATAAGGAGAGAACAAGAGAGAAAATAGAGAGAAAAGGAAGAAAAGAGAAAAACCAAAGGAAAACTAGAAAATTCAAAGGGGAAATCACGTTTTTTGACCGTTTACGCGTCTAACGGTAAGATTTTTTAACTTTAGCTTGATTTCTACCTTTCTTATGCCTTTGTTTCCATTTAGCATGCTTGAGGAGAGAGATCAAAAAGTGATCTCAAGGGCTGGACGAAATTCAAGGGGAAGGACTTTGAAATTTTTATGTTTTGATTTTTAGTTAAATTGATAGTTTTAGTTAGTTAAATGTGTATAGAAATCAAATTGGGCAAGAAAGCATGAAATTTTCACAATACCCATCCTTGGCTGAATGATCAATGATGTACAATGATGATGAACTGATTTTTATTCTAAGACAAATGAAGAGAAAATGATGAAAAATGGTTAAATGTGATAGAAAAACAAAGTGGAAGATTTACCGAATTAATGTCCCATTTTTGGCCAAATTTTTCCAAGGAGGAAAGTGAGCTGATTTTGGTGATTTTAGAAGGTTATTGGCTGATATTTAATGGTTAGAATTGTTGGAGAGAAAATGGGACAATTTAGAGCTAAAATGGAGTGCATTAGCAATTTATCGGGTAAAGTGCCAAAAACAAGCTAATACCGCGTTTAAGCCGTTTTAGGCTATTGCATTTCATACCATGCATTAGAATAGGATTTAAGTCAATTATATAGTGATTTAGCATCAATGTGGTGAATTGTGTAATTTTTTCAATGTGTCTAGGAGGAGAGTCTTTCGGTAAAGGCAAGGAAGTCGTACCCGACGAACAGTGATCGGGGCACCTAAAAAAGCAATTAGTTTGTACAAACAGTGCGTAAACCTATTATTATTGTAAATTATCTAGAGTTTATTTTTAAATACTCTTCATGGATTTTATGAAACGAAAATGAGATTAAAATGATATTTTTGATGTTTTAGAAATAAATGTGACAAATAAAAATATATTGTGTTGATTATGAAATTGAGTAATTGGAGGCTGCCAATTATTTTGAAATATATATTTTCCTATGAATGGCTTATGATATATAAGTATATGTGGCTATATGTTATAATTGCACTGGGAATTTATGTAAGTTATCTTTTACTATGCAGGCTGGGTAAATAAATAAAAGTCACGTTCTATTGTCAAAATTTTATTAAAATTAGTGGGTTTAGTCACTGCAGTGACGAGTTTCCGTGGACTGCCTATTAGAGGGGCACAGTAAACCCGATTATATAGTTACTCCGGTAGTAGAGGCGATGAGGGTAACTCCCGGGGTAGTGTTAGAGCTCACTTCACGTCGAACCCCCATGTGAATGTGTAACTTGGCCAACGTCAAGGAACGACTTGTTTTAAAAAGAAAAAATGTGTTCCACATGTAAATATCTTAACAACCTTGGCGGACTCGGTTAGATGCCTCGGCCAAGGTATCCCCGAGGATTAGTTTTGACTTGAGCCTTATTTTTAATAAAAGTCAGAAGCCTTAACAACTGTTTTGGTAAATTACAAATATTTTATGGTTTAAGAAATAAATTGAAAAACCTTATGAAATGGTTTGTAATTTGTTGTTCAAACATGCCTCCATGTTACTCGCCTTTAGATATTTATGATAATGTCTGTTTACTCATTGGGATTGAAAATCTCACCCACCTCCTTTCCAAATATTTCAGGCCTGTGGTAGCTTGTAGATACCCAATTTTGTCGAGGATTCCAGTTGACCCTTCTATCCCACAGATAGTAGGTTACTACACCAATACTTGGTGTATTTACGGACCACTTGTCATTGTAATTATTATTGTACATTATAACTTTGTAAATTATTGTATGTATAAATTTATTTTTCTTCTAAGTTACAAAAGATTACTTACACGTGTTTCTATAAATATATTTTTATATAAAAATGCTATATTTTTGTCTTTGATTTACTTGAGCCTGAAACAACTGGAAATTGTTTAAAACTGATATGTAAGCCTTGCGGGGTTCCGATTGGTATTCCGGGTAATAAGTATCAATCGGGACGTCGCGGCGGTTGTCATGGGCCCGAGGGAGGTTTCGGGTCGTGACATTTTAGATGGTATTTGTTTATTCACTAGGATTATATAATCTCACCACCCTCCTTTCCACCCATTTCAGGCTCAGGATAGTCAATAGATAGCTCACTTTGTTGAGGGCTACAGTTGGATTTGCATCCTCAAAAACTGTAGGTTTATCGCTTTTGATACTTTTGGTCGTTCGTGGGCTCATGTGTCACTGTAAATTAAATTTTATGCTTTGGTTATTTGTATTACAGTATGTATGAATTTATTGAGCTTTTAAGCTACAAAAATTATTTACCAGTAACTCTATAAATATTGTTTTATAAGAAAATAGAATATTTTTTTGAATATTTTTATTATATTCAAATAGTTATAAATTTACTTTAAATGAATGTTTTAGATATCTAAACTTATTTTCGATTATGAAATATGTGTTTTCCACTTGCATACTACATTTTTAGCTGGTTTCGAGACTTTCCAGGAAAAATGACGAAAATGCCCCTGTGAGCGAAAAATTGTTTTTCTATTGTTTTGATTTGGGAATAGTTTATAATCTCTCAAAACATGATACTTAACAACTATTGCTCACAGGGGAGGTGCGAAATCTGATATTAAAGCCTTGCAGGGTTTTGGTTGGCATTTTGGGTAATGAATGTCTATCGAAACATTGCGGCGGTTGTCATTGGCTCGAGGAGAGTACCGAGTCATGACATAAGAAATTCATAAGCCATGTTGATTACTCGATTTATATGAATTGATTTTATTTGGTTGAAAGCTGATGAATTATAGTATGATGATCTATTTTAATCTGTCTCTATTTACTCGGCTTTAGATATTTGAGATGGTATTTGTTTACTCACTGGGATTATATAATCTCACCACCCTCCTTTCCACCCATTTCAGGCTCAGGATAGTCGATAAATAGCTAATTTCATTGAGGGCTACAGTTGGACTTGCATCCTCAAAAACTGTAGGTTTACCGCTTTTGATACTTTTGGTCGTTCGTCGGCCCACATGTCACTGTAAATTAAATCTTATGCTTTGGTTATCTGTATTACAGTATGTATGAATTTATTTGGCTTTTATGCTATAAAAATTATTTACCGGGAACTCTATAAATATTGTTTTATAAGAAAATAGAATGTTTTATTGAATATTTTTATTATATTTAAATAGTTATAGTTTCACTTTAAATGAATGTTTTAGACATCTAAACTTATTTTTGATTATGAAATATGTGTTTTCCACTCGCATACTACATTTTTAGCTGGTTTCAAGATGTTCGAGGATAAATGACCAAAATGCCCCTATGAGAAAAAATTATTTTTCTATTGTTTTGACTTGAAAATAGTTTATAATCTCTCAAAACATGATACTTAACAACTGTTGCTCATAGGGGAGGTGCAAAAACTGATATTAAAGCTTTGCGAGGTTCCGGTTGGTTTCCAAGGCAATGAATGTCTATCGGGACGTCGTGACGATTGTCAAGGGCTCGAGGGGAGTACCGGGTCGTGACAATTACATTGGTATTAGAGCCTTTGGTTTTAAAGATCAGAGCTTTTGGGTTTAAAGTTGTTTTAAAGTTGTTTTAAAATTTACAGTGTCTGTGTGGCATTGAGTTAAGTTAGGTTAGGTTGAGTCGAATGCATGCATTTGCATATAGAAACCTACCTGCTTTGGTGATGCAGAAATGATTAAGTAACTACTACTTGGTTGCGTATAGGTTTTGAGGTGCACTGGTGACACACACACCATGTCTAAAAGAGGCGGTAGTCCCGATACCCCTCATAGAGCTAATGAGGGATCATTAGATTCCACTGCCAAGAGCCAATGACGCCCTGATCTAGGTAATTTAGAATGGTTTTGTAATAATGAAAGCTTCGAGAGTAGCGAGAATTTTGAAAGTGAGAGCAGCTCCGATACTCCAAAAACTGTAAAAGATTTTCTTTTGAAACAACCTGAAGAGTACCATAGAAAATGGGCGAGGAAGGCAATTGCAAGGGGAGGTATTCATCCTAGGAAGGGCGTGTCTGTTGTTCGACACTATCCTCCAGGTTGTGGAATGAATGCAAAGGAACAACAAGAAAAGAATAAGGAGAAAGTAACAATTGCAAATAATCCTCGTAGGAAGGTGAACGTTGTACGACATTTTCCTCCCGATTGTGGAAGAAATTGTCACGACCCAAATTTCAGGCCATGACCGGCGTAAAGGCCCAATAGACGTAGTCCATTAAACCCAAGCAAGCCTATCTATTTATCCTACTCATCATTCCATCAAATATTACTAAGTCACAATTTATAACTTTAAATCAAAATAGTAATAGACATTGCCAACTCGTATTGGCATTACTCATTTAAAATATACATACATTGTCTACAACATGTATTCCAATAATTTACATTAGGTTCGTCTATACACAACAAAAGAATACTCGACTTCCAGCGGAGGGATTCAGACGAATGTACAGCTACTGAATGTCGAGACACCTACCAAAAGATGGATACAAGTCTACAAGGACACCTTGTCCTAGTTACCGGCTGCCTCGTGATCTGAAAACATGAAGTTGAAAACGGTGAGTATAAACCCAGTGAGTGAACAAGGAAGGGAACAAGCAACAACAAAGGAGAATTTAAAATCATGATGCACTTGTTTCAAAACAATGCAATTTAGTTCCATTCATATTAAAAACCCCTCATCAAGTCCTTAAATGATTAATCATTTGAAAATCATGAACCCATACATAACAAACCATTTGAAGAATAAAAGCTTCAATGATACACAAGCAAGTCAAATACGACAACGAATCTTCGCTGCAGCATAGCTGCAGCGAGAATGAATTTTCATTGCAGCGACGTTGGGATTTAGTTATTAGCCGAACGAGGGTTTCTCAACTAGCCGAGGGTTTCTCACTAAACCTTCTCATTTTAAACTTAACTCATTTAATCCTTAATGTTGGAAGTCCATGCTCAGATATGGTAGCAAAGAAGTGAAAAATATGGCAACAATTGGACAAGATAAGAGACCAAAACAGAAGGTTTTCCGCTGCAACGAAATTGTAACCCAGAAATAGAAAGTTTCTCGTTGCAGCGAGAATGAATTTCGCTGCAGCGAAATTACAACCCAGAAACAATAAGTTTCTCACAGCAGCGAGAATGAATTTCACTGCAGCGATAAGCTGCAGTGTCATTCTCCTTGCAGCAAAAATGCATCCTCGCTGCAGTGAGTTTTTGGTCAGCCTACCCTTCCAAAACCCGAGAGTTTCTTGCTGCAGTGAACATGATTCTCGCTGCAGCAAGAAATAGGGCACCAATGAAAAATTTGCCCTTCTTCCCAAAGAAAAACCACCCTACTGAAATGTCCAAACCAACATGAAACGCATAACAATTTTCCACAGTTTAACATGTCAAGTTTCACATGCATTACAACCATATACCATTACTCATCAATTTCCTATATCAAACATATTTACATATGTATATATATATATTCGTATACCCATCATTATCATGCACACCATCCCATCATCAACATCACCAGCTCATGCGCACTCCCTACTTACACATGGCTGGGTCATCACCGGGTTATGCGCACTCTCTACTCGCACATAACCAAGTCATCCTCGACTTATGCGCACTCCCTACTCGCACATAGCCGAGTCAATGTCATTACACAACAATATATTCATATATATATATCAACACAATTGGGTAGTGCATGAATCAATAACAGTCACATGTCACAACATAAACCATTTCTCAAAAGCTTGTTCCCAAAGCACTCATTTTTAAGAAAAGTTGTATAAAATCATTGAAACACTTTGTACAAAATAATCATATTCCCAAAACCATTTTGATAGACAGTCTACTCACCGGTATATTGTTGAGCCTTTTGATGACTCCAATTCCCCTAATTGTCCAAATGGGATGATAGGGCTTCCTTAGAACCTATGATCACATTAGCATAAGCAATAGGTCAATTCACACACTATGAACCCTAAAAACTATCTCTTAGCTAGCTTTCAATTGCCATAGTAAGTGGCTATCTATGTTCACTATCTTAATCACTATAAAAATAATGAACATACTCAATAATAAAACAGCTCATAATGCCAATTACTAGCCATTTTCTACAGCTAAAAATTGAGCTTAGTTAATCACTCACCCTTGGGTTCCTTTGTAGTCTAATTCCCTTCCAATAGCTTCCAAATCAATGGGGTAATTCTCTCTTTCTCTCTCTAGAATGCCCAATTAGTGAGAGAAAGTATGGAAATAAGCTTTACCAGGGGTTTTTAAGTGAGAGACTGAAAGAATACAAGGATTCTAGTCAAAAGGGTACAAAGGAATGAAAACTAGAGCTAGAGAGAGAAAATTATTCAAGCTTTATATCAAGCTTCCATGGAGGTTGAAAGCAACGTGTTTTGGGAGAAGAAGAAGAAGACAAGGCTGCTGGAAAATGGGAGAAGAAGCTGCTAGAAGATGGATATTTATAGGCCAAACTTATCTATTCCCTTAAAATTATGAAAATACCCTTCCACCAATTAACTTACTCTCTTCTAATCTTTTATGTAATCTTTTTACTCCTTTGACACTAGGAAAAAGTCCATAATGGTATAGACATACTCGAGTTCATGAAAACTTAAAATTTTAACTCGAGGTGAAAAATGACCATTTTGCCCCTATTGTGAAAATCATCAAAATTTTGGTTTCCTTTACATTTTACCTCTAATTTCATCATCCATTTATGCCTTAGGCCTACTTAGGCCATAATATTGTTTACAAATCTTACTTTTATGGGCTTACTAAAGAAATGATGAAATTACCCCTAATTAGGGATATCGCGTATACTTGCCTTTACGAGTCTATAAAAGTCAAGGTCTCATAGAAATGCTACACTGGTGAGTGATGAGGAATGTAGGAGAATACAACAAGCCTGGATTGATGAACAAAAGAGAAAATCTCAGGAGGAGGAGAACCTAGAAGAGGATCTTAAGAAAGACTTGGAGTAGAATCTTCCGATAAGATCAGATTAAGATGATGATTCCAATGACATGTAATATTTTCGAAGGATTTTGTACTACTTTAACTCTAGGTAGATGTAGAGTAAAGGAGATAATAGTTATCTGTACAAAGAAGTTAATAGTTTGGCTTTTAAAGTGTATGAATAGAATGGATTATAAAGTAGCTATTTAAATGATTGGATGTATATGAGAATCTTTTGGTAGGACAGAAGTGGACTAGTACTATTACTATTAAGGAAAGATATTTATCTTAGTGGCATGGTTGATCATCTTAAATAATTACTAAAGACTGATGTGGAAAGTCATTAATGATTCAAGCAATTACCAGATCTAGTAATGAATATATTTTGCAGTACTAAGAAATGGATACCAGTTAACGTGATGAACTTTAAGGGTGATAACCCTTGATTTTGACTAGGTATAAAAGGTCATTTGAATTGATGATGTTTGTTGGGAATTATTACTTATCATAGTATGTGAGTTTTTGATATGATTCTGAATGCAAAGCTAAATAAATAAAATTATGGTTTAAGGGACAAATTGTATCAGAGAAGATGATTCCCGAGCAAACACATTGAATTAGGGGACTATGTTATCATAAGCGGGTTCAGTGTGTTGTAATTGCACAGGATATTGGGAGACAGTATGGTAAGACCAACAATTAATCATAGAGATCTGAAATTGGGAATCTTAATTGTAGTTATAATTCAAAAGGATATGGAAGAAATCAATGAGGCTCTAGATGACATTTTAAGCGATTAATGTGATAAAGTCAAAGATTGTAAACTTGAGGGTGAAGGAAGTATAAAATGATGCCATAACATTATAGGAAGATAATCTAATACAAATATGGTCCATTAGAGATAAATGAAGGAACTTGAAAAAGATAAATTTTTGATTAATAAGGATTGTGAGTAAAAGTGTAGTGAATGATGAACTATTTTCGTGGTCGTTGTACTGGAAGTTAATAAACTATTGGAGTTATAAGATAAGGAAGATGACCAGAAATGGATAATGAAAATAGTGGGATACCATAAATAATAAGTAATTATGTGTATGATGATGTATATATTGAGAATTCATTACACCATATGGGAAAGATGTCCTAAGGTGGGACTTGAAATATGTGGATTTTTGGATATGCTCTAGGAAGGAGCTTCTGCATCCTAAATTTGAGATATCTTGATCTTATAACTGTATGGACGAGATGTAATAATTAAGTGAATTATCCACTCTATAAATGCAATTGGTTAAGAACCTTTTATGGCTAGAAAGCACGAGCAAATTGGGAGTGGCATGAAGATGATACTCACGAGTTGAAGAATGGTCATTGGTTTTGATGCTAAGCTTTGTTGTTTGGAGTCTTAAGTGCATTGGGGAGGTATTAAGATAAAAATGATGAGTGAAATTGCAAAGTTTCTTTATTGCCTTATATATTGACATGTAAGAGAAAGAAATGTTAGAGAGTTTTTGAGATGGCTACATAAAAATAAATTAACATGTGGAGTGTTAAGATGAATAATATGTTGACTGAAGTTAAATCTTAAGAAATAAAGAAGACAAGAGATTAAGCCTTGTTAAAGACTAAAGAGAAAACGAGTGAAAAGTTAGATGAATGTATGAGATATTGATAAGAGATGCCAATACCAAGTGATGAAAGTGTGAATAAAGATTTCAAGGATGATATAGCAAATGAGTTTATATAGAATATTGTTACGAGAATTTACAAATCTTGTCTTGACTTTGTTGAAAGGAAAGGATTAGTGATAACACAAGTAAACTACGTGGTATGCTAGAAACCCTTGGAGATAAGTTGAAGCATGAGTAGTTAAGCATGCATGTAAATATTTTGGTGAGCAAGTGCATGTCTTTATGGAAATGATATACTTGGAGTATGAAAAAGCAAATAAGCGATTAAGTGTTTCAAGAATGTTTAAACACCTTTGAGAAAGAATTATAAATTATACGTGATGAGTATAAGATGTGTGACTTTGAAACTTACTAAGGAGCGAAACGGCTAAGTCACGAGTTAAGTGATCACCTGCTGTGAGACATAAGTTTAAGATAGATATCCTTAAGGAAATACTCAAGAGAAGTTCTGCAATGGATCTCGTGAAAGCAAACATTAAGTTATATGATCATAAAAAGGAAGCTGTAAGCTGAGAGTGATATTAGTATTAATATTGAAAAGTACTTGAGGAGAATCTAGTTTCAAGTCTTGTGATTTCAAGTACAATCTGTAAATTGGCTAAGGGAGAATGATGTTATATTCGTATGAAAGAGTGGAACAAAGGATGATTGAAGTTGACCTTGATAATGAAGTCAAATAATGAAACTTTCCTAGTGTATTATGGAAATTGGAATTCGAAAAAGCTTGAGGCATACATGATTCAAATGAGTCTGAGTGTTAAGTGACAAATCAATATCGAAATGCATGAAGGATAAAAGGTAATGTAGAGGCATGAAGGATAATCGAGGAAAAAGGATGAGTCTTAGGAATTGTGGTATTGCATAAGATGCAATGATCAAGTTAAGATAAATCTTTGAGGCATCAATGGGATTATAAAGCATACACGCATAATAGATTATAATTCAATGGAGATGACATTGTGATGCAATGATATATAGTACAAGGAAACTTAAGCATATAATTGGAAATGATAAGAAGAGAGTATACGTATGTAAATGATGTGAAACTATGCAAAGGCATAATGAGAATTTGTATGAATTATGAAGATTATTCTATTGAATCTTGGTTATGGATGGGAATGAACAAAGAGAAATTAGTCTGAAGGCATTTGAAAACAGAGACCTGTATACATAATGAGGAATATGGACATTTGAATGTGCGTGTATACATATGTGCGGAGTTAGTGATGTACCCAACTAAAATGAAGAATGGTTTTAGTGGTTCGAGATTTGAACTCAATCTATTTGATGAGTTGTATAGATAATGAAATGATCAAGAATCTTATCAAAAGTCGATTTATGACGACCTAAGAAATTTTGAGGAAATAGTTAAGGAAATGTAATCTATAGTGCGATTAAGCCATATGACATGGATTAATAGGATTCAGAAGATTGAAATTTCCTAAATGAAAGGTAAACATGAAGTATGTGGAAATAATTGAAGCCATTAATCTTCCCTAACGCTGAGGATATATACAGGAATGAGTATGGCATGTTAATGATGCCGTAAACTACACAATATTGTATGAGGATGGAATAAATGAATGAAAGTTGAGAAGTTTGATATGGAATGAAGTAATAAGATAGTGATTAGTATACCTAAATAAAATAAAAATGCGATCGAAATTGGTATGATTGAGATGGAGTTATGGTTCAACTTTAATGATAATAACAGAAGCATGTTTGGTGTCTCGATATAACAGATCATAATTGTGAAGGTTACTGTTGATCTGATTTTAACGGATAATAATAGACATAAGTGAAGTACTCGAGTTGAATTGGAGGTAAATGAGGTGAACAAATTGAAATTCCTTATACAGGGGAGGACATAAGAAGTCGAGCATAAGATGAGAAAACAATACCCCCACCTTTTCTCTGAGTTCAGTAAATAAAATTTTGAGATCAAAATTTTATTTTAAGGGGGGTAGTGCTATCAAGCCCAGCTCTACAATATGTTTATTATTTCATCCTACATAAGAATGCATGTTTACTTACTTGGGTACCTCAAAAATCGTTAAAGGACGACAATGTACCAATGGTACAATTAAGTTGATTTAAGCCTCGAAGTAGTCCAAATAGAGATTTTAAGATGAAATTGAGAATTTCAAGACCCCAGAATGACTTAAAATGATGATTCAGAGTTCGAGGACCGATTTGGAGTCAAATTGGAATTTTCATGACCTAGGGGCAAAATGGTCATTTTGCCACTAGAAGTTAAGATTTGAGCATTTGATGAAATTTTTGACTAAGATTGATCATTTAGAACATAATTTGAGTTTGAGAGGTGAAATTTTTAATTTCGGCATTTTTTCAAGCATAAGGGGCAAAATAGTCATTTTGCCACCCAGGAGCAAAATTGTAATTTTACACCACCCAACACTTGTCCAGCACATGAATTGCCCCCATTATTATTATGGATAATTGAGGAATTTTAAATGGTGGAGAGAGATTGCTTAATGGATAAGTATGACACATGGGCCAATGGAATGGTGACATGTGTCAAATTTTCATCCATTTATAGTTGACTTTAAAAATCAGCACATAAACTCTCCCAACTCATTTCTCTTGGCCAGCCAAAGGAAGAAAAAGGAAGAAAAGAAGAAGAACAAAAACCTAGCTAAGAAATTCAAGAGAAATTCACAAAATTTCAAAGAATCAAGTGACAAAAGGTAAGATTTTTCAATTCTAGCTTGTGATCTACCTTTCCTATGCATTCTTTTTCATTTTCCATGGTTGGAAATCAAGTTTGCATGAGGATACCCTTGCTGGCCGGACATGGGGGGAGGAGTTTTGAACTTGGATTTGGTTAGATTTCAATATATTCTAGTGCTTTTAGTTAGTTAGTGATGTGTAGCATGGAAAACAAACAAGAAAAATTCATTTTCTCCCATCACCCATCATTGGCTGAATTCTCCATGTAGAATATTGATAATGATTTTGATTTTATTTCAAGTGATTTGGTTAGGAATTAGTGATTTATGGTGTGAGAATCAAGCTTGAAAAATTATAGTGTTGATGCACCCACCATGGCCGAATTTTCCAAGAGAAAATGTGAGGATGATTTTGCCATATTTCAAGCTATTTAATTTATGTTTGATGGTTTGGAGAATTGGAAGAAAAATGGAGTTAATTGGAGTTGAATTGGGCATATTGGCCAATTAATTGAGTGATAGATCGAATTAGGCCAATACCGTTTTATTTAGGTACACAATTGAATTTGTGTAGAACATCGTGTTTAGACGATAATCTGAACAATTTACATCCCATTTCATGCATTAGTATAAAGCCTGAATTGGTTTTAAAACAATTTAGCACAAATGTAGTAAATGGCTTATTGTGCATTATGTATAGGTGTGAGCATTCTGGCAAAAGAAAAGAGATAGTACCCGAGGATCAAGAATCGGAGTACTCAAAATTCGACTCTTGAAATAGTGAGTAACCTTATTATCCTCTTAATTATCTAAAGTGGTTTTTATCCGATTTTGTGATTTTATGGAAAATGAGTTAAATGGTAAATCTTAGTGTTTTGTAATTAAAATGTGATTTAATGAAATGATTTTATAACATTGTCTTTGTAAAGCCCAACCTTATAGAATACTTGTCATGATATACATGTGATGGATAGCATGTTTGCATGCTAGGAGAGTCCCGAAAAATTTACAAAAGTCGATATTGTACCTAAAGGTATAATAAAATTGATTTGAGCCTCGAACTAGATCGAATAGAGATTTTAGGGTGAAATTGAAAATTTTACAGTCCAGGAATGATTTAATATGGTGATTCGAAGTTCAAGGATCAATTTGGAGTCAAACCAAAAATTTTACTATCCAAGGGTAAAATGGTAATTTTGCCACTTAAGTACAAGATGGAAAATTTTTGACAGATTTTGATTATATTTAACTTATTGGAGTATGATTTGAGGTTGAGAAGTAAAAAATTGTAATCTTGGTATTTTTCGAAGCATAGGGGTAAAATGGTAATTTTACCACCCCAATGGCAAAATTGTAATTTTACACCACCAATACTTGTCATGCTCATAGAATTCATCCATTGACTTTTTATGTTATGGATAAGTGAGAAAATATATGTGGTGGAGATAAAAAGTTTAAAATTTTTAAAGTTTTAAAAATGAACCAATGGAAACATGCCATGTGTCAAGCTTAGAATTTTATTATTATTTCCTTTAAAAATCAGCCTATAAACCTCTCACTTCTTGCCAAAAATTCGGCCAAGCAAGGAAAAGAGGAAAACAAAGAAAGAACAAACCCTAGGTGAAGAATTTCAAGGGAAAAAGTGTGAAAATTCAAGGAAACAAGTGACAAAAGGTAAAATTTCTTGATTTTGACTTGTAATCTACCTTTCCCATGCATTTCTCATTATTTTCCATGGTTGAATTTCATGTTTTCATGGTGAATTCATGGCTGGCTGAATGGATATGGAGAGAGTATGATGTTGGATTGATTTGATTTTAAGTTATGTTAGTGTTTTTAGTTAGTTTACCGTGTCTAGAAACAAAACAACATGAAAAGAATTCATTTTCCCCATCACCCATCAATGGCCGAACCTACCTTGTATTGAGTGAGGATGAATTTGATTTTATTTTAAAAGAACTTGGTAGAAAATGATGAATTATGGTGTGAAAAAATAGAAGGAAAAATCACGGTGTTATTGCACCATTATTGATCGAAAATTCCAAAAAGAAAAGTGAAGATAGTTTTGCCAAATTTTAGGTTATTTGACTTGTGTTTGGTGAATTAAGATATTGGAAAAGAAATGGAGCAATTTGGAGCTAAATTGGATGCGTTGGCCAATTAATCGGGTGATAAGACAAATTAGGCTGAAACCGAATTTAGATGGTTACAAGTGCATTTTGAATTCCATATCATGCATTAGTAGTCTAAATTAGTTTAATTTTGATTTAGTACCAATGTAGTAAGTTTCTCGATTTTGATACTGTGTCAAGGTGGTGAGTCCTCCGATAAAGGCAAGGGAATTGCACCAGAGGACCAGTAGTCTGAGTACTTCAAAAATCTGCACTCTAGACATTGTGAGTAAACTTATTATCATTTTAATTATCTAGGGTGGTTTTTAAATGATTTTGTGAATTCTATGGAAAAAGGGATTTAAAAAGGTAAATTTTCATCTTTTATGAATAAATGTGTTTCAATGAAATTAATTTATGAATTATTTTGAAATTAATAATGATGTTGAAAAATAGAGTACACGGAGACTGTTAATTGTTGCAATTCAATTGTTTAAATTGATTGGCTTATGAAAAACAGGCATGATTGGCTAGTTGGCAATTGTATTGAAATACCAATTATTTGTTTGCCTTGAAAGGGTATGAATAAAATAATTGCCATGTCATGCTATTGCAAATTTTATTGAATTGGTGGATTATATATTAATTAATCACTGCTGTAGGGGGTTTCTATGGACCAGCCTTTTAGAGGGGCACGGTAAACCTCATTATATTCTTACTTGGAACAGAGAGGTGCGTAAGGTGTCTCCTAGGGTAAAGCTTAGGGTTTACTTCACGCCAAACAACCACGTGATGGGGAATTCAGCCAACGCCAAGGAACGGCTATGTTTTCAAAATAAAAACGTGATTTATGCAAAATGTGAATTTTTAACAGCTTTGGCGGTCTCGGTAGGATGCCTCTGCCAAGGTATCCCCGAGAATGGATTTATGGCACAATCCTAGCTTTATGAGATTCATAAGCCTCTTTATGTATTTTGAATGAAATGTGTTCTAATGTTGTGACCCAGTTTACGATGATTTACTTGATCGTCTCCATGTACTCGGCTCTAGATGTTTATGATTATGTATGTTTACTCATTGGGATTTTATAATCTCACCACCCTTTTTCCATCCTATTCAGGTTCAGAGTAGGCTGTAGATAGCTGATCTCATCGAGGACTATCATTGGATTTGCATCCTCCAAACTGTAGGTTCACAGTCCTCTTTATTTTGTTTATTCGGGGGGGCCCACTTGTTATTGTAAATTAAATTTCATACTCTAGTTATCTGTACTACTATATGTAGGAATTTATTTTGCGTTTACGCTATAAAAATTATTTACGCAGTGTCTTAAAAATATTGTTTTTATTTTCTTGTTATATCCAAATAATAGCAATTTCATTTTAAATGAAGATTTAAGACTTTAAAACCCATTTTTGATTATGAATTATGTGTTTTGTACTTGTATATTACATTTTAGCTGGTTTCAAAATTTTTAAAAAAATGACCAAAATACCCCTATGAGACGAAAATTATTGTTTTATTTGTTTTAAGTTGGAAACAACTTAAACTCTTTTAGAACATGATATTCGGCAATGGTTACTCACAAGGGAAATGAGAAACTTATATTAAGCCTTGCAAGGTTTCAATTAGCACTTTGGGGTAATAAGTGTCATCGACACACCGCGACAGTTGTCACGGGCTCGAGGGGAGTACCGGGTCGTGACAATTCGATTGGTGTCAAAGCATTTGGTTTTAAAGATCAAAGTTTTTAGTTTTAAAGTTGTTTTAAAAATTTACAATGTCAGTGTGGCCCTGAGTTAAGTTGGGTTAGGTTGAATAGGATACATGCATTTGCATATAGAGCCCGAGGTTGCCTAAACTTGCTTGTTTCCTCTTATAGATTAACATGCCTCCTCGACATGGACGCCCACCTCTCACTAGATCTGTTGGGAGGGGAAAAAGTCGTTCTCAACATCGTCAGCTAGATGCAATAGAGGAAGAATCGACTGCATCCACCATTCGGGTAGCACCTGCTGTTGAGCAGGCCAAGACTCCTCCACATTCTCCACATTTTTCACATCCTCCACCACCTATTGGTACTCCTGCCATGTCTCCTGAGGTAGTCTAGGCATTGACAGCCTTCTTTACCGCTATTACTGGCCAAGCTCAGGCTGGTCAGGCTCCACCTATAGTCCCTCTAGTTACTCCTTCAATTCTGCTAATACAGGATGTATCTATTTCCAAGAAGCTGAAAGAGGCTAGACAATTGGGTTGTGCTTCTTTCACGAGTGAGTTGGATGCCACCGTGGCAAAAGATTCGATTAACCAGGTTTCAGAGACTCTCTCTGACATGAGATTAGACGACGCTATGAAGCTAATGGTGGCTACGAGATTATTAGAGAAGAGGGCTCATATATGGTGGAATTCGGTGAAGTCCTGTTCCACTACTCCTCAGACATGGTCTGACTTTCTCAAGGAATTTGATGGTCAGTATTTCACCTATTTTCATCAGAAAGAGAAAAAAAGAGAATTTTTTAGCTTGAAACAAGGAAATCTAACTGTAGAGGAGTACGAAGCTCGTTTTAACGAGCTAATGTTAAATGTGCCAGACTTGGTGAAATCGAAGCAAGATCAGGCCAATTATTTCTAGGAAGGGCTCCGTAATGAGATCAGGGAACAGATGACAGTGACTGGTAAAAAGCCACATAAGGAGGTCATATAGATGGCTTTACAGGCTGAGAAGCTTGTAACTGAGAATAGGAGGATTCGGACCGAGTTTGCAGAAAGGAGGAATCTTGGTATATCTTCTAGTCAGCCAATAAAAAGAGGTAAAGACTAATCTGCTTCAGGGAGTACTACTTTTGCTTCCGTAGCATCTTCTCGACCTCCATTTCCACAATCACAGTAGAGACCTTCGAGATTTAGCAGATCTACTATGACTAGTTCTAGGAAGAGTTCTGGAGGTTCTGATAGATGCAAGAGGTGTGGGAATTATCATGTTGGGCCATGTAGGGAGCCTGCACGATGTTTTCATTATGGTCAGCCAGGTCATATTAGGAGTAATTGCCCACAATTAAGATGAGCCACTATAGCTGCATCATCTCCACCAACTCGTATGGATATACAGAGGAGAGATCCTTCTAGGTTACCACCAAGGTAGGGAGTGGCTATACAGTCTGGTGTAGAGAGTAACACCTCAGCATATCACCTTTGAAACCACAGACTCGTACTTTGACAAGAGTTTTCTCTGTAACGGAAGATGAGGCACGGATCCGTCCTAGAGCAATGACAAGTATCATGTCTTTATTTGATAAAGATGTTTATGTTTTGATAGATTCTGGCTCAGAAATGTCTTATGTGAGTATGGCATTTACATCAATTGCTAATAGAAACCTGTCACCTTTAGAAGAAAAAATTGTAATTCACACCCCTTTAGGAAAGATGCTAGTTAGAAACAGTTGTTATAGAGATTGTGGAGTAAAGGTAGGTGAGGAAGAATTTAGGGGTGATTTGATTCCTCTAGAGATCCGAGATTTTGATTTAATAATGGGTATGGACTGGTTAACTACACATCGGGCGAACGTGGATTGTTTTCGGAAAGAAGTTGTTCTTCAAAATTAGGAGGGAACAGAGATTATTTTTGCAGGGGAACATCGAGTATTACCGTCTTGTGTAATCTCGACCATCAAGGCTTTGAAACTAGTGCAGAAAGGGTATCTGGCTTATTTGGCTCACGTGATCGATACTTCAAAAGGAGAACCTAAGTTAGAGGATGTCCCGATGGTAAGTGAGTTTATGATGTATTTCCTGATGAGTTATCAGGACTACCTCCTGATCGAGAGCTTGAGTTCCCTATTGATTTACTTCCAGGTACCGCACCTATTTCGATCCCTCCATATAGAATGGCTCCAGAAGAGTTAAAGGAACTGAAAGTCCAGTTGCAAGATTTGGTGGATAAGAGTTTCATTCGCCCTAGCACTTCTCCTTGGGGAGCGCCAGTCCTATTTGTAAAGAAGAAAGATGGCACTCTTCAGTTTTGTATTGACTATCATCAGCTGAACCGAGTGACCATCAAGAATAAATACCCTTTACCCTGGATTGATGATCTTTTTGATCAGTTACGAGGTGCTATGGTGTTCTCTAAGATTGATTTGAGGTCTGGGTATTATCAGTTGAAGATTAAGGAGCAGGATGTACCCAAGACTGCTTTCAGGACGCGTTATGGGCATTATGAGTTTCTGGTCATGCCGTTTGGTTTGACTAATGGCCTGGTAGCTTTTATGGATATTATGAACAGAGTGTTCCATCCATATTTGGATAAGTTCATGATAGTATTCATAGATGACATTCTGGTTTATTCGAAGAATGATGATGAACATGCTACCCATTTGCACATTGTGTTGCAAACTTTGCGTGAGAAACAACTCTATGCCAAGTTCTCTAAATGTGAGTTTTGGTTAAAGGAAGTGGTTTTCTTGGAACATGTGGTGTCCAAAGCTAGAATTTATGTCGATCCCAAGAAGATTGAGGCAATCTTACAATGGGAGCAACCAAGAACGGTAACTGAGATTCATAGTTTTCTTGGCTTAGTCAGTTATTATCGGAGATTTGTTTAGGGATTTTCATTGATAGCGGCTCCTTTGACTCTTCTGACATGTAAAGGAGTTAAGTTTGAGTGGGATGATGTTTTTGATAGTCGATTTCAGAAGCTAAAGAACCGGTTAACCTTCACTCCCGTTTTAACACTTTTTGTTAATGAAAACGAATTTATGGTATTCAGTGATGCATCTAAGTTGGGATTAGGGTGTGTATTAATGCAGGATGAGAAAGTAATAGCTTATGCTTCCCGGTAATTGAAGAAGCATGAGATGAATTACCCTACTCATGACTTGGAGTTGGTAGCAGTAGTCTTCGCATTGAAGATTTGGAGACATTATTTATATGGTGAACGTTGTCAAATTTTTACTGATCATAAGAGTTTGAAATATTTTCTCACCCAGAAAGAACTTAATATGAGACAAAGACGGTGGCTAGAGTTGATCAAGGATTATGACTTAGTAATTGATTACCATCCAAGAAAGGTAAATGTTGTAGCGGATGCCTTAAGTCATAAATCCTCATCGTCGTTAGCAACACTTTGGAGTTCTTATTTTTCGATATTACTTGAGATGAAATCTATAAGGATCCAGTTGAATAATGGTGAGG
This sequence comes from Theobroma cacao, assembly GCF_000208745.1. Lineage (NCBI taxonomy): Eukaryota > Viridiplantae > Streptophyta > Magnoliopsida > Malvales > Malvaceae > Theobroma > Theobroma cacao. The sequence goes on along the minus strand of NC_030854.1, from coordinate 12,457,659 downwards.
ATGGAACCCTACTTGCTAGTTTTGTTGTGAGACCTTCATTGTTGGATCAAATCAGAGAATTGCAAAAATCCGATGATGAGTTGAAGCAGGAAGTTCAAAAGCTGCACAATGGAGAAACTAGTAAGTTTAGACTCAGTGATGATGGTACTTTAATGTTTAGAGACCGAATTTGTGTCCCTAAAGATGATCAATTGAGACAAGTGATTTTAGAAGAAGCTGATTCTTTCGCCTGTGCTTTACATCCCGGAAGCACCAAGATGTATCAGACTATTAAAGAAAGTTATTGGTGGCCAGGTATGAAACAAAACATAGCAAAGTTTGTAGTGAATTGTCTCATATGCCAACAGATCAAGGCGGAGCATCAAAAACTGTCAGGTACTCTTCAACCTTTATCTATTCCAGAATGGAAGTGGGAACACGTGATTATTGATTTTGTATTGGGTTTGCTGCGGACACAGAGTTGGAAGGATGCTATTTGGGTGATTGTGGATAGATTAACTAAGTCTGCCCATTTCTTGGCTATCCATAGCACGTATTCTATTGAGAAATTAACGAAACTTTATATAGATGAGGTTGTGAGATTACATGGAGTTCCAGTTTCTACTATTTCAGATCGAGACCCCCGATTTACTTCTCAATTTTGGCCGAAATTTCAGGAAGCTCTCGAAACTAAATTGAGATTTAGTACTGCCTTTCATCCGCAGACTGATGGTCAATCTGAAAGGACTATTCAGACTCTAGAAGATATGTTATGGGCTTGTGTCATTGACTTTATTGGGAGTTGGGACAGGCACTTGCCATTGGTGGAGTTCACGTATAATAACAATTTTCAGTCTAGTATTGGGATGGCACCATACGAGGCTTTGTGTAGAAGGAAGTGTCGAACTCCGCTCTATTGGGATGAAGTGGGTGAGAGGAAATTAGTTAATGTGGAATTGATTGATCTGACAAATGACAAGATCAAGGTTATCCGAGAGCGATTAAAGACAGCTCAAGATAGGCAGAAGAGTTATTCTGATAAACGAAGGAAAGATTTGGAGTTTGAAGTGGACGATAAAGTTTTTCTTAAGGTTTCTCCTTGGAAAGGTAATAATTTGAAAATTCTGAAGTATTAAATTTTATTTGATTATACTATTGTGATAAATTGTGGTATTTATTGGATAATGAAAGGTGTGATTCGATTCACGAAGAGGGGAAAGCTCAATCCGAGATACATTGGACCCTTTCATATCATTGAAAGGATTGGGCCAGTGGCTTACAGACTTGAATTACACCCGAAGTTATATCGGATTCACAATGTTTTTCACGTCTCGATGTTGAAAAAGTATTTCCCAATCCCTCTCATATTCTAGAGACACCACCGATTGAGTTACATGAAGATTTGAAGTTCGAAGTGCAACTTGTACGCATTCTAGATCGAAAGGATTGAGTGTTGAGGAACAAGAGCATTCCAATGGTTAAAGTGCTGTGGAAAACTGCTCGAATGGAAGAGATGACGTGGGAAGTCGAGCGCCAAATGAGAAACCAACATCCACATCTTTTCTTGGAATCCGATAAGTGAAATTTTGAGGTCAAAATTTTATTTTAACGAGGTAGTGCTGTAAAGCCCGACCTTATAAAATACTTGTCATGACATACATGTGATGGACAGCATGTTTGCATGCTATGAGAGTCCCGAAAATTTTACAAAAATCAAGATTGTACCTAGAGGTACAACAAAGTTGATTTAAGCCTCGAACTAGATCGAATAGAGATTTTAGGGTGAAATTGAAAATTTTACAGTCCAGGAATGATTTAATATGGTGATTCGGAGTTCGAGGATCAATTTGGAGTCAAACCGAAAATTTTACTATTTAGGGGCAAAATGGTAATCAAATTTTTTTGAAGATGAAATTTTTTTGAAAGATTTTGACCATATTTGACTTATTGGAGTATGATTTGAGGTTGAGAAGCAAAAAATTGTAATCTTGGTATTTTTCGGAGCATAGGGGTAAAATGGTAATTTTGCCACCCTAGTGGCAAAATTGTAATTTTACACCACCAACACTTGTCATGCTCATAGAATTCATCCATTGACTTTTTATGTTATGGATAAGTGAGAAAATATATGTGGTGGAGATAAAAAGTTTAAAATTTTTAAAGTTTTAAAAATGGACCAACAGAAACATGCCATGTGTCAAGCTTAGATTATTTTATTATTTTCTTTAAAAATCAACCTATAAACCTCTCACTTCTCTCCAAAAATTCGCCCAAGCAAGGAAAAGAGGAAAACAGAGCAAGAACAAACCCTAGGTGAAGAATTTCAAGAGAAAAAGTGTGAAAATTCAAGGAAACAAGTGACAAAAGGTAAAATTTCTTGATTTTGACTTGTAATCTACCTTTCCCATGCATTTCTCCTTATTTTCCATGGTTGAATTTCATGTTTTCATGGTGAATTCATGGCTGGCTGAATGGGTATGGAGAGAGAATGATGGTTGATTGATTTGATTTTAAGTTATGTTAGTGTTTTTAGTTAGTTTACCATGTCTAGAAACAAAACAACATGAAAAGAATTCATTTTCCCCATCACCCATCAATGGCCGAACCTACCTTGTATTGAGTGAGGAAGAATTTGATTTTATTTTAAGAGAATTGGGTAGAAAATGATGAATTATGGTGTGGAAAAATAGTAAGAAAAATCACGGTGTTATTGCACCATTATTGACCGAAAATTCCAAGCAGAAAAGCGAAGATAGTTTTGCCAAATTTTAGGTTATTTGACTTGTGTTTGGTGAATTAAGATATTGGAAAAGAAATGGAGTAATTTGGAGCTAAATTGGATGCGTTGGCCAATTAATCGTGTGATAAGACGAATTAGGCTGAAACCGAATTTAGATGGTTACCAGTGCATTTTGCATTCCATAACATGCACTCGTAGTCTAAATTAGTTTAATTTCGATTTAGCACCAATGTAGCATGTTTCTCAATTTTGGTACTGTGTCAAGGTAGTGAGTCCTCCGATAAAGGCAAAGGAATTGCACCCGAGGACCAGTAGTCTGAGTACTTCAAAAATCTGCACTCTAGACATTGTGAGTAAACTTATTATCATTTTAATTATCTAGGGTGGTTTTTAAATGATTTTGTGAATTCAATGGAAAAAGGGACTTAAAAAGGTAAATTTTCAACTTTTATGAATAAATGTGTTTCAATGAAATTAATTTATAAATTATTTTGAAATTAATAATGATGTTGAAAAATAGAGTACACGGAGACTGTTAGTTGTTGCAATTCTATTGTTTAAATTGATTGGCTTATGATAAATCGGGCATGATTGGCTAGTTGGCAATTGTATTGAAATATAGATTATTTGTTTGCCTTGAAAGGCTGTGAATAAAATAATTACAAATTTTATTGAATTGGTGGATCATATATTAATTAATCACTACAGTAGGGGGTTTCTGTGGACCAGCCTTTTAGAGGGGCACGGTAAACCCTATTATATTCTTACCTCGAACGGAGAGGCACATAGGGTATCTCCTGGGGTAAAGCTTAGGGTTCACTTCACGCTAAACTACCACGTGAGGGGAAACTCAGCCAACGCCAAGAAACGGCTATGTTTTCAAAATAAAAACATGATTTATGCGAAATGTGAATTTTTAACAGCTTTGGCGGTCTCAGTAGGATGCCTCGGCCAAGGTGTCCCCGAGAATGGATTTATGGCACAAGCCTAGCTTTATGAGATTCATAAGCCTCTTTATGTATTTTGAATGAAATGTGTTCTAATGCTGTGACCCAGTTTACGATGATTTACTTGATCCTCTCCATGTACTCGACTCTAGATGTTTATGATGATGTCTGTTTACTCACTGGGATTTTATAATCTCACCACCCCCTTTCCATCCATTTCAGGCTCAGAGTAGGCTGTAGATAGCTGATCTCATCGAGGTCTATCATTGGATTTACATCTTCTAAACTGTAGGTTCACAGTCCTCTTTATTTTGTTTATTCGGGGGGGGCCCACTTGTTATTGTAAATTAAATTTCATGGTCTAGTTATCTGTACTACTGTATTTAGGAATTTATTTTGCGTTTACGCTATAAAAATTATTTACGCAGTGTCTTAAAAATATTATTTTATAAGAAAATAGAATATTTTACTTAATATTTCATTTATTTTCTTGTTATATCCAAACAATCGCAATTTTGTTTTAAATGAAGATTTTAGACTTTAAAACTCATTTTTGATTATGAATTATGTGTTTTGTACTTGTATATTACATTTTAGCCAGTTTCAAAATTTTTGAGAAAAATGACCACAATACCCTTGTAAGATAAAAATTATTATTTTATTTGTTTTAAGTTGGAAACAACCTAAACTTTTTTAGAACACGATATTCGGCAACGGTTACTCATAGGGAAAATGAGAAACTAATATTAAGCCTTACGGGGTTTCGGTTAGCACTACGAGTAATGAGTGTCTATCGAGACGCCACGACGGTTGTCACGGGCTCGAGGGGAGTACCGGATCGTGACAGTCTTAAAATGAAATGATGGTTTGAAAATAGAGTAATTGGAGACTGTTTTCATGTGTTGTAAATTCATGGCTTGAATCGAATGGCTTATGACAATATTTGCATGAATGGCTGAATTGGTATTTGTGTTGAAATATATGAACTGTGTATTTAGCCTTGAGAGGCTGGATTGTGATATAATTGCCATGTCATGCGGTTGAGATTTTATTGAATTGGTGGGTTTAGCTTGCTGCAGTGGGCAGGTTCCGTGGACCAACCTATTAGAGGGGCACGGTAACCCCGCTATATTCTTACCTCGATCGGAGAGGCGTGTAGGGTAACTCCTGAGGTGCATCTTTAGAGTTCACTTCACGCCAAACCACCACGTGAGGGTGAACTCAACCAACACCAAGGAACAACTATGTTTTCAAAATAAAAACATGATTTATGCGTACATGACTTTTTAACAACCTTGGCGAACTCGATTGGGATAGCCCCAGGCCAAGGTATCCCTGAACCGAGTATGAGAATGATTTTGGCACAAGCCAAAGTTTTAAGAAATTCATAAGCCATGTTGATTACTCAATTTATATGAATTGATTTTATTTGGTTGAAATGAGTTGAAAGGTGATGAATTACAATATGATGATTTATTTTAATCTGTCTCCATTTACTCGGCTTTTGATATTTGAGATGGTATTTGTTTACTCACTAGGATTATATAATCTCACCACCCTCCTTTTCACCCATTTCAGGCTCAGGATAGTCGGTAAATAGCTCATTTCGTTGAGGGCTACAGTTGGACTTGCATCCTCAAAAACTGTAGGTTTACCGCTTTTGATACTTTTGGTTGTTCGTGAGCCCACATGTCAGTGTAAATTAAATCTTATGCTTTGGTTATCTATATTATAGTATGTATGAATTTATTTAGCTTTTACGCTACAAAAATTATTTATCGGGAACTCTATAAATATTGTTTTATAAGAAAATAGAATGTTTTATTGAATATTTTTATTATATTCAAATAGTTATAGTTTCGCTTTAAATGAATGTTTTAGACATCTAAACTTATTTTTTATTATGAAATATGTGTTTTCCACTCGCATACTACATTTTTAACTAGTTTTGAGATTTTCAAGGGAAAATGACCAAAATGCCCTTGTGAGAAAAAAATTATTTTTCTATTGTTTTAATTTGGAAATAGTTTATAATCTCTCAAAACATGATACTTAACAACTGTTGCTCACAGGGGAGGTGCGAAAACTGATATTAAAGCCTTGCGAGGTTCCGTTTGGCATTCCGGGCAATGAATGTCTATTGGGACGTCGCGGCAGCTGTCACGAGCTCTAGGGGAGTACCAAGTCGTGACACTTGCTGTGAATTGCTAAGATTTATTTGGGAAACTATCTATGTATATTTTGGTTAATGAGGCCATTATGAGTATATACCTGGGTTTTATGAATTGTTTTCGAAGAATTTATCATTTGAACATTATGAATTGTAGATCTTAACGAAATATGGATGATAGATGGACTAATGTACAGGTTCATATAGAAAGGCTTGCTTGGGCCTAGTGGGTTGTGCCTATTGGGGCCTTGTGCCAGTCAGAGCCTGGGATTTGGGTTGTGACAGATGAACCCTCTCTTGACCACTTATCCACCTTCATATGTTTCATGGCATACCAAAAAACACCTTATTTAGGCATCTGATCACCTCTAGACCTAGTAGAGGTGAAATCAAAGTATGTCATTACCAATACAAGATGACCTAGAGTCTCAGGTCCAATGACTAGTTGCATGACTATCACATGAAATTATATTCTATAAAAACTTAAATGAAATATCAAATAAAGTTCTCATAGTGAGTCATGTTCAGTGAACTTGTTCTTCAACAAGCACCCATATGTTATCCTCAAGTATCTCATATGTTATCCTTACTTCCTAAGTAAGAAAGCTTAACATGTATGTCATAATCAAAATCCGAGGGTCTGTGACTGGCACTCACTAGCCTGGCTAGCAAGCTTGCGAGACTCGAGGAAGCTTTCATAATTAAGTCTTGATAAACACACATATCATAATCATAAGGCCTCATAGCTAACATCATTTCATTAAGCTTGAATCTTTTAGCATTCAACATTAACCCCTTAGCTCATATTAACGTTTGGGACTTAAACACAACATACACATAGCCATGCATTGGCTAATTCACTAAGTCATTAAACATCCATTACATAACATAAGGCAACTATATGTCGTCATATTTCCTTTATGACATACGTTATTTACATCGTGGAAGTGTACATAAACTAAGACTCAAATTGTGATGCAGCGAAGATTCATTGTCAACAAATAACAAACCACTAGTCAAAATTATGTGTCTAACGTCGAGAATGCTAAGTCACCCGATCCTCAATATCTATTTATTTGCACATGTACAATTAAAGTGGTGAGTCACACTAGTACTCAATGAGCAAGAGCATAAATAATTATAAATGTGCAGGGATAGTTGCTACATTTATCCTCTAATCATGTATGCATATCATATATCATAGTATGTATACATATAAGACAAGTCATTTGTCACCTGTCGAACATAGTTTATCATATCATGGCAACCATACTGCGCTACATCTCTCTAGCTATTAACATGCTAAGGTGGTATAATCATCCTCACCATACTCAATCAACATCATTACCAACATCATCGCTTATCAATATAATCTACCGTATGAACTGGCCCAGCATATGGCCGTCTACATATATGGCTTAGCATACATACCTTAAAGCGCTCACCTCGATGCTAAATCATAGCCCTTAAGCATAAAACATCATAAGCATTTATCAATTACATATGGCTCTTACCTCAGGCCTTTGCATTAATTATCATATCATGACATCATATAACATATTTCACATTTCATATCTATCATGGATTATGGCTAGGTGGTGAGCCATTGGATACTGGTAAAGGACTGTACCTATAGACTGAAAATAGGAGTATTTCTACTCCTAATACTGTGAGTGAACTTATTATCGTCTTAATTATCTAGAGTAGTTTTACACAATTGTGTGACTTTATAGAAAATGGGTTTAAATGGTAAATTGCTATGTTTTAGGAGCAATTGTGATTTTATAAATTTTCTAGAAAATTGAATACTGGTTTTGAAAATAGAGTAATTGGAGACTGTCTGCTTGTGTTATAAATTGTGTTTTAAATTATATGGCTTATAACAATATGTGGGCATGAATGGCAAAGTCGATATTTGTATCAAAATTATATATACTATGTATTCAGCCTTGAGAGGCTAGATTGCGGTAAATTGCCATGTCATGCAGATAAGGATTTTATAAATCAAATGGTAGATAAAATAAAGATTAGCTACTACAGTGACGGGGTTCCGTGGACCAACCTATTAGAGGGGTACGATAAACTCCTTTATATTCTCACCTCAATCGTAAAGGCGAGTAGGGCATCTCCTGAGGTGGGCTTTTTGAGTGCACTTCCCGTTAACCACCACGTGAAGTGAGACTCAGTCAACGGCAAGGAACGGTTGCTTTTTTTTCAAAATAAAAACAAATTTTATGATTATATAAAATTTTTCACAGCCTTGGCGGACTCGGTTGGATACCCTTGGTCCAGGTGTCCCGGAGTACAGGATTTGGCATGAGCCAAGTTTTGAGAAATTCACGAGCCATATTGATTATTTGGTTGAAATGAATATTCATGTTGTGAAAAATTTGCTAAAATGAATTATTTTTAATTGCCTCCATTTACTCGCCTTTAGATAGTTTAGATAGTGTTTGTTTACTCACTAGGATTATGTAATCATAATCTCACCTCTCTTCCTATCCATTTTTCAAGCTCAGGATAGTTTGTTGATAGTTGATTGGCTATGGTTTTTGCTCCTTGTGGTGTTCGCGGGATTGCTTCAGAAAGTGCCATCGTGATTACAAAATTACATGGTAAGGTAACTTTCTAAACAATAATTTATTTTGTGCTTTTATGTGTTAAATATCACCAAGGTGATCCATGGGTGGAGGCATGTTTTTTTGTTTCGTTATAAAGTTTTTAATTTTCTTTCCTCTGCGTATTTTGAGCATGTCATCCATAGCCAAACCCATCATACGCAGCCCAAACCAACCCGTGACTTATCATAGTACACAGTGTAGCCTTCAGTCACACAAAGTAGGCTTAGTATGGGTACTGAGGTGAGACAAGATTTAAGCCTTTGAAAACTTGCCTCACATGCATTAAACCATTCAAAGCTAACTCTTTTATAAGTTAATTTCGTAAGGGGAGATGCTATCTTTGAGAAACCTGTACGAAGCATTTATAATAACCAGCCATACCCACTCCAAATCTTCGTAACATTCATTAGTCTTGGCCAATTCCCCACTACCTCTGTCTTGCGAAGATCAACTTGCCCTTTTCGTTAAAATATAACATGCCTTAGAAAGCTAACTTCGCTTAGCCAAAATTCACATTTCTTAAACTTAGCATACAGTTGATGCTCTTTGAGGGTTTGCAGCACAATTCTCAAGTTCTATACATGTTCTTCTAGGCTCTAGGAGTGCACCAATATATCATCTATAAACACCACGACAAACTTGTCCAAGCATGCCCAAAATGTTCTGTTCATCATATCCATGAAAGCTACAAGGGCATTAGTGAGTCCAAATGACATCATTAGAAACTCATAGTGTCCATAACCTGTGCGAAAGGTGGTCTTGGGTATATCATTTTCTCTTATTCTTAGCTGGTGATACCCAAAGTGTAAATCAATCTTTGGAAAGCACATTGCACCCTGCAATTGATCTAATAAATCATCAATCCTTGGAAGTGGATATTTATTCTTTATCGTAACTTTATTGAGTTCCCGATAGTCTATACATAACCGTAAACTCCCATCATTCTTTTTCACAAACAACATAAAAGCTCTCCAAGGTGATACAATCAAGCGAATAAAGCTTTTTATTCAATAAGTCATTCAACTGCTCTTGGAGTTCCCTCAACTCAACCAGTGTCATGCAATACGGACATATCGAAATAGGTCTCGTATTGAAACTAAGTCAATACAGAATTCTATCTCCCTTTCAAAAGGTAATCTACGTAATTCATCTGGAAACACATCAATATACTCACCGACTATCGATACTGATCTCACACTTCCTTCGTTCATTGAATCATCTGCCGTCATGGATTAATGTTTTTGGCAATCCTACCTAGGCACTCACTCAATGACCAGAGTCACATAACCTTATCTGATACTGGGCCATTATGCCCATAGATTACAAATGATGGTTCCCCTGGGAACTTGAACTTTACTAATTTACAGCAGCAACCTTCCTTACCAAAATAAGATGCTAACCAGTCCATCCTTGATATCACATCAAAATCTAGTGTCATTAATAGCACCAAGTTTGCCAAAGTGTCCTTGTCCTTAATATGGACCACACAAAACTTATACACATACTCCACCATAAATACTTTTTTTATAGGAGTAATAACAATTAAGGGCTCTTCCATTTCATAACAATACAAATTCAATTTTGACACAAACTAAGGTGATACAAATGAATGTGTTGATCTTGGATCAAATAATACTAGAGCTTCGGTACCACAAACATAGAGCATTCTTGTAGCCATTGCATTAAAGGCTTGAGCATCGCGAGGTATTAGAGTAAACACTCTTACCTAACCATTTCCTACGCTTCACTGTTGCTCTGTCTTGCCTCAAGATGATGGGGCTATTCCCTTGCCCTTATCTTTCCTAGCATCTCTTATGGAGGCACCACCCTAGGCGATGTAGTTTCAATCGATTGCATATAGCCATGATTATCTCCCACCATCTATCTAGGCCTTGGACAATCTTTCACCATATGTCTAAACTACCCACATCTAAAACATACCCCTGCTAATATAAGGCATGGTCCACCACGCGCCTTACCATAGTTATTGCATAAGATACCCCTTTGTTTGAGGCCTAAATTCAATGTACCACTGAATAGCTCTTGCCTTCCAAAGAGCTAAAAGAATCATTATTTCATAGTGGTCTGTGCGTTGGAGTAGTTCCTTCTCGACGTTGACAGCCAATAGAAATTGGACTCCGTGCCTCACTGAAATCCCTTTTGCCTCGTTGGCTCCCTATTCTAGCTTTTCAACCCTTATTTCTTTCCATCATAGTCCTCATTCTACGGCTTTCAATTAGTCTAGCCACATCAACCACTACAGAGTAGGAAGCAAACCTCTGGGTGGCAATAACTCTAAATAATGGCTTTATCAAGCCTCTCACAAACCTATTGATCCTCTTGTCTTCAATTAGGACCAAGTTTAGTGCATAACAAGACAATTGGGTGAATCATATGTCATACTCTGTCACTAACATCTCTGGGGTCTGAATTAACGTCTCCAATTCTTGTGCCATAGCATCTCTCACATTGTCAAGCATAAAACGGTCTAAAAATGCTTGGACAAATTTATCTCATGTAATTTGAGCTATTTTTTGCCCCTATCCAGGCTACATCTTTCAATCGAAAGCCCACTAATTCAACTGATTTCTGGCTAGAACATCCCAATATTGTACATATACATTCTATGTCCTCTAGGAATCTCTACGAATTCTCTTTAGCATCCAAGCCAATAAACATATGGGGTTTAAGTTTCATAAAGTCTGTTAGCGTCACCATAATTGCTCCACTATCATGTTCTGTCACTAACATATAGTCTGAGTCATCCGAACTAGAATTTATCCATTCCTTTGGCTATGTTTCGCCCCTACTATGAAACTAGGCAAACGCATGTGCCAAACTTTGCAACCCTACTACCAAATCTTCTAAAGTGACACCTCCTTCCATGGGGTGATCATCTCTAGCTTCCTCATAATCACCACCAGTAGCCTTATCGCTAAGTTCACCATTTCAAGCACGTCTCACAGCTCTAACTCTTCCATGACTCTTTGATGAGGATGTCCATGGTCTAATTGTAGTTTCATCAAGGTCATCATGTTATGTTGTAGCCCTTGAGGCAGGTCTTGTCTTAAGCAGCATTTGTACCTAGACAGAGCAAAATCAAATTCAAAATTCATATCTCAATATCATGGGTGACCTTACTACTAACTTAGGGGTTCATGCAACTTCCTGCTCATGAATTGTGCTACAATCACAAAATATGGACAAGACTCTACACTACTCATAACTCTGCTGACTGACACAGACTTACCTAGGACTCTCCATAACCTAGGTTGGCTTTGATACCAAATCTGTCACGACCCAAATCTAGGGGTCCATGATCAGCACACACGAGCGTGGCAAGCAAGCCCGCTAGACTCAATGAAGCCTTAATATTTAAGTCTTGATAAACACATATATCATAATCATAACTTCTCACTGCCAGCATCATTTCATTAATCTTAAATCTTTTAGCATTCAACATTAGCCCCTTAGCTAGTAATGACGTTCAAGACTTAAACACAACATACGCATAGACATCCATTGGCTAATTCATTATCATTAAACATCCATTACATAGCATAAAGCAACTATATGCCATCATATTTCCTTTATTACATACTTTATTTACATCATGGAAGCATACATAAACTAAGACTCAGATTGTGACACAGCAGAGATTCATTGTCAGTAGATAACATATTACTTGTTAAAATTACATCTCTAACGTCCACAACACGAAGTCACCCAATCCTCAATATCTATTAATTTGCACATGTACAATTAAAGTGGTGAGTCACACTAGTACTGTCACGATCCAAATTTCGGGCCATGACCGATGCATGGGCCCAATGGACATAGTCCACTAAGCCCAAGCAAGCCTATTAATCTGACATGTTCATCATTCCATCATAAACTACTAAGTCACATTTCTTAACTTTGGATCAAAGTAATATTAAACATTGCCACTTCATACTGGCATACTAAACAAGTCTATATATGTTGTCTACAACATGTATCTTAATAATTTACATTAGGTTTGTCTATACACAACAAAATAATACTCGACTTCCAGAGGAGAGACTCGGATGAATGTACAGCTACTGAATGTTGAGACACCTACCAAAAGATGGATACAAGTCTACAAGGACACCTCGTCCTAGTTACCGGCTGCCTCGTGATCTAAAAACATGAAGTTGAAAATGGTGAGTATAAACCCAATGAGTGAACAAGGAAGGGAACAAGCAACCATAAGGGAGACTTTAAAATCATGATGCACTTGTTTTAAAACAATGCAGCTTAATTTCATTCATATTGAAAACCCCTCATTAAACCCTAAAATATTAATCACTTGGTAATGATGAACCCATACATAACAAATAATTTGAAAAATGAAGGCTTTAGTGATACACAAGCAAGTCAAATGTGACAATGAATCTTTGCTGCAGCGGAAAGGCATTCTCCCTGCAGCTATGCTGCAGCGAGAATGAATTTTTGCTGCAGCAACATTAGGATTAAGTTATTAGTCGAACGAGGGTTCCTCAACTGGCCGAGGGTTTCTCACCAAACCTACTCATTTAAAACTTAATTCACTTATTCCTTAATGTTGGAAGTCCAAGCTCAACTATGGTACCAAAAAAATGGAAAATGGAGCAGCAACCGAACCAAAAAGGAAACAAAATAGAAAGTTTTTCGTTGCAGCGAGAATAAATCTCGCTGCAGCAAAATTTTGGTCCTAAAACAGAATGTTTATCGCTGTAGTGAGAACCAAACTAGTGAGGCTCTCAAAAACCCGAGAGTTTCTCGCTGCAGCGAGAATGAATTTCGCTGCACCGAGAACAGAGCAACATGAACAAGATTTCCATTCCCCCAATAAAAGCCATCCTGCTAAAATGACACCAACAACATGAAACACATGAAATCCCCAAAGTGCAATGTATCAAATTTCACATATATTTCAATCATATATCATTTTTCATGCTCTTTCATTTAATAAGTAAAGATATGCATACATACATAAATAACATCCATATCATCATAATCACACCCGGCTCATGTACATCTCCCCACATCGTGCAAATAGTCGGCGTCATCGTATGCATCCCCCCATATCGTGCACAATCAGTGCCATCATGTACATCCCCCCACATCGTGCACACGGGCACTATCATCATCCATCTCTCACACCACCATCATCACCGGCATGTGCATCCCCCCACATCGTGCACACACACGGTTACAGTCATCATACACAATGTCAACTATCATGCACAACATATATATATCATCATGATGCAATAGTGCATGAATCCATAGCAACCACATATCACAACAAAAAACCATTTAGCAAAAGCTTGTTCTTAAGGCACTTATTTTAAGAAAAGTTTGTAGAAAATCATTCAAATGTGTGACAAGTACATTTATTCCTAAACAAGTTTTGAAGGCAGTTCACTCACCAATATATTGTTGAGCCTTTAGTTGACTCTAATTCCCCTAATGATCCAATTGGGGTGATGGGGCTTCATTAGAACCTACCATCAAATTAACATTACCATAATGTCAATTCATACTTATAAACCCTAAAAGCTATCCCTTAACAAGCTTTCAATTGCCACTTTAAATGGCTATCTATGTTCACTATCTTAATCACTATAAAAGGAATGAACATACTCAACAATAAAACAGCTCATAATCCCAATTACTAGCCATTATTCACAGCTAAAAATCAAGCTTAGTTCATCACTCACCCAAGGGTTTCTTTGTAGTTGAATTCTCTTCCAATAGCTTCCAAACAAATGGTGTAATTCTCTTTTTCTCTCTCTAAAATGATCAACTAGTGAGAGAAAGTATGGAAATAAGATTTATCAAGGGTTTTGAAGTGAGAGACTGAAAGAATATAAGGATTCTAGTCAAAAGGCCATAAAGGTATGAAAATTAAAGCTAAAGAGAGAAAATTATGCAAGCTCCATATCAAGCTTCCATGGAGGTTGGAAGTAACATGAATTGAGAGGAGAAAAAGAAGAAGAAGAAGAAGACGCTGGAAGGAGAAGATATTTATAGCTCAAATTTATCCATTCCCTTGAAATTACGAAAATGCCCTTGACTAGTTAGCTTGTTCTCATGCAACCCTTTGTGTAATCTTTTTACTCTTTTAACACTGAGACCAAGTCCATAATGGTCTAGACATGGTAAGGTTGCGAAACTTTTAAAAGTTTTGACTCATGGTGCAAAATGACCATTTTGCCCATGTTGTGAAAATTATTGTCATTTCTATTTTTCTTCATGTTTTCATCATTACACATCATTTACGTGGTCTTATGTCTATTTAGACCTTAAAATATCATAAAACATTCTTCTGGGAGCTTATTAGTGAAAATGACGAAACTACCCCTAGCTTGTGTTATTGTGTCTATGCCTAGTTACAAGCCTATAGAGGTTGAGGTCTCACAAGTACTCAGTGAGTGGGAGCATAAATAATTGTAAATGTGCAGGGACAGTTGGTACACATATCTTCTAATCATGCATGCATATCATATATCATAGTACGTATACATATAAGACAAGTCAATCATCACCTATCGAACATAGTTTGTCATATTGTGGCAGCCGTACCATGTTACATATATTTGGCTATTAACATGCTAAGGTGGTGTAATCATCCTCACCTTACTCATTCAACATCATTACCAACATAACCGTTTATCAATATAATCTACCGTATGAATTGGCCCACCATATAGCTATCTACATACATGGCTTAGCATACATGTCTTAATGCACTTACCTCGATGCTAAATTATAGCTCATAAAGCATACAGCACACCATAATCATATACCAATTACATATGGCTCTTACCTCAAGCCTTTGCATTAATCATCAGATCATGACATCATATAACATATTTCACATTTTAAGAACCTAAGGCATGCCACTACATGGTCATCACATCATATCATAGAGTGGTCTTCCCTTGGACATCAGTAAATCACACACAGTGGCCAACCAACAAAGAAATAAATCATGCCTAATGCCAAAGCAACTAGTAGAATATAAAAGTCATTGTCCAAAGCAATCTCTCCATGGACGGCGTCACAATCATCATCTAGGGCAATATCCCAAAGGACGGCATCACCCTGAGTATTCTCCACAAATGGCATCACAAATCATCATCCAGAGTAATCTCCCGATGGATGGCATCGTACACAATAGATGGGAATCAAAAGTGGGATTCAACCACTGCCCCTGTTTACCATTGTCTTTGAGGCACGGACATAGTCATCATCACACAACAAGCGGGAATCACAAGTGGGACAAAACCTCCATCCCATTTTACCATCATCCTTGTCGGCATCATAATTATCATCACACAACAAGCAAGAAACAAAGGCGAGACAAAACCACCATCCCTACTTACCACCAACCCTGCCGGCATCATAATCATCATCGCACAGTAGGCAGGAATCGCAGGCAAGACAAACCACCATCACTACCTACCACCATCCCTGCCGGCATCATACATAGTCACAGTGATATGGACACACTCAACCTCATAATATCCATCATCCGAAATTCCTCCACGGACGGAACATACATATTTCACTTCATATCATTGTCTAGAACCATCCACGGACGAAACATACATAATCAACATCATAACATTGTCCAAAATCATCCATGAACAGCTCTCATTCATCAATCATGACTTCGATCAAATATACTTATTATCATCTCACTAGCCTAGGCATATTCCTTCTAGGCATATTATATAAGTCTCATAACATTCACTAGTCTATACATAACACTTCTAGACGTATTCATCATGTACACATTTGTATCAACATCATTAGCCTAGGCATAACCCATCTAGGCATATTAATATCACATCATTCATAAGCAATTTCTAGTCTAGGAATTCTAACTCTAGACATACTTACAGCTCATATATAGCATATATCATTCATTGCATTTTCATTATCGAAGCATACATGTACCCTAGTCATTATGCTCCTATTCACAAAAGTTTTCCACTCACCTTAACAATTTAAAGGTTCTTTGTCAACACTAATACTTGCAACTCACTGATGCTTTAGCTACAATTCATGTAACTTGGTACTTAAGCATCATTCTCATTCTCATAATCATCTAGCATCAGCAATACATAAGCATTATTATTTATGCCATAACTTTTCATTTTATAGCCAAATCCTAG
The DNA here is from genome assembly GCF_000208745.1 of Theobroma cacao. Classification (NCBI taxonomy): domain Eukaryota; kingdom Viridiplantae; phylum Streptophyta; class Magnoliopsida; order Malvales; family Malvaceae; genus Theobroma; species Theobroma cacao. The sequence continues at coordinate 12,441,013 of NC_030854.1, read as the reverse complement.
CTTTTAGATTATTTTCAATTTCTCCAAAAATAGCCAAATCCTTAGCATATCAACAAATAAGCTTAAATCATTCAACAATGAACTAATCCATACCTTAGAAGTGGGATTATGCTATTGTTTACCTCAAATATTTAGTCAACTCAAAAGGGTAATTTTTCTTCAAGGCTGGACCAAGATTAAATCTAAGTTAGTACCCATTTAAATCGAAAATCAATTGACGATAATGGTTTATCTTACCTCTAGAAGCATTTCCCAAGCTTCACATTTACTCCCTTAACTCCAAGTGCTTCAGAAATTAATTTGGGAGTTAGGGTTTTAAGTTATAGAGAAACAAAGTAAAAATCTCCCACCAAGCTTTTAGGAGGTAAAATCTATTTCCTTTAGTGCTTAGAATCCATGATTTATCATTGGGATTAAGTGGGTTTGAAGGGTGTGAAAGTTAAGAGGAAATGGGTGGAGAATGAAGGAGTAGAGAGAAAATGAGTGATTTTTTCATTTTGAGACTTTTAAGCTCGAATTTAACTAATCTAGCAGTCTAGGATCTACTATGGGAGGCCTGGATTCGATCCTAGACCAGATTGTTTACCCTTACTCCCATTTCTTACCCTAAGATAGACTATAAGAGTTTTGTACTCGATCTTGGCTAGTGTTATTATTGACCCCTAAACTTTACTTCGCAAATTCAAACCCCATGCACCATGATCGANTTTTAGAACATGATATTTGGCAAAGGTTACTCACAGGGGAAATGAGAGACTGATATTAAACCTTGCGGGGTTTCGGTTGATATTCCAAGTAATGGGTGTCGATCGGGACATCGCAGTGATTGTTACGGGTTCGAGGGGAGTACCGAGTTATGACAAATTAACTCAAGGGCATATACCAACTATAAAGGGCTATGATGTTTAGTGTCTTCCATGCAACTCCATTGAAACTTTAAATATAAGAGCTTTATTGTCTGTTTAAAACCAATTTAATTGAAAATTTAACATTGTTACCTTTTATGAAATAGAAGTAAAATACAAGGTTTTATATAGAAAAAAACTGGGGGTGTAATGTGAGAAAAAGTCATACCATAAAAGTCTATGTGGAGTTTACTTCATAAATTATTATCTTTCTTTATATTGAGATATACAAACTTAAAATGAAAAAAATTAATGATTTATAATGATTTATTTTTTTAATTTAAAGCAAATTTTATCTTCTTTTTAAAATTAAAAATTAGTAAAACTAAATGTAACAATAATTTATGTACATTGTTTATAATTAAATATAAGACAAAATGACCTTTAATTAATTACTTCTCATGTAAAATATTAAAAACAATAATGTTATATACTTCAAACCCCATGCACCAGGATCGACTTTTGAGGTCCAAATTCATAAAAATTGGTTCCTTTGAAGCTTAACTCATTCCAAATCTCGTCCACAACCTCCAACCTTTCATATTTCACTTAAATCAACACACAAGTCCATCGTACACACCAATCTCTCATTCATGCTCTATGTCACATAGTAAATCAATTAACATGGCATAATTTGCATACATATCATACTCAATTTAGTGCCAAACATATGCACTATATCATTCATGTGCCAAGCATATGCACAACATCATATAAACTTTTACACACTCATACATTCCATGACCATCTCTCTATATGGACATAGGGATTCCACAGGTTCATAAACATTCACATTGAGGTCCTCATACACTGTAAGTTAGTCTAGCATCATGCATGGCTAACATCAAGATCGGGGGTGTTACAATGTGCCAGTCTTTAAGTATTGTCAATGCCTTGTATTGATAATACGATGTCTAGGAACAATTTTAGAAACATGGTTTTGATGTATAGAGATCTCGTAATTGTAACAACTTTACAATTCTCTTGCAAGGCCTTTATGTTCCATGGGCTTCATCCAATTAGTACTTGATAACTCTTTATTATTGCACCAACATGAAGAAAAACCTTTATCACATATAGTTATATGATTAAGTATGCATTAAATGACAATATTTTTATCCTTGACCAATCCAATTGGCTCAGGGGCATATACCAACTGTAAAGGGCTATGTTGTTTAGTGTCTTCCATGCAACTCCATTGAAACTTTAAATATAAAAGCTTTATTGTCTGTTTAAGAACAATTTAATTGAAAATTTAACATTGTTACCTCTTATGAAATAGAAGTAAAATATAAGGTTTTATATAGAAAAAAACTGGGGGTGTAATATGAGAAAAAGTCATATCATAAAAGTCTATGCGGAGTTTACCTTATAAATTATTATCTTTCTATATATTGAGATATACAAACTTAAAATGAAAAAAATTAATGATTTATAATGATTTATTTTTTTAATTTAAAGTAATTTTTATCTTCTTTTTAAAATAAAAAATTAGTAAAACTAAATGTAACAATAATTTATGTACATTGTTTATAATTAAATATAAAACAAAATGACTTTTAATTAATTACTTCTCATGTAAAATATTAAAAACAATAATGTTATATACTTCAAAGCGGCAATTATTAAATTTAAAGAAAAGAAGTAACGGCAATTCGTCTTTTCCCATGGGCACTTTAGGTTGTTCATTGCAAAAGCACCATTGAAGGTACCAATTGCAGGTGGCCGTAATTGGTAAGGTGGTTTCCCAAGACGGAAGTGGTCCTAATTCGAGCTTTACCCGGGACTTGTCTTAGTTCTTATCTACTTCCTTTATCTTGTTTTCTTGAATAATCTTTTCTTTTTCTGATATCTTAGAACTAGATTTTTTTTTTTGAAATATCAGCACTTTTACTTTTATTTTTTTTCTTTTTAGCATTAAAAACCATGGAACAACATTTTTATAAAATTTTAAAATTTTAATATAGAAGTACGCCAAAATCAAAATTTTTTTCTTAATGTCCATGAAAATCAACTATAGACAAAAAAAATTGGACCAAGGAGCTGTTTTTATTGGTACAAATTTTTTCATTTTGTCAGACAGAAGCATTGATTGAAATGAAATCTATAGTAGTAACAAAATTTCATCCATCTTAGTTAACCGGAATGAACCAATCTGTTTAGATTCTACACTACACTACTATAGCTAGCCTCTTCTAAGTTGTAATCAAAATTTCAATAGATGTCGCGGGCAAAGAACCATTCTCTGATTTTTCATGACCTCTCCAACATTACCATATCATTGCAAAATTTTTTCTGTACATAAGGAATTGTGCGGTGCACAGGCTATCGTTAAGAATTCATGTGCTTACTCAGATATGACTCCTTTGTTACCCCATAGTAAACTAGCTTATTGCCCCCGTAAGTGATGACATTCTAAGCAGAGACTGATCCACCCATAACATAGCTACCACGAAATAGGCTATCATTGAGCTTCCACTCTGAGCTAGAAGAATGCATTGGATGCTTTATATCACATGGGCGGACCCACGTTGGAAGTGAGTGGTGTCACATGATACCACTCACTTCCTAAGAAGTTTTAATATTTATAATATTTATCTAGAGTTTAGGGTAGTTAATATATATTAATGAATTAATTTTTTTTTACAATTTATAAAAAATGGGGTAAAAGACTTCAAGTTAAAGTGATTAATCAAACCATAATTTATATATTAATATTTAAATACTACATGAAAATATAATTTTCTTTTTATAATTGAAAAAGGGGATTCGAACCCTGCTGTTAAAGTAGAGAGATTATGTACCAACCAATGAACTAAATGCTCAAGTACCAAAGACAAAAAAAAAAAATTATAATTTAAGATTTTATCAAAAAAGTCAAAACCTAAGTTACTTTTCTTGTCCAAAAATTCAAATCTCTCCCTTTCTCAATTCTTGGCTATGTTTGATTATTTGATTTTTGTATTTAACTTTATGTGATTTGTGGATGCTTATATTTAGTTTTAAACAATGAATAGAAAATTATAATATTGTTAGTTGTTGAACTTAATAATATTTATGTAAGATCATGTTTTATTTTATTCTAATATTTTAGTTTATGCTAATGACTAGTAATTTTGGATGAATAATTGCTTTGTGACATATATTGAAAAAGATGTATATGGTAATGTTTCTACTTATACTATGATGCACCATTTTCAAAATAAGAAAAATGGTCATGGACAATTATAGTTATCTTAAATATTTTTACTTTGAAGTATTAAATGAATGTACTAAATTTACATTTTCCTTAATTTAATGTTAAAACTTTTACTTTATGAATTTTAATATATTTATATTTTTTAATTATTATTATTATTATTTTAATTATGACACCATTCAGAAAAATTTTTAAATCTATTTTACATCTGTTGATATTTCTACCCAATATTCAGTTTTAAGTAACTTTCCCTCGTGGAATTTGTCAGGTGCTTGTTCTCCAAAAACATTTTCACAAGATAAAGCTTGCTGTTCTTTCACAAGATTCACAGGTGGGTCTGTCACCACTATCATCTGTTTGTGTAAATCCAAAACAAGCTTCAAGTCGTCAAAGGACATATTTAATGTATTACCATATATACATCTGAGACAGTTCACTAAGCTTTCATGTCTTACTATGAGAGAAGCTTGAAACTAAATATGTCAGAAATCTTACTGATCTCCAATTTTGAATTCATGATCAGAGCAATGATGCTTGCTGGTCAGCTTTCAATATTACCATAAAGATAGTCAGATTCCAACTAGCTCACCAAAAAATAATTTGTCTATAGCAGAACCCTATTGGAAGGTAATTTCCTAGAAATTTTTGACAAAATTAACTCATGTTCAGCTTATGGAACGTGGGCTACAAAACTAAACACACGCAAGAATATACACCTTTTCGAATTTTATGAGCTGCTTTGCAATTCCTGAAGTCAGGAGCATGAGGAACCTGCGTATAATGGGGTCAAAGCTGCCCGACAAGAGCCCGGATTTTGAAGTAGTTCTGGAAGTACTCATTGTCGGAGGCTGTTGGTACTTATGTTGTTAGGCTATGCTATATAGAAAATAGTTCTCTCTCATCCCATGACTTAAGATTCAAGCCTGCAATCTCTCAGTTAGCATCTAAGATGTTTCATTGAAGATAAAATTTGGACAGAAAAGGACCTACCCTTATAGTTAATTTCAATTTAAATGTTTAAATCATAAGACTAACAATTTATGGTCTCGCAATGTCGATGTATAAACAACTAACTATTTCCATGATATTTTTTATTCACAATTGTGTATAGGAAGGGTAAGATGAAATGTAGAATAAAGGTTCTCTGGCTTTGTTTGGTAGGGCCAAAAAAAATTAAAAAGATGGAGAATTGCAAGGGGAAAAGTGCAAAAGATGGAAAAGGTGATTTTTCTTTCCATTGATGTACTAGGTAGAAAGATGAAAAAGTCGTTTTCTTTCCATCCGCTGCTTTATAGAGTTCCAAAGTGATGAAATAAAATGAAAAATTATATTATTTTACCATTATATCTTTTGTAAATGGGTATAAAAAATAAATTCTGAAAAATGATAGGCAATCTTAAAAATGGCTCACTCATTTTTGCTCTTCTAAGCTTTCTAATTTAGAATAATTTGTTTTTGAAGAAGGATGAAAATTAAATAACAAAATTTCACCTATTTTCTTTCATCGTAGTTTTCTATCCTAGCAAGCACAAATAAAAATAATTTTGCCTCTCTTTTTAATTCTCCCTCTTTATCCTACCCTACCAGCAAAGCGTAAATGTAACATTAAATATATTGTAAATGGAATTCAAACTGCTCATACTTTAATCAATATATATAGTTTCGTATTTTATTAATAAGTCAAATGTAGCTAAGTACATATGGTGACCCATAGAAAGTAGCTGCTGCCTCCATACGCTATATATCTAAGTAAGGAGAGGAGAAATCAAAATGCTAGTAGGTTGGCTATAGCTCTTCATTAATCCGATCCATCCACTAATTTAACTGTAATCTTTTGAGTAGATGTAGTCCTTTATATTGTTTTGTAAGTCATGCATGTATCATCGCCTCCGGCCTCCGGAACCACTCTCCCTCTGGCAGTTAAAGTAAACAGCAGCCACTGGCAATCCGAGATTGTAAAGCTCAGCAAAGTCTCTGGTGTTGAAATTCTGGCGCCATCCGGGTGCGTACACTGTCTGCCTACCCAGTTGGCGAAACAACACGAAAAGAAAGCGATGGATCCCAACCGTTGGTCGTGGGCTTTCATAACACACAACTTCTTGCCCTGCATTAGTTCATTAGGCCAACATCAGATTTCACCTATTTAATTTCAACACGTAAACAAGATAGTCTGCATTATTCTTTTCTTAATAATAATTATATTCTGCTTGGTTCCTATCCAACCTGCAGGGCAGAAAATTAATTGGAACTTTGGTCAATCTATATAAAATAACAAAAAGCTTATGCCATGCATGCATTATTTCCATGAATCGACAGTTCCTTTTTCCAATGGCTACCAGGGAGCTGTGTTATTGGTCACTTCAAATATATATACATATACATATACGTATATATTATAGTTGTGAGCTTTTCCATCCTTGCTTTTGATCTTGTATTCCCAAAAGTTAACAAAGATGTGTGTAATGGCACAAAGAGTGTTTCGGTAACGTACGTTTCCCGGAAGTGGGCACTTTGGGGAGAGAGGGACAGAGGGAGAGAGAGTTTTTGTCGGCCTCAAGGAAAAAGGGAATCCTCCTTGTCGACAATAACTGATCTTGCACTACTGTCTCCATCGAAGTTCACTTGACAGAGCTAGCAATATATGCTTAAGAAAAACGAAGAGAAAACAGGGAAGGCAAGGAAGAGAAACATGAGCCATCAGGTGTGAATAATATTGCATGCTTAATAGGATAATATTGTCCTTCCATTAATTTGTTACATTTGATTTTAAGAACTCATAGCTTAGACCTCAGATAGACAGTAAATTTAGTTACGAGATATTGTTTTGAATATTCGCCAATCAGAAGGGTCCTGACATGCCATCGTCCGATGAATCTTAAAGCAAAGGAAATATAAAGTCTGCAAACAAGTACTCACCAAAGCTTGCCCCCGTAGTTGCTGGAATATCAGTGACCAACCTGAAAAGTTTGATTCGACGATAAGGTTAGTACCGACGAACCTACAACTTGGCTGACGGAATAAGTACTTTTTCCTTACAATATCTGAAGAAATAATACATGGCCAATCACATCACGCCACACTGGAAAGTGTGAGCTGAAGGTGACTTGGTCACTCCTAGTACAAACAAGCATGAGAAGAATCATATCTCTTCTGTACAATTATTCCACATGCAATGGTGGATTTTTTTCTCTTTTCTGTGAGTTAGTGTGCCTCCATCTGCACCGTTTCTTTCTTTCTTTCTTTTTCAAACCCTAACGTTTGGCAATTTTATGTTCAACATTAGATGAATAAGTACAAGTTTCATAGCCCCAATCAGTCCTCTTTGACTCAATGGAGTCCTTAAACTGAAAATGTAACAATAAAATAAAATTGCAATTACATAATTTTGTAAATGACAGATGACTGTGAGAGAATATATAGAATGCGTAATCTGTTATAAATAGTATATCGAATAAATTTTCATGATCACTTGTTCCAGATAAAGGTTAAAGTTACTGCTTCAAAAAATAAGAGAACTATGAAAACCACTGGACACTAGTCTGCGACCGCCTCAGTGTTACCAATTCTGCCTTTCACCTCTTCCAAGTGGGAAGGGGCATCCTCTCTGTTATAAAACATACATGGAGTGCTCAAATAACTTGCAGTACAAATTAATTATTCTATGCTAGTAAATCATTTGAGGACAAAGAAGGAAGAAAAGGACAAGTAAAGAAAGGTGCCAATGAAAAGTTTGATTGTGCCATATCTCATGGTGCATGTAAGGAACGAACCCACTCCTCTAACAGTAACCTAGTAGTACTAGTGTATCCAAGGTACTTTGGTGGTGGTCCTGCATATTTTTTGTGCCAGGAAAGTTACGTGAACGCAATCAATCCAAACAGAAAAACGACCTCACATGCATATCAAATGATAAGAGGGAATAGGGATAGAGAGAGAGTATTATTTGTCTTTTTTCATGAAGAGACCAACAGCTTTCGGGTCTGTATTGTTATGAGTGGAATAATATTGTTTCTCTGTTTTCACTAATTTATTTAGTTAATAATGAGCAAGCTCTCCTTCCGAACTACCTAGCTAGTATTATATATATATATAGAAGCTAGTATTCATTAATAGTAGAGAAGTATTATTTTTTAAGTGATTGTACTAGCGTATGTGACTCTACTTCCAACAATGCTAATGCAACCTCCTAACTGCCGCATAGACTAGAGAGAGATCCCTTCCCGCAAAAACTGCGTTCCTCAGTTTTTTCTGTGTATATATGTCATGGAGAAACGAAGTAAACAACTGCAAGCACCAAAACTCAGCATTTGGATACTTGTGCTTGGCTGCTTGCCTGTCTCTCTTGACTCTGTGTGACTGAGTATGCGAGAGAGAGAGAGAGAGAGAAAGGGAGGGAAGGAGCTCGCTAGAGAGAGTGAAATGCAACTCACCAATGCAAGTATTCTCTCAGGTTTGGGTCACTTGGGCTGGGTGCATCAGGATCCACCATAACCTGCAGGAAATGTGAGGCTGATCAACAAACCAAAAAGTCTATAAAATATAATTAGAAAAAGGAATTGAGATGAATAACAAGAACAAAGTAAAAGAGGAAAAGAAAAATAAAATTAACCTGAAATTATAGACTCACCAAAGTGTAAAACGTCCTAAGATCATCCCCACCAATATCAACTCTTGGCTGGTTGACAACTTGAGATGGTTTGAGCTCACAACCATTATTCACTTCCCTACAAGCGAAGGTCACCCTGAGAGAAATAGACCTTGTGAAAGGGTCCAAAACATCCCCTATAACTCTACCAACAACCAAGGGGTCTCTTTCTCTAGGCATGGTAAACTCACAAAAATCAAAATAATATCAAAACATAACTAGAGTTTGTCTTCTCAAATTTGCTTGCTGAATGCTGATAAACAAGTGACAGGGGATGAGTTATTTATATATGAACATGTGGTATCACTTTTATCTTCGGCACCATCAACAGAATCTGCCTTTTCCATAGAGATTTATAATATATATATACTAACAAATTTTCCCTGAATTTCTAAACGAAATGGTGATACCTCAAACTGTAAAGTGAAGTGGACCTGTCTATATTCAATATTCTTATTGAGCAATTTATTCAGAAGTCGGTCCACAACTAGCAGAGCATCCCATCATTGTACAATATGTCTACATCTGATCTTTTTTTTTGTTTTTTTCGATAAATGTATTGGTGATTCGACCCCCCAAAGTTGCAATACTTTTCACACCCGTCTTCTTAAGGGCCCCGGGAAGAGGATACCATCATACCTTGAACAAAGGCGAGTCTAATGACATGTCTCAATCTGTTCTTTCTGTTGAAAGAAAAAGTGAACGCATCGACTACATAAAGGAGGCCATCATCCTAAGGGATCCCGGCTCCTCTCCTTCTGACTTTCATGGATGGAAATCAAGGCACCTCCGTAAACTTCAATTTTATGGCTCTCGATTTGCCACATCATCAACGATATACAACAACGAAATTTTAACGCCGTTAACATTTTTCTCTACCGTTTTCTAACTTTTCTGTTTTCTTCTTTCTTTTCTCTTTATCTCTCTGTTTAAGCGCAATCCTGTACGTGAAATCTGGATATCTGCAAATCAAAGCCACTTCCCTTCTTGGATCTAGAATTCAATTTCTAAATTGCAGGATAAACCCAAATTTCTCCATCAAGTTCTCAAGCCTTTTTGTTTTGGTCATCTCTCAACCCCTTCATCAACGATGATGCATGTCATCAGTGCTTTTTTTTTTCTCCTTTGAAGAGCCAAAGTAACAAGAATTTGCAATGGAGTCCCAAATCTTAAGCAGCATTGGCATTTTCTAGTTGCCAAGGCCCATGAGTCACTGTGGACAATGTGAAGCAAAGTTGTTGGCTGGAAGTTCGGAACGCTGTAAAGTCCATTACTTTCGGATCTGGGTTGTCAAGGAAATAAGTGAGGGTTAATTGGTAATTACGTCCTTGACTAATTGGTGTAAGATGTAAGTAGAACATTTCTTCTATAAGCGCCGCATATTGTTCAAGCATTATTTGTATCGTAATTGGTTAAAATTTCTCTCTCTCTCTCTCTCTCTCTCTCTCTCATTTTGTTCTTTTTAAGTGCTACTTAAAACATACTAGTAATAAAATAATTTTTCATTATACATCAATTTGGAACACAAGTGATTAAAGATACTTTCTTTTGAATATATAAATAAATACCAAATGGCTGCTCATGCTGAATTTGATGTGTGAATACAATTTATTCAAAGTGAAAATGTTAATAGAAATCGGAGATATTAATTACTGACTCTAAAAACGTCAACAGATTTTGGCCATAAGTTTGTAAAAGTAGAAGCTAAAGCCAAGTACTGTCATTCCATGAATGACAGCCTTTATTTAAACCACAGACTCTCTTCAAGCTTTACGTCGTGGCATCAGCTAGTTTTTTTTTTTTTTATTCCGCCTTGATTCGATAAACCTCACTTTGCCAACCAAGTGCAATGTGTCAGTTTTGCCGTCCCTAGACGGAAAGGATACGCGTACTGGCCATTCGCACCGAAATAACGTACATGTGAGTACAAAATGTCACATCAGATTAAAAATGTTATTGTTTTTTTTATAAAATATAATTAAAAAGAATAATTATAAGAAAAATATAAGATAAAGTATTTAGAGAAAGAAAAAAGATTTTATTTAAAAAAATAGAGGGAGAGACCTATTTATAGGCTAATAACTTCTTATATAAATAGAATTTATAAGACGAAGATAATACTAAGAGATTAGATGGATGTATTAAATCTTAATCAAATTAATCTAACTTACATCCAAATCTAGATATATATAATATAAATAGATATTCACAAAAATAGTCATAACTCTCCTCCTTGAATATCCATTGTATTAAGAATATGTCTTATTAAAACTTTATTAGGAAAAAAAATTCAAGTGAAGGAAAAAGAGTACATAATTATTTTTAAAAATAAAATTTTAAAATACTACCTTATTAAAAACTTTATCAAGAAAAACCCAATGGGAAAAATCTTGATGAAGTAAAAAAAAATATGTATTTTACTCTTTAATGACTGCATTATTTAAGATCTTTAAAACAGTGCATTTTAATATTTGCACCAATTTTTCGAATATTACAGTAAAAAGGGCTTTGATGTACAAATCTATTAGATTGTTAATTGATTGAATTTGTTGAACATTAATATCATTATTTTATTGGAGATCATGAGTAAAGAAGAATTTTGACGAAATATGTTTTATCTTATTGCCCTTAATGTATCATTCCTTTAATTGGGCTATGTAAGTGGTATTTTCTTCATATAATGTTATTGGAATTTCTTTCTTAGTTGACAAGCCACACATTTCTCGAATATGTTGAGTTATAGATCCTAACCGAATACATTCACGACTTGCCTCATGAATTGCTAAAATTTCTAAAAGGTTAGAAGAAGTAGCAACTATAGTTTGTTTTATAGAACGCCATGAAATAGTTGTACCTCCATATGTGAATAAGTAACCTGTTTAGAATCAAGTTTCGTATGGATTAGATAAATATTCTACATCTGTATAACCAATTAAATTTAATTTAATGCATTTAAATAATATATGCCCATATCCATTATTCCTTGAAGATATCAAAATATATGTTTAATTATATTATAATGTCTTCAAGTTGAAGAAAAACTATATCTTGTTAATAAATTTACAACAAATGATATACAGGTCATGTATTGCTAGTAAGATACATTAATGTTCTAATGGCACTATGATACTGTACTTCAGGACCAAGACGTTCTTCATTATCTTTACAAGGTCGGAAAGATCATTTTTTTACATCTAGTGACCTTAGAACCATTGGTGAACTAAGTAGATGTGTTTTGTCCATATAAAATCATTTTAACACTTTTGTTATCTAATTAGATTGATGGACAAAAATTTCATATGTTAAGTGTTCAATCCGAAGACCCAAACAAAACTTTATTTTTCCAAGGTCTTTCATCTCAAATTTTTTATTTAAGTAGTACACGACTTTTGATAACTCTTCAAGAGTTCCAATAATAATTAGATCATCAACATAAACAACAATTATCACAAATTTAGATTTGAATCTTTTTATAAAAACACATGGGCATATAGAATCATTTTTATAACTTTCTTTTGACAAATATTCACTAAGGTGATTACACCACATGCGTTCAGATTGCTTTAATTTATTTACATTTTTATTTAATTTGATCGAATAAATTTTTTAAAAGTTCAAATTTTGTGCCTTAAGCAATTTAAATCTTTCAGGATTTTTCATATAGATATCGATATCAAATGAACCATATAAATAGGTTGTAGCTACATTCATTAGACGTTTTTCAATCTTCTCATACATGCTAGACTAGTTAATATAGAATTATAATGGTTCTACCATAGAGAATATATCTCTTCACATTCAATACCAAATCTTTGGGTAAAATCTTGTGCAACAAGCCATACTTTACATCTCATAAACTCATTTTTCCCATTTCATATTTACACAAATACTCATTTATGTTCCACTGGTTTTACATCATTTGGTGTATGGACCATAAATCCAAAAACTTCATGTTTTGCAAGTGAATTCCACCTTGATTGCATCTTTCCATATTGGCCAATCATTTCTATGTTTACATTTTTCAATAGATGTCAGTTCAAGCTTTTTTTTTTTCATAATATTGAGCTCTATATTATATACAAAAATATCGTTGACATTTATTCATTGCGATTCCATCTTTTTCCCGTCATGACATAATTTATTGAGATCTCTTCATTTTCACTGATTTCAAGTACTTGAATTTATTCTAGAATTATGTTAGAGGTCTCTTCTAAAGTTTATGTTTCTTCTTTTTGACCATCTTAAATATTTGCTCTTTTTTTTTTTCAAGAATTTTATCTTTGAAACCGATTGGTATCCCATGCTCCTAGCGTGCCTTATCCTACAGGGACATCAGTTCTAATAAGAGCTTTTGTAGCTGGTATATGAGATTTAGTTATTCTCTTCAGATCAATAAATACATCTAGCAACTAATTTATTATATTTTGCAAATGAATTATATTTTGAACTTCAAGTTCTCATTGATTTGTGTGAGGATCAAAACAAAATAATTATAATACATTCCAAGATATTTCTTTTTTCAGCTACTTGTTTTCTTCTCCTAACGTTAGAAAAATTGTTTCATTAAAATGGCTATCAGCAAACCTTGTCGTGAATAAATCTTCTGTTAAGAGTTCTAGATATTTAATTATAGATGGATATTCATATCCAACATATACTCCTAACTTTCTGTAAGGACCCATCTTTGTGCATTGTGGTGGAGCAATTGAAACATATATCACACATCTAAAAATTCTTAGATGAAAAATATTTGGTTTTTGACCATAAACCAATTGAATAAGGGAGAATTTATAATAACTTGTTGACTTGATGCGTACAAGTGTTGCTGCATCCAAAATGGCATGTCCCCCAAACAGAAATTGAGAGTTTAGATTTTATAAGCAATGGCCTTGCAATTAGTTGAAAGTGTTTAATAAACGATTCTGTTAGATCATTTTGTGTATAAACATGAGTAACAAGTTGTTTAACAGTTATTCTAACTAATATGCAATATTAATTAAAGATTTGATATGTAAATTCACCAACATTGTAAAGAAGAATAGTCCTGATTACATAATCAAAAAAATGTGCTAGCAAACAAATGATTGTAAATGCCAAATTGCAAGCTGATAATAAGCACACATGTCACCATCTAGTCAATGCATCGATTAAAATTGTAAAATATCTAATAGTCCACATGGTGGATATATGAATCTACATATATCACCTTGAATATGTTTAAAATAATTTAGGGGATTCAATTTCAATTTTAGCTAGTAATGGCCTTATAATTAATTTGCCTTCAAAGCAAGTAGCACATGAGAATTTATTAGATTGAAAATTTTTTTGGATTTTCAATGGATGACTACATGTATTTTAAATAATCTTTCACATCATTATTGATCTAGGATGGCCCAACTAGTCATGCCAAACGTTAAAATTATTAGTAAAATTCTGGTTTACTATAGCATGAGTTTTAATCATTCTAATATTTATATAGTACAATCCGAAAAATAAAAAGAGTAATTTTTTTTAACACACTTTCTACTCGATATAATAAATATAATATAGAGGTATTAATTGTCTCAATATAATATCCATTCAAACAAATATCTTTAAAACTTAATAAATTTCTTTAAGATGTTGAAAATAATACATCTTCTATTATAAATTTTTTTCCTCAAGGTAGTAAAATATTGACTCTTCCGGAGCATTCAATTAATCTTGTATTACCAGATATTGTATTGACATTAGTTTCTTCCATTGTCAAGTGGCAAAAATATTTCTTGTCCTTGAATACAGTTTGCATTGTAGCAATGTCTGCAAGACATATATTTACATTATGGATCTTGGATCCAACAATATGAATATCCATATTTTTTTCAATAAAATAAGATATATACAATAAGAAGCTTACAAGTTAACATGGAAGATTATTAAATATATAATTAAAACACATAATAAAAACATATCATTTAAATATAGTGAAAAAATATTAAAGCATCTTCATAATATAGTTATATTAAAATATACCAACTATTATTAAGAAATTTCATTCTAGGATATTTTCATTACCAATTAAATAATCTGTCATGACCCGAAACTCCCATCGAGCTCGTGACAACGGCCGCGACGTCTCGATAGACATTCATTACCCGAAATGTCAATCAAAACCTTGCAAGGCTTAACATCAGTTTTTCTCGCTTCCCCTATGAGTATTAGTTACTAAAATTATGTTTTGAGATATTATAAACTATTTCCAAATCAAAACAATAGAAAAATAATTTTTTTCTCACAGGGGCATTTTGGTCATTTTTCCTCAAAAATCTCGAAATCCGCTAAAAATATAGTATGCGAGTACAAAACACATAATTCATAATCAAAATAAGTTTAAACATCTAAAACTTTCATTTAAAATGAAATTATGATTATTAGAATATAATAAAAATATTGAATAAAATATTCAATTTTATCATAAAACAATATTTTTAAAACACTGCATAAATAATTTTTACAGCGTAAAAGCAAAATAAATTCATATATATTGTAATACAGTAAGCCAGAGTATTTAATTTAATTTAGAGTAACAAGTGGGCCCACAAACGACCAAAAGTATTAAAAGCAGTAAACCTACAGTTTTTTAGGATGCAAGTCCAATTGTAGCCCTCAACAAAGTGAGCTATCTACCACTATCCTGAGCCGGAAAGAGGTGAAAAGGAGGGTGGTGAGATTATATAATCACAGTGAGTAAACAAATACCCTCTAAAATATCTAAAGTTGAGTAAATGGAGACAGATAGAATAATTTAATATACTGTAATTCATTACCTTTCAAATTCATTTCAACCAAATAAAATCAATTCATATAAATCGAGTAATCAACATGGCTTATGAATTTCTTAAAACTTTGGCTCCTGCCAAAATCATTATGATACCCATTTATTAGGGATGCCTTGATCGAGGGCTATCCCAACCGAGTCCGCCAAGGCTGTTAAAAAGTTATGTACGCATAAATCATGTTTTTATTTTGAAAACATAGCCGTTTCTTAGTGTTGGTTGAGTTCACCCTCACGTGGTGGTTTGGCGTGAAGTGAACTCTAAAGTGTTAACCTCAGGAGTTATCCATCCGCGCCTCTCATACTGAGGTATGAATATAACCAAGTTCTGTGCCCCTCTAATAGGTTGGTCCACAGAACCATTCTACTGCAGTAAGCTAAACCCACCATACAATAAAAATTCAACAGCATGACATGGCAATTTTATCATTATCCAGCCTATCAAGGCAAACAACAGTTTATACATTTCAACACAAATACCAATTCAGCCATTCATGCCAATATTGTCATAAGCCAACAATTAGAATCATGAATTTACAACACACAAAAACAGTCTCCAATTACTCTATTTGAAAAACCATCATTCAATTTCAAGAAAATTTTATAAAATCATCTCATTTAATCACATTTTGCTTATAAACATAAAGATTTACCATTTAAACTCATTTTTCATAAAATCACAAAATCGGATAAAAACCATTTTAGATAATTAAGACGATAGTAAAGTTACTCACTATTTCTTTACTTTTGCTAGAATGCTCACCACCTAGACATAATGCACAATAAGCCATTTACTACATTTATGCTAAATTGTTATAAAACCAATTCAGGCTCTATACTAATGCATGAAATGGGATGTGAAATACTCGGGTACTATCTAAATACGGTGTTCAATATAAATTCAGTTATGTACCTAAATAAAACGGTATTGGCCTAATTCAATTTATCTCTCAATTAATTGGCCAATATGTCCACTTTAACTCAAAATAATTCCATTTTTCTCCTAATACTCCAAATCATAAAACACAAGTCAAATAGCATAAAATCTAGCAAAATCATCTTCACATTTTCTCTTGGAAAATTCGGCCATGCTGGGTGCATCAATACTATGATTTTTCCTACTTGATTCTCACACCATAAATCATTATTTCCTAACCAATTCACTTGACATAAAATCAAAATCATCATCCACACTCTACATGGAAAATTCGGCCAATGATGGGTGATGGGAGAAAATGAATTTTTCTTGATTTTCATGCTACACATCAGTAACTAACTAAAAACACTAAAATATCTTAAAATCTAACCAAATCAATCATCAAATCTTCTTTCTCTATATTCAGTCAGCCATGAATCCTTCATGATATCCTGTGATTCAACCATGGAAAATGCAAAATAATGCATGGGAAAGGTAGATCACAAGTCAAAATCAAGAAATTTTACCTTTGATTGCTTGATTACTTGGAATCCACCAATTTTTCTCTTGAATTTTCACCCTAGGGTTCTTGTTCTTTCTTTTCTTCCTTTGTTCTTCTTTGGCCGGCCATATGAATGAGAAATGGGCTGATTTTATGCTGATTTTTAAGCCAAAAAACAAAAGGATATAAATTTGACACATGTCACCATTCCATTGGTCCATGTGTCATACTTAGCCAT
The DNA here is from genome assembly GCF_000208745.1 of Theobroma cacao. NCBI lineage: Eukaryota > Viridiplantae > Streptophyta > Magnoliopsida > Malvales > Malvaceae > Theobroma > Theobroma cacao. The sequence goes on along the minus strand of NC_030854.1, from coordinate 12,423,794 downwards.
TAAGCAATCTCTCTCTACCACTTAAATTTTCTCAATTATCCATGATAATATTGGGTAAAATCCATGTGTTGGACAAGTGTTGGGTGGTGTAAAATTACAATTTTGCCCCTAGAGTGGCAAAATGACTATTTTACCCCTATGCTCCAAAAAAATGCCGAAATTAAAATTCTTCACTTCTCAAACTCAAATTATACTCCCAATGATCAATCTTAGTCAAAAATTCAAGCCAACACTCACATCTTAACCTTGGGTGGCAAAATGACCATTTTGCCCCTAAGTCATGAAAATTTCAATTTGACTCCAAATCGGTCCTCGAACTTCGAATCACCATTTTAAGTCATTCTGGGGTTTTAAAATTCTCAATTTCATCTTAAAATCTCTATTCAGACTAGTTCGAGGCTTAATTCAACTTAATTGTACCATTTGGTACAATGCCGTCTTTTAACGATTTTTAAGGTACCAAAGTAAGCAAACATGCATTCTTATGTAAGAATGGTATAATAAACATATTTTAGAGTCGGGCTTGACATAATCAATTCCTTTTTCAGAATAAGAAAATCAACAATAGATATTTCCATTACCAATTATATAATCAATTCCTTTTTCAAGGTGGACAAACATCTTGATGTGTTATATCAACTATGCCATGGTTAAAATCATCACAAGATGTTTTAGCTTTTAGTGATGCTTAATAAAATTCAATACATACAATAAGTATGTGACCAATGGTCTTTCATGCCACATCAATAACAATATGTTTTTTATATTCCTTTTATTCTTTCCATTTTTGTCTTTTCATTATTTATTCACTTTCGATGGGTTACAAGTATTCATTAACTTTTGGTGGGTTACAAATATCTATCCACATCTTGGTGGGTTATTCACTTCTGATGGGTTATCCACTTCTGGTAGTAAAATTATCTATCCACTTCTGGTGGTAAAATTATCCATCCACTTTTGGTGGTAAAATTATTCTTAGAATTTAAATAATGATAGTGTAAATTATTATGATGACTTCTTCTATGTCCATGATTATAATTATTAAATGATGTTGCATTCACTTCAGGGAATGGATGGATTCATGACCATGACCATAATTGTTAAATGATGTTCCATTTTACTTCAGGGCATGGTCGGATTCATGATTTTTTATTAGTAGCTAGTTTGTTGTATTCACTTCAAGGAATGGATATTCATTATTTTTCATTAATAGCTATATAATACCAAATTCACTTCTCAACCAAGGAACCAAATATAATATAAAATACATGATAGCATATTTCATATTAAGGTTAATTTTTAAGGGATAAAAACACTAAAGAGATATCAAGTCACTTACCTGATTTGCTACAACTAGAAATTAAAGACCAACTATTGAAATCCTTTTAAAGCCTGGAGATGATGAAAACAAAATAATATCAACACTTACCTGATTTGCTAAAACTAAAGATCAAAACCTAATTATTGAAATCCTTTTGAAGCTTGACAATGTGAAAACAAAATAATACCAAAACTTGAGGATTAGAGAATCGTGCTGATAACGTGTTATGAAATATTACTTGAAAGAACAATTTTAAGAGAAATATAAGAGAAAGGATTTAGAGGGAGAGAGTATTTAGAGAGAGTAAGAAGATCTTATTCAAGTGTATTTTTACAAATGAAGTGAGGGGTCTATTTATAGGCTAATAACCCCTTATCTTGATAGAATTTACAAAAAAAAAGATAATACTAAGAGATCAGATGGATGGTTTAATTCTTAATCTTCATCCAATCTAATTTATATCTAAATTTAGATATACATAACATAAATGGATATTCACAAAAATATTCATAACAGTTGTACCAATTTTTTATTTTCTCAAAACAACCATCAGAATTAAAAAAAAAAAAACAAATGAGACTTGAATGGATGCTGGAGTCTATATCTAATAATCAGAGATCCGACGTTGGTAAAGCTACTAGAGTCAAAATAGTCCTCATGGGCACCAGATCCGGCCATTTGAGCACTAGATCCAGCCTCTTCCAACCTCTCTCTTTGTTTCTCTACTCTCCTACCCTTTCCTTCCACTATAATTGACCCCTGCCTTGTAGTCACCATTGCTGGTGCTTAAATTGTTAGAGTAAGTCATTGATAAGGGAAAACCAAGAAAGTAAAAATGGGTAAAGAGAAAAAGGATGGGATAATTGAAAAAATTATTTTAAAAGGAAAATCTTAATAGAAATTTCAAAATTCATAGTATTTTTACATTTTATTAATTTTTGATAATTAATATTACTAAATAACTAACTTCTTAAAATTAAAATAAAAACAAGATATGAAATTGTAAAAGAGTTTTTTGTGACTGAAAAAACGGTAATATGGAAAAATAAGTAAAATGAGATGGTGAGATGGTTAGGTGGCCATCAAAGTAAAAGAAGATGATGGGAGCAATTGCTAAGCAATAGCAATAAATGTTGTTGAAAGCTTAGTTATCATTATTGTACGATAAATGCAATACGTATAGTTATGATATGATATTTGTAGAAAACGATACGTATTTGTATCGTATTTGATTAAGTATGAAAAGTGTATCGTACAATACACGATGCATATCTTACAATATGGGAGCATATCGTACCATATAGTCGATACATTTTTTACAAGCTTAATTCTAATTAATTATTAAAATTTTTATTTTTTTATTTATTTGAGTTGAAACATGAAAAATTATATTTTATGAGTTTCAATTTTTAGATTTTAAACAAAAAATACTAAAAAAATCAAAATTGCTTTTAATTTTAACATGATAAATGTTTTTTAATTTTTAATTAATAAAGTAATATGAAAATTTTATATTTTATTTAAAAATCTATATTATTAAGGAATATGTTTAAATTAAAAAATAATCATCTTTTCAATTTATGCCTTATAATTTTCAATTTTGTTAAAAATATAATATTTTTCAATATTTTTCTTTATTTTACATGTATAAATATTATTTATAATTAATTTTAAAATTTTTTACCATATCTTACGATACCATACATACTTGATACTAAAATGTAAGAATTCGATACATGATACATATCTTGATTTAACAACTATGGTTGTAGGCGATGCTAGAAGAATGTACAAAAAATGGAGATTATGAAACAAGTAAAGAATAAGACAAAATAAATGTGAGTAGAAAGAGAATTTGAGACAAAGAGAATAAGTTCAAAGTGCTTTGTTAAAGGAATTGTTAGAAACTTTAAGGTACGTTTTGTTCGTGAAATGGAATTGAATGTAGAAAAATTGTTATTCTATTCAACTAGAATAAAGAAAGAATAAAATAAAATAGTTATTATTTGGTTTGGTTCATGAAATAGAATAAGGTAGAAATTGTTATTAGAACTTATTCTAATATTTGATTAGTAAGAACAGTTTTGGAATAATTAAAGAATAAATGATAAAATGATAAAACTACCCTTATTATAAAATTTATTTTCATCAAAAACAAAAATACCCTTTATTATAATTTAGTTAAATTTATGTAAAGGATAAAATTATTCATTACTGCAATTTAATACTATTTTTACTTTGTTAATCCTTTAATATCTATTTTCATTAAGTTTTTAAAATATTAATAATTTAATAATTTATTATTAAATTATTGATATGATTTTTATTTTTATTTTTTATATGTTCTCTATTTGAATTTTTTATAATTTAATAATTTATTATCAAAGTATTAATATGATTTTTATTCTAATTTCTTTGTATTTTTTCTTTATTTTCATTTTTCTTTTTTTCCTCATTTTCTTATTTTCTTTCTTTTCCTCATATTTGTTGCCAACCATTGGAGAAACTGTTGGCGACTTTGGATCGACAATTTAGCATTGGTCGTGGCCAAATTTGACCATTAGATTGCTGATTTGGCGTTGCTCGTAACTAGATTTGGTTGTTAAGGTGACGATCTGGCCAACATTGCTGCCAGATTTGGCACTACTTGTCACGACTCGAAACTCCCATCGAGTCCGTGACAACTACCGTGACGTCCCGATAGGCATTCATTACTCCGAATGCCGATTGGAACCCCACAAGGCTTAGCATCAGCTTTTGCATCTCTCCATTGAGCGACAGTTATTAAATCTCGCATTTCAAGAAATCATAAGTCGTTTCCAAATCAAAACAATAAAATATTATTTTCTAGCTCACAAGGGCATTTTCGTCATTTTTCTTCGAAAATATTGAAACCCGCCAAAAACATGGTGTAAAAGCTTAATATGTTCATACATACTTTAAATCAGATAACTGAAATATAAAATTACATTTACAGTGACATGTGGGCCCCCAACTGACTAAGAAGGTGTAGGGCTACGAACCCTTACTTTCTACGAACCTTTGGCATTGGCTGAGTCTTACTCTCACGTGGTGGCCCGAACATGAGGTGCACTCAAATCTTACCTCAAGAGATACTTTATCCAACATCTCCCCCCAAAGGTAAGTATATAATTGGATTACCGTGCCCCTCTCATAGGCAGTCCACGGAAACCCCAAACACTGCAGTGATTGTTTAATATACCACCAGACCCATAAAATTTTCAGCAGTATAATATGGCCAATAAAATTTAATCCAGTCTATCGAGACCAATCCAAAACTGTTCATATATTTCATGCCAACCCCAAAAATTTAGCCATCATGCTACCATAGTGTCATAAGCCACAATTTCAATAACATATAAAATCATAAATTCAAAACAGTCTCCATATACTCAATTTTCCCAAAACAATATTTGATTTCAAAATCAGTATAAATCTCATTTTTATTAAAAAAATTATTTTAATTGAAAAACATAATATTTTATAATTTAAACTCACCATTCAATAAAAGCATCAAACAAGTATAATTACTCTAGATATTTAAGACGATAAATTGTCCACTGACAGTATTAGGAGTAGAAATACTCTTATTTTCAGTCTGCGGATACAATCCTTTACCCGTATCCAATGGCTCACCACCTAGCCATAATCCATGACACATATTCCAATTAAATTGTGTCTAACAGTCATAAGCTATTTCAGGCTCGATATATATGCGTGATATGAAATGAAAAATGCACGAGTAGCCATCTAGACCCGGTATGGCCTAGGTCGATTTTTCATTCAATAAATTGGCCAATGCGTCCAATTTCACTCCAACTTGCTCCATTTCTTTTCCAATTCCTCAATTCACCAAAAACTATTATTTCTTAATCAAATCACCTAAAATAACATCCCATTCTTCCTCATTATTCATTTAGAGAATTCGGCTATTGATGGGCACCAAACCTTTGGTAGTTTGCTTCACTTGTTTTCATGCTACACATCATTAATCACCTAAAAACACTAATATACCTAAAAATCAAACCAATCCAAGATCATTCTCTCTCCATACCCATTTTGACCAGCCATGAATTCACCATGAAAGCATGCTTTTCAACCATGGAAATTAAGGAAAAATGCATGGGTAAGGAAAATCACTAGCAAAATCAAAGAAATTTTACCTTTGCTTGATCAAATCCTTGAATTCTAACACTTTCTCTTTGATATTTCCCACCTAGGGTTTGTTCTTCCTTGGTTTCTCTTCTCTTCTAGTTTGGCCAACCACTATGGGAGAAATGGGTTGATTTTTATGCCTTTTTATAAAGAAATAATAAAATAATAAAGGCATGACACATGACATTTCCTTATTGGTTCAAATTTTAAATATTTGACTTTTAATTCTTTAATTCTCCACCACACATTTCTCGTGTTTATCCATTTCCACGATGAATAAAATCCCTTGGTCTCGACAAGTGTCAAGGGTAAAAATTTACCGATTTGCCCTTAGGGTGATAAAATTACTGTTTTGCCCCTATACTCTAAAAATACCGAAAGTGTAACTTTTTCACATATCAACCTCAAATTATACTCCAATGAGTCAAATGTGATCAATCTTGATCAAAAACTTCTTCCAATATTTCAATTTTATCCTCAAGTGGCAAAATTACCATTTTGGCCCTAGATAGTGAAAGTTTCGATTTGACTCCAAATTAATCCTCGAACTCCAAATCACCATTTTAAGTCATTCCTGGACTGTAAAATTTTGAATTTCACCTTAAAATTCCTATTTGAACTAGTTCGAGGCTTAATCGACTTGATGGTACCATTAGGGGCAATATCGTCTTTTAACGATTTCTCGAACTTCCTAAATATGCAAACATTCTATTGAGCATGTAAATGATGTCGTAATTATTTTATAGAACATGGTTTGACAATACTACCCCCCTTAAAATAAAATTTTATCCTCAAAATTTCACTTATCGAACTCAAGGAGAATATGAGGGTATTATCTTCAATTATTTCCACATATATCCTGTTTATCTCATAGGTATGAAATATTAATCTTCTTAATCATATTAATCCATCTCGTACAGCTTAACCATGCTATAGATCATATTTCCTAGATATTATCTCCTCAACTATTTCCTAGAGTCTTTTATGTTCACATAGTTCAATTTCTGATAAAATTTCTTATCATTGTACTACCTACATCACTCATCATATATTAAGTTTGAATCTCAATTCACTAAAAATCATTCTTCATTTTAGTTGATCACAATATCAACCCCACATATGTGTATATGCCTTATAATTCCATTTATGCTTCCGAGATCTACTTTGATTTGATCATTGAATACGATGTAGTATCACAATTTCTCAAAGTCATCCCTTTGTCCTCAATCATCTTTCATGCCTCTATATTGCTTTGTATCCTTCTTGTACTTCGACATTAATTTGTTACTTAAGATTTAAATTCATTTGAACTTTGTATACCTCAAGTATTTTTGAGTTCTAATTTCCACAATATAATAAGAAATTCTTATAGCAATATTCCATATGAACTCATTTACTATATTATTCTTGAAACCTTTATTTACTTTCTCCTCGTTTGATATTAACATCCCTTGTCACTATCTCAAATCTTCATCTATCTTTTCACTCACTTTCTCCAGATTGGACTCGTGCTTCATCTTCCATTACAGCGAAAACTCTTGTTGAAGAACGAGTCGATGGCCTCAAAGGTGGTTGTGCCGAGGTGTTGCTACCCATTTCAAACCGTACAGCTACCCCCTGCCTCGAGTGTACTCTAGAGGAATCTCTCATCTGCATATCCGTATGAGCTAGTGAGGATGGAGCAATTACCGTAGTTGGTCCTCACTATGGGCAGTCACTCCTAATGTGGCTCGGCTGACCATAATGAAAGCATCTTATGCCCCAACACACCCCAACATTATATCTCCCACATTTTTCGAATTTATCTAAACCTTTAGAACTCTTTTTGGAAGTAGTCATCCCAAACCTACTAAATCTCGAAGGTCTTTGCTGCGACTGTGAAAGTGGGGGTCGAGGAGATATCAACGGAACAGAAGCAGTACTCCCAGAAGCAGATGTGTCCTTGCCTCTTTTGGGCAGCTGATTGGAGGATACATTCGGGTTCCTCCTCTTTACAATCTCAGCTCGCATTCTTCGATTTTCATTAGCGAGTTTTTTGGCCCTTAAAGCCATCTCTACAACTTCTTTATGAGGCTCCCTGCCTGTCACAGTCATCCGTTCTCTAATCTCATTACGGAGCCCTTTTTCAAAATAACTAGTCTGATCTTGCTCAGACTTCATCAGGTTTGGCACATATGACATCGGCTCGTTAAAACGAGCCTCGTACTCTTCTATGGTCAAATTCCCTTATTGTAAACTTAGGAATTCTCTCTTTTTCTCTTTCTGATGAAAGTAGGTGTAGTATTGACCGTCGAATTCTTGTAGGAAGTTTGTCCAAGTCAGCGGAGTAATGGAACGTGATTTTACCGAGCTCCACCATGTACGGGCCCTCTTCTCCAGTAATCTTGTGGCCACCATTAATTTCATATCATCATCCAATTTCATATCCGCAAATGTCTCTGTTACTTGAGTAATTCAATCTTTAGTTGTTGTTGCATCCAAATCACCAACAAAAGAAGTGCAACCTAGCTGCCTAGCTTCCTTAAGCTTTTTGGAAATGGAGACATCTAACACTAGTGGTAGAACAGGAGGTGGTGGTGGTAGCACTGGAGATACTGTTGGGGGAACAGCATGAGGGACTTGACCAGCTTGAGCCTGGCCCGTAATGACATTAAGAAAAGCTGCTAATGCTTGGACTGCCTCAAGAGACATGGCAGGAACACTAGGAGTAGCAATAGGTGGTGGATGAGGTGGAGGAATCTCAGTAGGCTCAACAGCAGGTGCTGCTCGAAAAGTAGGTGTAGCCGACTCCCCCTCCACGGGATCTGGCTGACTAAGTCTAGTACGACCTCTTCCCTTCCCTACTGACCTATAGAGAGGTGAACGCCCACGTCGAAGAGGCATGGTACTCTACAATAAGAAATGGAGCGGACTTAGACGACTTTAGATTCTATATGCAACTAACTCGATCTAACCTAACTTAACTTGACTTGGGGCCACGCAGTGTTAGTGTGAATTCTTAAAACAAAAAGCTCTAATATCTTTAAAACCAAAAGCTCTGATACTAATAAAATTGTCACGACCCGAAACTCCCATAGGGCCCTTGACAACCGTCGCGATGTCCCGATAGGCATTCATTACCCCAAATATCAATCGGAACCCCACAAGGCTTAGCATCAGCTTTCTCATCTCTCCGATGAGCGACAGTTATTAAATCTTGCATTTCAAGAAATCATAAGTCGTTTCTAAATCAAAACAATAAAATATTATTTTCTAGCTTATAGGGGCATTTTCGTCATTTTTCTTCAAAAATATCGAAACCTACCAAAAACATGGTGTAAAAGCTAAATATGTTCATACATACTTTAAATAAGATAACTGAAGTATAAAATTACTGTTACAGTGACACGTGGGCCCCCAATTGACCAAGAAGGTGTAGGGCTATGAACCCTTACTTTCTAGGATGCAACTCCGAGATTAATTCTCTTCTTAATCAACTATCAACAAACTGTCCTGAGCCTGAAAAATGGATAGGAAGAGGGGTGAGATTACATAATCCCAGTGAGTAAACAATTACCATCAAAAGCATCTAAAGCCGAGTAGATGGAGATAATATAAAAACGTTATATCTCAATAATGTTCATAATGCAAAATTCGTTTCAATCTATACTAAACAATTTCTTTTCGTCAAAATTTCCCCGACTTATGAGTTTCTTAAACTTGGCCCCTGCAAGAATCATTCTCGCGGGTACCTTAATCAAGGTATCCCACTGAGATTGCCAAGGCTGTTAAATGTCCCATACCCATAAACATATTTTCGCATCTGACACACAACCGTTCCTTGGCGTTGGCTGAGTCTCACTCTCACATGGTGGCCCGAACGTGAGGTGCACTCAAATCTTACCTCAGGAGATACTTTGTCCAACATCTCCCCTCGGAGGTAAGTATATAATTTGGTTACCGTGCCCCTCTCATAGGCAGTCCATGGAAACCCCCACCACTGCAGTGACCATTTAATATAGCACCAGACCCATAAAAGTTTCAATAGCATAATATGGTGAATAAAATTTAATCTAGTCTACTGAGACCAATCCAAAACTATTCATATATTTCATGTCAACCCCAAAAATTTAGCCATCATGCTACCATAGTGTCATAAGCCACAATTTAAAAAACATATAAAATCATAAATTCAACACAGTCTCCATATACTCAATTTTCCCAAAACAATATTTGATTTCAAAACAAGTATAAATCTTATTTTTATTAAAAAAATATTGTAATTGAAAAACATAATATTTTATAATTTAAACTCACCATTCAATAAAAGCATCAAACAAGTATAATTACTCTAGATATTTAAGACGATAAATTGTCCACTCACAGTATTAGGAGTAGAAATACTCCTATTTTCAATCTACGGGTACAGTCCTTTACCCGTATCCAATGGCTCACTACTTAGTCATAATCCATGACACATATTCCAATTAAATTGTGTCTAATAGTCATAAGCTATTTTAGGCTCGATATATATGCGTGATATGAAATGAAAAATGCACGGGTAGCCATCTAGACCCGGTATTGGCCTAAGTCAATTTTTTATCCGATAAATTGGCCAATGCGTCCAATTTCACTCCAACTTACTCTATTTCTTTTCCAATTCCTCAATTCACCAAAAACTATTATTTCTTAATCAAATCACCTAGAATAACATCCCATTCTTTCTCATTATTCACTTAGAGAATTCGGCTATTGATGGGCACCAAACCTTTGGTGGTTTTCTTCACTTGTTTTCATGCTACACATCATTAATCACCTAAAAACACTAACATACCTAAAAATCAAACCAATCCAAGATCATTCTCTCTCCATACCCATTTTGACCAGCCATGAATTNTCATTCTCTCTCCATGCCTATTTTAACCAGCCATGAATTCACCATGAAAGCATGCTTTTCAACCATGAAAATTAAGGAAAAATGCATGGGTAAGGAAAATCACTAGCAAAATCAAAGAAATTTTACCTTTGCTTGATCAAATCCTTGAATTCCAACACTTTCTCTTTGATTTTTCCCTCCTAGGGCTTGTTCTTCCTTGGTTTCTCTTCTCTTCTAGTTTGGCTGACCACTATAGGAGAAATGGGTTGATTTTTATGCCTTTTTATAAAGAAACAATAAAATAATAAAAGCATGACACATGGCATTTTCTTATTGGTTCAAATTTTAAGTATTTGACTTTTAAATCTTTAATTCTCCACCACACATTTCTCGTGTTTATCCATTTTCATGATGAATAAAATCCTTTGGTCTCAACAAGTGTCGGGGGTGAAAATTTATCGATTTGCCCCCGGAGTGATAAAATTATTGTTTTGCCCTTATACTCCAAAAATATTGAAATTATAACTTTTTCACTTATCAACCTCAAATTATACTCCAATGAGTCAAATGTGATCAATCTTAATCAAAAACTTTTTCCAATATTCCAATTTTATCCTCAGGTGGTAAAATTACCATTTTGCCCCTAGATAGTGAAAATTTTGATTTGACTCCAAATTAATCCTTGAACTCCGAGTCACCATTTTAAGTCTTTCCTTGACTGTAAAATTTTGAATTTCACCTTAAAATTTCTATTTGAACTAGTTCGAGGCTTAATCGACTTAATGATACCATTAGGGGTAATATCATCTTTTAACGATTTCTCGAACTTCCTAAATGTGCAAACATTCTATTGAGTATGTAAATGACGTCGTAATTATTTTATAGAACAAGGTTTGACACTACCTACAGCCAAATCAACGTTCTACCCAAATCTAGCCTTGACTAGTGCCCAATTAGCACTCCAACATCATCGCTATTTCTTTGATGGTCAATAACGGAGAACTTAATGGTGACAATGATGGAGGACGATGGTGGTTGTGGAGGAGGACGACTACAAGCTTGCTTAGAAAGAAAATGGGTGAGAGGTAAATCAAAAAGAGAGAGAAAAAAAAGAAGGAAAATGAGGAAAGAAACCTTTATAGTGTATGGCTGTAATTATTTCCAATAAAAAGGGCATTTTTATCTAATAAATTTTTGACCCTATTCCATCAGCCATGGAATAACCTTAAGGGTGAGGGGAATAGAAGTTTCAAGACTATGAGAAATAGCCATAAAAAACAAACCAAATGGAAGAAGAAAATTTTTGGAGGCATAGAAAGAGAATGGCTTAGCTATTTTCCGATCTCGGGTGTGCTGTTATATATAGATCAAGTAAGAACGATTACTCAAGAGCAGTTATAAAAAAGATGTTTAATGCACATAATAGGGAGCAACACATTATCCTTGTTATGTATAGGAGTAATGAGTTAATATAATAAATGTTTTAGATTATTAATGATTTAGTGAAAAGTTTGTCACTTGCTCTTGAATATGGATGGCAATAGGTACCCTATAATAGGGCACTTGCCTGTACTCGACATGATTATATAGGGTTAAGGTACCCTATATTCGATTTTGAGGTGAGTTTGGGTAGTAATTTTACTACCCGTATCTAGTTCGAGTAAGGTTTGAGTAGCATCCCTTGGGTACCTAATACTTGAACTTGATTATGTATTATATAATATAGAATAGATAACTAAATATGTAAAATTTTGTTGATGTTAGGAATCAAACTTTTCATTTATAATATATTATTGTTAGTCAAATTATTAATGCTATGTCCTTAATATTTTTAAATAATAAAACTATTAAATTATTAGTTATGTTTAAATAATATCATATTACAAGGAATATAATTATTATTATATATAAATAAATATATATATATTGCAAAGTGTTATGATTAAATATAGCAATCAATTATACTTGTACTAAGTATAATAGGTATTTACATTTTCAAATTTAGAACATAAATAATATGATTATGTGTTAAAGTCATGGAATATGTAATTATAGGTTATATATTTTAAATGATATAAGTCATATGGTTTTTTGAATAGATATAAGTTATATGCTAATATTAATATATGATTAATATATATCCTATATAATAATATTATAAGTTTACACCTATAGTATATAGTATTGTTTTGCCAATGTAAACCTATATCCTAAATATAATAGGTTATAAATATTAATATATTTAATTTATATATAACCATTACTATATACTTATTATGATAAAATAATTTTTTAGTTATCATTACTACATAAACAAAACTTGTAATTTACAAAAATTATAACTTATAAAATTATTAGTGTTGCATTATGCTTACATCAATAAAACATGTTACAGTATTGCTATTAAGTGATAAAAACTATTAACAACCTTTCATTTATATATACAAAAAAGAATATAATAGAAATAATAACTATAGCTTATATGTTGTTTGAGATATTTGTTTTTTGGTTATTCAAGTTGTTGTTTGAGATATCAGTTTTTGATTATTTAAATTTAAATTTTATTATTTTTTTATTTTTATACATTTAATTATTAGTGAATTGCGAAGATGTAAAATATAATTTATTATTATATATGGGTTTGGGTTCAGGTAATTGAATATCCATGAAGAGTATAATAATTTTTTTTACATAATTGGGTTTTTAAATAGGTTTGGATAATTACTGAGTGGTGGGATGGTAATAGAGTTTTAGTTCAGATAGTTAATTTAAAAAATATTCAAGTAGTTGTAGTGTTTAAGTAGCCTACTTATTAATTGCGTTCGGGTTCGGGTACCTTACCTATTGATATCCTTGGTCTTGAAGGAAAAGACAATATAGAAAAAAAATTCATATTTCGAGGAAAGGTTACGAAAAATTCTCTTCAATACATCTATATCTAATTCACCAAACTTAACTTTCCAAAATATCTCAAAATGAAACTAATCCATGAACCCTACCAATCATCTTGAATTACTTTCACTATTGTCCATAATGGTGTAATTGTTCTATTTGTTGTGGCGGCTCTCATTGCTCTCTGTATAGCAATATTCTTGCTATGAATCAATTTTATATAATATTAAAAAATAATAAGTTAGTAACCAAAATCAAACACTTATATTTCTCATGCATGAGTAGTAAGATGAAATAAATAAATAAATTATAATTTAAAGATAAAATAATTTAATCTTATATTCACCAGCTTGTTTTACCGTAAGATTCGTTTTGTGAGGCATTGTCCTCAAAACTAGGAAGTGACACTTGTTCTGTACGAAGTTGTGCTATGCAAGACAAATAGCCTACGCTCCATGTAGCACATCTTACACGTAGCAAGTTGCCTGCACTTGGGTCTACCCTGCACATGACAAAGTACCTCAACGACAAGTTATCGGTGCAACACTACTCCCTATACTCAAACTTGCAACACCATCTCAATCACAACATTATTCTGCTAGGATATAAAGCAACATAATTTTTAAACAATAAGAATTGGAGAAACTGGTTGAGAGTAGTGTACAACATTGTCCTACACATGATGTTGTTCTATGGCATTGCGACAATTCAATATTTTTTTGGTGGGTTTCTCGTTCTGTTACCCTTTGTATGAACATTCTTTGAAAGATCAGTGAAAGTTTCATGCATAAGGTTAGGGTGATTTAGTAGAACTTATAGAAAAAAGTCAATAATTTTAAGATTCAAATATAAGTAAGTCAAACTTAGAGAATAAGTTATATGTACTAGAGTCCTAATAGGAAAAGGAAAATGAATCTTCTACCTTAATACCTCAAAAATCTTAAACCTGTGAGTATTAGAGAGTTGTTTTGAAAATTTTTCTAATTAAAAGGTAAGCATTACTAAAAGTAAAATAGTAGTTTGCTTTCTCTCTAAAATTTTTTTAAGTTTTTTTTTCTTTTTCTTTGTTAGAATGTTAGAGCAAAAAGTTAGTCTCAAGAGAGGGTGAATTAAGGATTTTAAAATTTCTTTTGCACCCTTTGAGAAATTGAGATTTTGGACTAAGTAAAATTGAAGAACTTCTTTGGAGACAAAGAGTTAAAATTGCAAAAATCCTTTTCACTAGTGATTCCAAACTAATAAGAATGGAAAGCAATTTTAAAGAATAAATAAGACACCAAGCTTTTATAGAGGTTCCTCGGATCACCAAGGAGTTTAGAATCCATTATGAAAATATTTTTTCAAGGTGCATAACCTTCATGACAAAGTCTTTTCACGGATAAGACTTAATCCCTCTACCTTTTCACTTAGTTAAAGTATAACCACTATTAACAACCCTACCTTTAGAGGTCAAGGTATAACCTTTAAAATGGAGTACAAAGATGATAAGAAACAAGCTCAAATGCCTTTAAAAAAGGCTGAATGAAACAATGATTACAAAGAGAGAACAAAAGTTCCTAGAATAAATGAAGAAGCTTTAGGCTCAAATAGCTTAAAGGAGGAACACTTGATTTTGGTGAGTGATTCTTGAAAAATTTGGTGTTTGATCTTTCACTCTAGCTTAGAAATTTTTCTCTTGGTGTTCTTTATCTTGGAAAATGTGCCACAGACCATTATTTATATGTTGGCATCCAAAAATAGTCATTCGGTGATGTATGCTTGAAAAAGTATTTGCTAATCATGTTTTTTTTCTGGCTTGTTTGATGCGAGGTCTCGATACTTTCGATACAAGTCTTGATACTTTAAGGCTTAATTCAACAGAAGTCTCGATACCTTGCTGTTCCTTGGCATTCTTAGTTTGAAGCATGTCTCGATACATTGCAGCTTGCTTTTTGGAAATTCAACTATGGATGTAATGTTTCGATACTTGGCAAGTAGGTCTCGATACTTGGACACATGCATTTTGAAATTTGAAGTTCTAAGGACGAGGTGTCGATACATTGCGTGGAAGTCTCGATACTTTGGCACATACTCTCTGGAAGTTGAAGTTTGAGGTGAAGTCTTGATACCTTGAAGTCATGTCTCGATACATCGACACTTGTCTTTTGGAATTTTGAATTTATGAGGTAACGTCTCGATACTTCAAGTCCAAGTCTTGATACTTTAGCACTTGTCTTCTAGAATTTGAGGCTTTAGAGATGATGTCTCAATACGTACTTGTAATGTCTTGATACTTGTTGGTTTAATACATGCAAGTGCACGTGGCCGTACAAATAATATAAAGGTAAGTTGAGTATTATTTCCCATAGAGATTTGCACCTATTCTCACTAAGTACAAAATTTATAACAAAATCTATCTTATCTAAGCACTCAATTTCGATTGATTAATTAAACAAAAAATGATCTTTTTAAAAATTAAAGAAAAATAAAATTTCACTATGAAAAATATCAATTTAGAACCTAGTATTATGATATCTTTCAAAATTTCATCTGCATTTAATCATTCTCAACTTAAATTAATGGGATACACAGCTAACCTAGAATCCATATTATGTACAAGTCTCAATTGAGATCTTGCGCATATATCTTTTCAAAACTAACTCCATATGTCTATGTAAATTAATTAATAAATGTTCATTATGTTCGTGTTCTAATTTGGCTGCCTAAGGTATTTAGGTATATGTTTATCTTAAATACGAAACTATCACTTAACTTTAAAGTGAATCGAACATAGGCTATTCAAAACAATGGTTTATTCTAAACTCCCTCCATCGAGTTGCATTTAGAGACCCAAGACATTTCAACTGGTGATCAAGCAGTGAAAAGCAATAAGTACAAAATTGAATAAACCATGCATCATCCATTAATACTAAGCAAAGAAAAATCATATATTCAAACTACTTAATGAAATAACCCATAATCCTAGAAAACAAATTTAGTTCATTATTTTTTCTATGGCAGACATAACCATTTAAAAAGAAAAGATCATTTCTACAACAAATGAACAAGAAAGAAATGATGAATAAAAGGAATATCAAAACCTCTTTCGATCTTTGATCTTCGGTTGCCTTCGATTTCTTTTCCTTTCTCTTGTTGGAGAGCCTTTTTCTTTTCTCTCAAAACTGTTGTTCATTTAGTCTGAGTTCCCTTCTCAGCTATTGAAAATCACATATTTATAGCCTCGAAAAACCTTAAAAACTCATTTCTCGATTGGCTGCGATTTCATAATCCACGTCAAAGCGCTATGGCCTTGCTCCATAGGCACTGCGACACTGTTCCTTGTAAATATTCTTTTTCAGCTTTCTTCACCTAGAGCTGCAATGCTCCTACTTGGCTGTGCTGAGCTCTCAAGTTTTTATATGGAGATGCTGGCTCTTCTTTGGATGCCACGGCCTTGACTGTTTCTTGGCCGTGGCGTTGCTCCTTGTGCTTCCTTTGTGCAGACTATTATAGTGCCTCATCTTGAAACATGATTTTCTCTTACTTCGAGGCTGATTTGGGTGAAATGGTAAATATGAATGTTGTAGGACTACCTCTTAGCTTTCCTATGGTCCACGAATCATGTTGATTGAATCTCTATAACTCAAGTTATGTTACCACAACATATTTAGTGAAAATCTGCACTTAGTCTTATTTGCATAGTTCATCACCATTTAACTTTATGCACTTGAAAACATGTAGACACCAGGACTAAATTAGAATTGGCTTAAAACAGGACTTTCAACATGAAAATAAACTAGAATAACTTGAATTAGACTAAATTAGCATGCATTAAACTAATCAACTAAAAACTACTTAAAACACAAGGACTTAGCTATATTAACATCTCAAAATGTGGCTCAATAACTCTATATAATAGAGTTATCACACTCTTAAACTTAATATTTTGCTAGTCCTCGGGCAAAAACTAAAATAAAACAATGTAGTTGAAGACATCAACTATGAGATTGCACCAATTCATTAATCACCTTTAATTTGGTCATAATTTGCCTTGTGTTCCTAGCTCTAAACAAAACATGGACATTATCTAAGTTCATTTTTCATCCAAATTCATGCTCAATTTTTGAATGGATTTTCGTGTGTGTGTGTGAATTTTCTTACAATGAACATCATGCACTTTGGATAAAATTATGTTCATGCAAATTTTAAAGAGCTTAGAATTTCATAAGTTTGTTTTTCACCTCCCTCTCCACTAATGCAGGCCACCACTTAGTTGTGGATCCTTAAGACTTTATTCAGCTTATAATGTTAGGCTAAGGTTAAGGTATGATATAGGATATATTAAGGCCCAAATCACCTTACGGATATAATTATTCTAAGATCAAAATAGCCTTATCTTCCTTCACGAAATACACTTTTTTCTTTCTTTTCAGTTTTCATTCATCAAGCAAATTTTTTTCCATTAATTATAATTCAACACCGCCTAAACTTGTTTCTTTCAATTTTAATAGAATGAATGCTTCACATCATAGTTGGAAGTTTTCTCAATAATCTTTTCTACGTTTTCAATATTTAATCCATATATAATTCCTAAAACAATGTATATGCTTAGGAGTGATGGTAGTGGAATGTGAAATTTATTTACAAGCTAAGATAATTTATTTATGATTGACAAAGAAAAGGATAAATTTAGGCTCAAAGGGGTGTACTAGGGATAAAATTTGACTAGGTTAGCTCGAAAGGCCCAATCGATCCCAATATGGACCAAGCCATTTCCTAGCTACGTGTAACCTAGAATTTCGCCTCAAGGAAGGATCAAACAAATTCTAAAATTCTAAACGCAGTTTAAAGATTCACACTAACATAATCATTCTCTAAATGTACATCATGAAATAGTGTAAGAATCATGGTGCTTAAATATGGAAATCACATTCTAAAATGATGCTATGCACAAGAATTCTATACAATACTACAATAATATTCATGCTTATTAAGAGTGAAAAGAATAACAAAGTAACTAGTTTTCATCATTAGACAGATAAATCAATTCTTATTGGTACACAACTTTAGCTCAATATTTCAACACATTCCTAATCCTAACATGCAAATAGACTAGTTTAAAACATAAATGCAATATAATAAAAGAGAATATGAAAATTCCCCCTAAACTTAAAATGAACATTTTCCCCAATGTTCTTGAAAGTAAAGAAAGAGAATACTCCCCCAAACTTGCAGACGAGGTCAATCATCACCCTCCTCTTCCTATGAATTATCATTATCATCCAGGGTTGGATTAGTAAGAAATGTGGGGCAAATAGTCATGTCCATGCTAACATGCTTGACATATGCCTTCATCATCACTTCAATGGCTTTTAAACACTCTGCATAATTGTTCATGTGACGCTCAAGCCATTCCATTTGTTGAGACATGGAAAGATTTTAGGAATGTCACTATGGTTGAGGTGCAGTAGATGAGCTACCTCCAATAGTAGATTGCTCACTCATGTGAAACCTGTGGATGATCCGACCATCCGATGGAATCTTCAGATGTAACAACTCTTCATTGGGTGACCAAACATCTCTGGCTTGATGGCACAAAGCAGTGATCAAGGATGGATACCACAATCCGTCATGTGGTGAACGAGCTAACATGATAATGCTGTTGAAGATCAATTGCCCAATGTCAATAGATTTCTCGATCACAATTGTGTCTAGGAAGATCGCTCGATCCTTTGTCACATTGCTCAAATGTTTCACAAGAAGCATTTTGCAGCTAAGAAATTGTCACAGCCCAAATTCCAAGCCATGACCGGCGTAAGGGCCCAATGGGCTCAGCCCACTAAGCCCAAGCAAGCCTACTTAATTGATCTTATACATTAATCCCTATTCCTTTATAATCCAAAGCTTGAAATGTTCAAATACCGTTTCTTTGAAAACGATTCATAAAACCCAATCATACATTCATAATGGCATCATCCACCAATATATTCATTAATAGATTAACAAAGATTCTTAATGTTCACATTAAATATTCACATACACATAATTAGACCTTGACCGTCAGTGGAGTGACTTTGGGCACGATTGATAACACTTAGTATCACATTAAACCTACCGAGCAATGTATAGGGAGGAGCACTTTGTCCTAGGATCCAATCACCTTTAACTTAGGAAACCTAAAACATGAATTTTAAAAACGTGAGTATAAACTCAGTGAGTGAACATAGGAAGGGAACAAGCATCAATATAGGAGGTTTTAGAAATCATGATGCATTTATGTTGAAGACAATGCAATTTAACTCAATTTCTTGTCACAACGGAAATTTGTCTTTGCTACGGTGAAAATCAAGTGGAAACCGTTTCTCAAGTTTTAACATTCAAAAATCAATGCAACCACAATATAATTTCCAAAACCTCTCTCTATATATATATATCATATATAAACATATATATAACCATCGGCCTCGCCCCTAACTCTGTCTCAACTTATGTGCACTACCACACAACACATAGCCGGGTCAGCACAGCTCATGTGCACTCATACATCGCACATGGCTGGATCAGCATAGCTCATGTGCACTCTTACACCGCACATGGCTGGGTCATAATTATCACACAAAAATATCATTTAATGTATAATATACACATCAACATAATGTAGAAACTCATGAATTCATCATGTTCATATCTCATAATATTAAAACATTTCATTAAGGGTTTGTTCCCATGCAACTTTTAAAGAAAAAGCAACAAAATATTTCAAGTAGCTCAGTCAAGCACAAAATCATTTATTCCAAAACATTTTAATGCAAGTTCACTCACTTGGCAACAACAAAATATTAAGTTGCTATTTGTTAGGAGGTGTCTCTAACTATTTTCACTGGCCGGTCGCTTGTTATTTACTCCGGCACGCCCCCACAATACTTTAACTTTATCTTTGCACTTCCTAGCAATAATACAAACTCAATATATTTAATTACATATGTATACGAGCAACACTTCAATCAATTAATCCTTACTCAAATTTATATTTTTCCTCCTATCATGAAACCATCTTCAATTAACTCACATCTTAATACATTTTTACTAAAATTACTTATAGCAATTGCTTACATAATTCCTTAAATTATATCACCGGCAATTTAATTATGATGTCACGTGTCTACTTCAGCCTTTCTAAATAATTTCCACCCAAGTCCATCTTATATTTCCACACATAATCCACATATATGGCAGCAACAATCATTCTCACTTTCACTCGATTATTTCCTAGTTTACACGTATCGTTATTTATCTTTCAATACTTTGTTTCTCAATCCTCCATCCACAATATTCCTTTTTCATTTCTTTCAAATGACATGCCATACAATCTTAACAATTTTCAACTAGCTTATGCAAGTAGATCCTTTCAACAACCATAATTTCCCCGCAATATTCAACTAACCGTAGGCTTTAAAACATAGTGTTAAGCTTACCGTTTTCCTTTTCCACTTTGAGTCCTTCATGTACCCATGGGTTTATTGGCTTACATGTTATTAGTTTTTCTCCAATCAAGCCAATCTTTGCTGCCACCAGAGATTTCTTTAAGTCACTAACTCATTTTCAAAGACTACTCAAGCCAAAAACAAGAATTCTTACCGTTCCTTGCTTTAATCACCAAAACCAAGCTTTTTCTTCCTTTCTCTCTTTTTCATTCTTCTTCTCCTAGAGTTTATATGTGCTGGAAATTGGGATTAAAAGTTGTAACTTTGGTGCATATGAAGTTGGGAGAAGAATGAAGCAAGAAGAGAAAAGAAATGAAAAGAAAACAAGGAAAGAAAATGAAAGAAAATTAGTTTTCCATGGGAGAATGAGAGAATGGCGTTGGAAGCTTCAAGAATGAAGAAGAAAATATCTTGTTGGGAGGATAAGGATTGTTTTGGGCTGATAAGGATGAGAGTCAAAGCTTCCTTCAAAAGCTTTGACCAAACTTTATGCAAAATTACCATTTTGCCCTTTAAGTTTCTTTCCATTTTAATTTAGTCCTCCCAACACTCATTCAACTCCAATTTCCTTCTATTATCTTCTTCTACATATGTACAAACAAAGTATGAAGTTGGTACTCCAACACAGTGTCTCCATAATATTTAAAATATTTATTTACTTGTGCTATCTTTACTTAATAAAAACACGCGGCCCCATTAACGTCATTTTTCTCTGAAATTTTTCTCATTCTTCTTCTCCCCCACTTAGGTTGCCCATATACTCCTTCTTCATGAAAATTTTTGACACTGAATAAAATATTAATATTTTAATATTATTTTATTCCAAAAATTTCCTCTTGTCTCCTCTTGTCCCTTTGGTACCCAAAATACCTTATTATGCCTCAATTGAATTTCGAATCACTTTTTATCTCACAAATTCTTCTCCAAAAAAAATTATTATTTTATTATTATTTCCTCGTGTGCGGAATATTTTATCCCAAACCATTCCTTTCATCTTTCATCATTTTTAAACATTATAATTAACCTCAATTGGCATCCAATAAGCTTTATTAGTCACCATATCAAAGTACGGGGTATTATAGAAATAATACCACATTTTATAGTCATTGTCCATGGCATTAGCTTTGAAAGGAATTGAAACACCCTTGTGCAATTTCCATTTAGTACCAAAAATGCTAAGTGACCCCATAACTTCATCCAAATCGACATCACCATTCACAAATTGGCTGTACTTATTGTTCTCAATGTCATGTGTATTGTAAAATTAATTAATAGTGTGAGCATCGAAAGATACTTGACGTCCTAAAACAAATGTTTGCCCATCGTCATATTCAGCAGCGTTGGCATCGAATTCTCGAACAGCAGGCATTATCGCTTCCTTTAGCTGGGAGCAAAATTTCTCACACTGTTGTGCATCAATAATATTGTAGATGTCAAGGTAAAGTCTTCTTTGGACATTGATGCCATGTTTCGAAATTGGAATTTTTTGTAGTAGGGATTGAGTGTGTCGTTTCTCAGCTTCAGTCGAAATAAATTTACTTCGATCAAAACTATTGCCATTTCCATTAGCATGTGCCTTTGTCTTTGGTGCCATGGTAATTATCTAAATACACCCAATCAACAAGCAACCTTTGGCCACAAATAGTTAGTATACATTACAATTAAATGATCCATATATACAAAATAATTTATACTAACTATTCAACTCCACAATAATATGAATAACACTAATCTTACCATACAGCAAATTTAAATTCTAAGTGTAGAAAATTATAGTTATTCAATATACCCATTATTGAAAATTCTAATTTAAGTACAAAACTTAAAAATTAATGAAATCCATACACTACATTATCAAATCTAGAATATGCTCATCAATTATAAGCAAAAACCCATCTTCAAAACACAATGCTATCCATAGGAAGAATTAGATAAAGAAAATAGAGCACTTACTTGTCACGACCCAGATTCGAGGGTTTGTGACCGACGCACGAGCCTAGCAGGCAAGCCCATTGGACCGGAGCAAGCCTCAGAATCCAAAATCATATAACATAAGCCAAGGGATTTAATAATCAAATATTCATAATGACACAAAATATAACACATGATCCCTGGCACATAATTCATACAAATATTTATAAGGCCATATGTTCACTATATAAGACAGGTTCATACATAACAACCTTTACATAAGTTCATATGGTACAACGTGCCTACATACATAACCATAGCCAACCCTATGTGGAAGCTTGTGATGGACACATTGGAGTGAAAATAGCAAAAGTGAGACGTACCAAATGCTAAAATCAGTTTGTTGCTGGATGACCTTTGCCACATAGCTCTGTGGCCTATTTATCTGCACATGGTACATAAATGGGTGAGTACTATAATACTCAATGAGTGGTGCAAATAAACAAAATCATACATATATATATATATATATATATATAATCACATAATAAATATTGCACTCTTGGTGCAACCACATAATCCAACAAACATCTCCAAACATAGAGCATATCATTATCCCTAAAACTTCCAATATGAGAGCATGTCATCATCCTCAATGTCTTCAAAGATCATTGCACATATCATTAGCCGATCAAATTTATTCAAATCATTCTCCCTGACACACTCTAGTAGTCGGAGTATCACATCATATTCATATCATATTTATCTAAGCCTTTCCATGGCTATCTTGAGTCATATGTAAATCAAATTAATGAGTGGTCCTCCATAGACATAATCAAATCACTCTCAATGCTCAATTGGCAGAGAATCAAATCATGATCAAGGCAAAGTTGCTGGTGAAGAAACAGATCACACATTTGACGAAGCAACGGGCAGGGAACAAATCACGCACAACGAGAAAATAGTTGACAGAGAATCAAATCATCATTGGAGTAATCTCCTGACATCGATATCAGTTGGAGTAATCTCAACGAATGGCATTAAAGCATTGCATGAGGGAATCACAAGCGAGATTAGTGCCATCATTTCTGTAGACACACACATAGTCGTAGAAGGATGAAACTACACTTTGCCATAAATCACATCAATGTCCAGAATTCACTCATCGGATGAAAACACAAATCCACAAATAAGGCCATCATGCCTTTATTATTCACATTTTCCTCATTGATCCTCATTCACATTTATCGAGCTTCAATTGTCTTAAGCTCGATGAGGTTTTAATTGTCTCTAAATCTCCAAGGCATCATTTAATCAAATCATCTCAACATATCATTCACCTAGGGTAATCCACTCCTAGGGGTTAATTATAGTCTCTAGACATCCTAGTTTAAACACAAATAGCATAGGCCACCCATGTGGCTCACATCACAACACGCAATCACACATGATTCACATATATACATATACACATATAATGTTCTTTATCCTAGGTTCATTCATTTAGGCATACATATTTCATTCTAATACCATGGCAGTGTTTCTATCATGCGTCATGCGTTACATGCATTTTATTTAAACCCATTCACATTGACAAATTGGAGGTGCTCTCAGCCAAGCTTCGATCCTTAGCCCCCAATCCTCGTCTAGCTTGCCAATGAGTTGATCTAACTCCATTTCCACGTTCAAACACATCAGAACATGAAAATATTAATTATTCTTGGCTTTCAAAAGGTGCAAACTATTCCACAATTAACCAAATCTTAGCAATCCAACTAGTTAAGCTCAAATTCTTCATTAACAAGTTAAACCCATACTTTATAAGCTGGATTGCACAAGTCTTAGCTCCAAATTCTCCAATCCAAACCAAAAAAGAAAAATTACCAAATTTGGAAAAAATTAAATTTTAAAGTTATTAATTGATTAATTGAAAAATAATTGGTAAAAATGTTAAATCTTACCTCCAGGATAGTTTTCCAAGCTCCAAATAGCCTTAGATGGCTTTAGAAATCAATTTAGGGGTTAGGGTTTTGAGTTTCTAGAGAGAGAAAGGGAGAGAAAAAGTTGAGAGAAAAGGTTGGGCAAAAATGGCTCGACACTCCTTTTCATTTTTGCTTTTTGTCTATGATGTATATATATATTTGGCAATATATTGACATATTTGGCAATATGTCGATATATTTGCCATAATTTTAAATGAATTTTTCGACACATTGAGGCAATGTATCAATACATGTTCATCTTTTGCCTAATGTATCGATACATACTAAAATGTATCGATTGAATTCCTTTAGAACACTTCATATTGTTCTTCCTGTCAAGAATTTATCGATACATAGAGGGTGTATCTATACATTTTTCCCTATAGGTAGTTTTAAGCTTTTAAAACTTTGAAACAATCCAAGTTTAACACTCCAAAATCATTCCATGTAAATATCACACCATGAATCATTCATTTAACTTAATACATAATCTCACAAGCATAACATCAAACTTAGATTAAATCCTCAAACTATGGGATTTATCACATATTTCCTCAAAATTTTTCCTAAGTGTCAATATATGCACTTTCAAACACTTGGCATATATAGCATATCATCAAAATCCTCAAGACTTCACATATTCATAAATCATCTTTAGTTTACTTAATTTACATTGAAAATTGAGGGTGTTACATTACCACACTTTCCTACATTTAAATGCTTCTAATGAAGTAAAAATGCTCTAAAATCCTTTAAACTTAAAGTTTGATGCAAGGAAATTGGTGTTTAGAAGTGATATGATAGTGGGTAAGTGGAAAGAGAGTGAAATGTCACTAGTGGGGTAAAGAGAGAGAAGGAAAAAATGTTGCCTAGGATTCAAAAATTAGGGAGAAAGGGTTTATATAAGGCCATGGGCCCGACACGGCACTACGGTGCTCCAACAAGCCCATGCCTTATATTTTTTTTTTGCTTGAATACTGCTGCAGTGCCTTAGCCTTGGGTTCCATTATAGAACCCGAGGGATGAACTACAGCCGTGATGCTGGCAAACTCTTTATTATTATTATTATTATTATTTACCTACAAAAAGAAGATTAAAGCAAGTATTTAGCAAGATATGGAAACACACTTCAGATGAGAAATGGTCCTAACCACCTTGACTTTAACTTCACAAGAAATAGCTTTAAATGAGAATTGAACAACAACATATGTTGGCTTGGCTCAAAATGCCGTTTAACAATCTTTTTATCATGTCATCTTTTCATTTTCTCCATGTAAATTCTAGCATTTTCATAAGCATCTAATCATGCCTCATCAAATTCGTTTAATTGGAGCAATCACCTTTCACCCATAGCTACATTTATTGCAAAGCACTCATCATGATCATTAGCAAATTTTAAAGCTTTAAAGGTATTGAAGGTTACCTCTTATTCCTGGACTGTCCAGGTACGCTCTCATTTTTCTACGTCTATGAGTGCTCTAACAGTTGTAAAAAAGGTCTCCCTAAGATGATTGGAACCTTTTTTGTCTTCTTCCATATCGAGTACCACAAAATTAGTTGGAAAGATGAACTTGTCCACTATTACTAATACATCTTTTACAATGCCTCGCGAATATGTGATGGTGTCGCCTGCCAGTTGTAAAGTCATTATGGTGGGCTTGATCTTTCCCAAACCCAATTTCTTATAGATAGACAATGGTATTAGGTTGATACTAGCTCCCATATCACTTAAAGCCTTAGCAAAACAGTATGCCATAATGATGCACAGAATTGTAAAATTGCCAAGATCCTTGAGTTTCGGTGGAAGCTTGTTTTATATGATTGCACTACACGTTTCAGTGAGCATCACTATCTTGAACTCGCTCAATCTTTTTTGCTTCGACAATAGCTCATTTAGAAACTTAACGTACAAAGGCATTTGCTCTAAAGCCTTTGCATATGGTATGTTGACGTGTAGCTTCTTGAATACCTCTATAAATTTCTAAAATTGGTTCTTTTGATGCTTTTTTTTTTTGAAATGATGAGGAAAGGGTGGTGGTGGTGTTACTATAGTTTCCTTCTCCGTACTTCTATTGTTAGGGCTAACTATTTGTGTCGCATTTTGAGCTTCCTTGTCAACTTGTTCACCTTATTTCTTATTACCTTCAAGCTCTTTTCCATTTCTCAAGGTGATGGCCTTTACATGCTCTTTGCCCTCCTTTCTCGAATTTATCTCAGTGTTAGTGGGCAACATCCCTTGAGCCCTGTTATTAATTATGCTTACCAACTGCCCAACTAGCAACTCAAGGTTTCTCAATGAGGCTCCTTGACTATTGATGAGGTCATCTGTCTTAGCCATATAATGCATTAATAGCTCTTCCATTGAAGGCTTTTTATCGTGAATGAAGGCTCTCAATTGATGTTGAAAACCAGGCAGCATGTTCTATCTTATAGCTAATACACCTTGGTTGTTTCCCTATGAGAAGTTTGGATGGTTTTTCCATCTAGGATTATATGTGTTAGAAAAGGGTTGTTTCGCTATCTGTTTCTAATGAACTGAACTGTTTCTGTGTTGTTACCTAGAAATTGATCACTAGCATGTCCATTTTCATAATGTTCACACACTATAAAAGGACTTTGAACATGATTAGTACTAAAAGAATCAAACTTTTTAGTCAAAATAGCTACCTGTGCAGTTAGTGCCGAGATGGTAGAAACCTCATGAACTTTAGCTACTCTCCTATGTGTGGATTGCTCCGATGGCCATTGATATTTGTGTGACACCATATCTTTTAATAGGTCATATGCTTCATCGATAATCTTTCCCATAAGAGCTTCTCTAGCAACAACATCAATTGTGTAGTACCTCGTATTTTGATACGATGGCTAATAAAGTTTACAAATGCCAATTGAGGTTAATTACCGAGTTAAAAAGGGTAATGCAGAAGTAAACTTGTGAAATCTCGATCTCCATAGACACATAACTAGAAGTAGACGCGATAATGCAAACTAGGGGTAATTTTGTAATTTCTCTTGGTGAGCTCCTATGAGTGGGTTTTTTTTTATGC
>NC_030854.1:12358545-12395408 GCF_000208745.1 Theobroma cacao | reverse complement strand
TGGAAGCTAGTTAGGAATAGCTAGTGGAACTTGATTAAGAAAGAGCTTTTGGATTATATTAATGCCAATTTGGGTTGGTTGTGATGTTGTGTGTGTATAGGTTCCAACAAGGCCTCACATGTCCATTTGGAGTATTAGTTGAGGTTAGAATCAAGCAAAAGAATCAACAAGATCGGTGAGTGAACTTGCATTTCAAAATTTCTTTGGGAAATGTAATGTATTTGAATGAACATTTGAATGATTTTATCCAATTTTTCTTTAAAAGTGTGTGCCAGAGAACAAGCCCTTGATAAAATGTTTTGATGCTGTGAAAAATGTGAAATGTGTAAAAAGATGAATCCATGTGCTTTTATATTATGTTGGTATGTATATATATGAATATATGTTTTGTATTGATGAATAATGTTGTGTGATGATGTTGAAGTGTGCGAGTAGGGAGTGCACACATGATGATGATAGAGTGTTCGAGTAGGGAGTGCACACATGATGATGATAGAGTGTGCGAGTAAGGAATGCACACATGATGATGTTGAAGTGTGCGAGTAAGGAGTGCACACAAGATGATGATATTGCATTGAGTTGAGTGTGGTGGGATGGTATGCATGATGATGTATGTATATACAAATATATATATGTTATAGAAAGTTTATGAAAATAATTGTGATTGTGTTGTGTGTTGGTATTGTTAATTACTCCCAAATTGCTTTTCATTTCAATAATAAAATGGCTTTTGATGTAACAAGACCCATTTCGCTTAAAATGCTCTGTTTCTCACTGCAGTGAGATTCATTTTCGCTGTAGCAAGAAACTCTCAGGTTTTGGGGGTCACACTGGCCTGATTCTCATTGCAGCGAGAAACTCTCGAGTTCTAGTGCAGTGCTTTCACTTCAATGAAGATTTTGACCATCTTCCCGTCCGAACTGGGAAAATTGGTAAACATCAAAGTTGTAGCCCTGCCTTTTGTCTTTCCAATGATAAAAAATCAAGTCAATTAAACTTCTTTACTAGGAGATATGATAGAAAAACTGAAACATATGCAAACTAAGACTGTTTCTCGCTGTAGCGAGAAACTTGCTACCATGCTTGCTACCTTGCTTGATTTTGACCTATTTTTCACCCATTTAACATCATGGATTGATCATGGGTTTTTGCAACACTATGAGGTTATTGATCAAAGTTTGAAATGAGGGGTTTTTAGTAAGAAATTAAATCAATTGCATTATTTTTGAAACAAGTGCATCATGATTTCAAAATTCCTTCTATCGATTACTTGTTCCCTTCTTATGTTCACTCACTGAGTTTTATACTCATGTTTTTAAACTTCATGTTTTTAGATTTGGAGGTAGTTGGGACCTAGATTGAGTTGTCTACATATGCTCACCTTCTTGGTAGGTACTATGGCATCTCAGTAATTGTACCTTCACCCACGGTCATTTTGCTGACGGTCAAGGGTCTGTTACTTGTGAACGCCTTTATGTAATGTAATCCGCTAGGATCCATATTATAAGTCAATTATGTATATTTGATTACCGATGCCACTATAAGTTGGCAAACCGAGTGACATTATTTTGACATAAAAAATTGTGAGTTTTGGGTCACTATATAATAGTACTGAAATATTTTTAGTTCAAAATTTCAATATGTGGTTTTAGAAATGATGGTTGGGAATGATGATCGGGTTTGCATAAAAAGGCTTACTTGGGCTTAGTAGGCTATGCCCATTGGGCTGGTGTGTCGGTCATGGCCCGATATATTGGGCTGTGACAAATTGTGCCTCGAACTTGTTGGTCCCAAGTAAATGTGCTAGAGGGGTGGTGAATAGCACTTTTTGGCTCTTTCAAAGATTGACCTCTAATTGGAGATAAATGCACAATAAAAGAAAGAACTTAAAGATGAATAAAAACTGAAAATAGAACAGACAAACACACTACTATTTATAGTGGTTCGGTCCAAGACCTACATCCACTACCTTGATTATTCAACCAAGGATTTTCCAAATCAATCCACTATAAAAGGTGAAATTCACAAGCTTTCACCAAGCTTTATAATGGCTTTTACCAAGCTCAGCCAAAACCTTTCACAATAGTTTTTACTGGGATCAACTAAAACCCAAAGTGGTTTTTCAAAGGCTCAACCACAACCTTTCACAATGGTTTTTCACAGGCTCAACCAAAACCCAAAGTGGTTTTTCAAAGACTCAACCACAACCTACAACAATGGTTTTTCACGGGATCAACCAAAACCCAACTACTAGCTTTTTTAGGCTAAGTTAGAACCTATACATTCAATCAAGCTAACCCAAGCTTGAATAAACCCTTTAGAATGACTTGCTCACTCTAAGTATTCAAGAAGAAAAGAAATAAAAAGGTACTTATGATCACTGACTTGATCTAAGTGGTACAAAGTGAAGTGCTTCAATCTATTACAAGGATAGGCGTGAAGTGCAAAAGAATGCAAAGATTTTTTACTGGTTTTGTGCCCTTTTTGTTGTTGAAAGCCTTCAATTCTATATTTCTA
Organism: Theobroma cacao; assembly: GCF_000208745.1. Lineage (NCBI taxonomy): Eukaryota > Viridiplantae > Streptophyta > Magnoliopsida > Malvales > Malvaceae > Theobroma > Theobroma cacao. The sequence continues at coordinate 12,392,891 of NC_030854.1, read as the reverse complement.
GCCGTTGGAACCTTCTTTTATACTTGGAGAAACAACTCTGATGGCAGTTTGACAGTTTTCTAGTCATTGGAAACAGTTGGAAGTTGGTTCTAACCGTTAATCTGTCTTTTAGTGTAGACTTCAAAATTGCAGGTAGAATGCTCTTAGTCGACTAACCGATATCGTAGTCGACTAAGTCATCTCTGTCTTCTGATCCTAGTTTCTGGCAGTTCTGGTAGTGTGCACTTAGTCAACTAACTCATTCCTTGGTCGACTAAGTTGGTTCTGTTTCTTAATAGTCTTCAGCCCGCCAACTTTTGATTTAAATCTTAGCTAACTAACTCTTCATTAATCGACTAAGGGGCTTCTGTCTTGTTGATCAATTGTGACTTCCTTATTTTTATGCTCTTTGATATGTGCATTTAAATGATTGATTAAATATTTGCTTACAATTTTTGTCCTGCACACTCAATCAGAAATATTAGACACAAATGAAATGGGAATGTTCTATTATCATCAAAAACTAATGGAGCCAAAAGAACTTGGCTACGCAATCCATTGTAAAACATCTGCACTTGGAGCCATTTCGGAAAACCATGATGTGGGCACTGCCTAAGTAGGTCTTTGTATTTATTCCAAGCTTCATATAACGACTCACCTCAAACTATATGAACAAAGTGATATTGTTCCTCATTTTAGTTGTCTTTGCCAAAGAAAAGTATTTTTCAAGTATCTTTTGGGCAAGGTCATCCCATGTTGTGATTGAGCCTATGAGTAATGAATTCAACCACACCTTTGCTCTGTCCCTCAATGAGAAAAGAAATAATCTTAATCGAATGGCATCATTTATTGCCCTATTTTGCTTAAATGTGTCACATATCTCTAAGAAATTAGATATGTGAGCATTTGGGCTATCATTCGAAAGACGCCCAAATTGGATTGATCTCTGGATCATAATGCTAGCTTTATCTCAAAATTATTTGCTTGAATGGTTGGCCTTCTGATGCTTGATGGGATACCTTGTACTAGCGGAACAACATAGTCCCTTAACAAAAGTTTCTTTTCAAGAGAAAGTTGGAACAATAAGAAAAAAAATAAGGAAATTAGTAATCAATAACTAAAATTCCATAAAACTAAGAAAAAAAACTAATACACCATAAGTATCTATGTAAAGCCCCGTACCCTTGTTCGAAAGCCAATAAGGCCTTATCGATGAGACGAAGGGTCATTTGACGTATAATTTAAGTGCCAGAGAGCGATGATGGGCAAAAAGAATATTTTAAAATGAAATAATATTTTATGAATAAAATAATATTAAAATATTAATATTTTATTTATTATTGAAGTTAGTCAGAAAGAAGGGTTATATGACTAATCCAAGTAGGGGAGAAGAAGTAAGAAAGGATTTTGAAGGAAAAACGACGTCGGTGGAACCCGCGTGCTTTTATTAAATCGAGCTAGCGTGGCTAAGTATATATTTAAATATTATGGTGATATCATGGTGGAGTGAAAACATTATTTTTTTTTTTACACATGTTAAGGAAGGAAAATAGAAGGAAATTAGAGTTTAAGAAATTTGGAAAGGCCCAATTGTAAAGGATGAAAGTTAGAGGGGTCACACGGTAAATAAGGAAAAGTTTGAAGACTCATTTGTAATTTCAATATTTGGAGTTAAAAAGAGGAATTTACTAACCAAGGAAGGTTAAACTAAGTGGAATATGTGATGTACATGTAAAAGTTACTATTACATGCAACCATAGCATGCAAAAAGGAAAAGTTAGTGGGAGACATGTGAAACCCCCACCATGTGAAGTAAAAGAAAGAATAAGACTAAAAATTGGTTTGCATGAAAAGTGATTGGTTCAATGGTGGTCAAATGAGGGAAGAAGAAAGTGGGGTGAGTGAGGTTCGGATGGGACAATAAATGATTAAATAAGATATAAAGTAAAAATGGTATAAGGAATAAAGAATTGAAAAATGATGAAAAGTAAAGAATGAAATGTGAGTGGTGGGTGGAAGGTAGCAATGCCTTTTGCCATGTGATTTTATCCCATAAAATAAGTGGGAAAGAAGTCAAAAAGCTATGGAACATTAGGCAATCTACCCATGGTGAGAAAACAAAGAAGGAAGAAAAGAAAAATAAGGAAATAGGCAAACATTGGGCAATCTGCCCAAGTGAGTGCAAAAATAAACAAGGAAAGCCAAACATTTTCAGGGCTCGGCCTTGAAGAATCTACCTATAGCCAAAGAGGAAAAAGAAAGGGGAAGAAAGAAAGAAGAAAAGAGAAAGGAAAGGAAAAAAGAAAAAAAGAAAAAGAGAGAAAGGAGGGAAGGCTTAGGTGGAAGACTTAGAGAAAAATCGAGAAGTTTTTCCTCCCACCCACATGCCATTGTTGAAAATCAAGGAGAGCTTGGAGGTGTGGCTTAAAGATTTCAAGGTAAGGAAGGTAAAAATTGTTAGTTTGATAGAATATTTGCTTTTTAAATCGATTATAATGTGTGAAAATGTTTATGACAGCAAAAGGAAACCGTGCATGTTGGTGAACCACAAGGAATGTGAGATTTCTTGATTTTAAGCTCGAGTTGAATTATTGAGTAAAGGTAAGGTAAGTTGTGGCCAAATCCTTGGTTGTTTATGTTATATGGTTATAGATTAAGAGGAATGCTAGTATTGGTGGTGAGATTGATGTTGTAAGAATGTAATGTGGAAGAAAATAAAGGATAAGAATTGTGCATGTTAAGATTTAAGAATTTATTTGTTGATTTGCTGCCATGCACGAGTACATAAGAGAAATGTGTTTGAATGGTTGCTAGGAAATGTATAAATAAAGGAAGTGAGCTGTGGTGGCATGCTAGACGAGGTAAAGAGTGATAAAAAAATATGATTAGTTATATACATGCATGAATCAATAGCGACGTAGCGTCCCGCTATTGCGAGGTGAGTAAAGAGTGTCCATTTTAAAAATTCCCATAACTATATATATATATATATACTTATTGATTTACTTTACACGTAAATTTGTGGACAGCATGAGCTGGTAGAATCCTAGGAACTTCGTGAATGTTTAAAAGGTTGGAAATGTTTGATATTATATATATAAGCTAGATAAGTAAAGTGCTTTATAAATTGGGAAACAAGCCTTTACACCATGATTTTCTATCAATTGTGCCTTGATGTTTGTGCGGTGTGCATTCATGAAATAAACACATGTTCACCATGCAGATTTATACATTAACTTCATGCAATGATTTTATATTACAAAGCTTATAAGGATGTTGAAATGAGCCTTTGAAAACGTAACTTGATTTGTAATGGTTTTACTAAATTGAGAGATTCGAGAGTAGGCCGGCAATCACTTCAGTTAAGTGTTACCCTTGTGCACCAATAAGCTCTAGCTAGAGAATCCTTGGGTCCCTGACGGGCTGTTAGACATGGCAGGGGCCATGGTCAGTGATATGTAGGTGGCTAGGCCACCAGTGCTATTCGCAATTGCGACCGTTTGATTTCTTCGATGCCGACCAACATCGTTAAGACTGCCATGACATGTAGAATTCGATGGAGCGGGGCTCCCGAATGTTATTATGTTGAAATGGATCCACGAGTTTTATTTTTTTTCCTACTCTAGAGTAAAGTCTCTTTGGGTTTTTGTACTCGTATTTTCTACGCATAATGAGAGCAATAAGATTTTCGGCAACTCCCCTGTTTATACAATGATGTGGTTTTAACTCCTCACGCATGAGGTGATTTGTGAACTTGCTTATAAGTTTTCTAAGAGTTTAGCTTTACGGGAGCATGCATGTGTATACTAAATAGTTTTTATACATATATAATGATGATTTGGATTAATTATCTTGCATTAAATTTCTTGGTTTACCTGTAAGGCACATCCCTTTTTAAGTTAAGCTATTTATATATTCTTCGTTTTTAACATTCAAATTCTCTACTTTTAGCTTGTTTCCCATCTACACCTTACTCACGGAGTTGATGATCACTGAGTTTGTGAGACTCACCCCCTTCACCTTCTTTTGCAGATAAGTGATCATTGCAGGAGTGTTGTCCAACGTATATTGTTTTGCTATGACGTAGGTAATGGCATCTCATAGCCCTTCACTCTGAGTCGTTCCGTTGCCTAGGGTCGTGTCACATAGAACAACTAGATGTTATAAAGTATTGTTAACCTTACGGATATGTATTTTTTAATGACTTGTGATTGTGAAATGAATATTAAGTGTGACGTTAATTTTTTTGGGAGTTTAATGACATTTGGATCATGTTAATTGTTAAGGATAGTATCATTATTGCTAGTCAATGTATTCTTGAAGGTATATTTGATGGAATTCATAAGAGGCTTAACTTAGGCTTGTTCGGGATTTGACAGGTTTACTCGCAAGTCTCAAATGTCGGTAACGATCAGGTTAAAGGTTGTTACAGTCTAAGTGTAAAAAACTTGGGTTGCCTCCCAAGCAGCATTTTCTTTAACATTTTTAGCTAGACTCACTTTTCAGATCCAGTGGGGTTGGAAAGACTAACTGATAATTCTATTTTATAGAATTATTTTAGTCCAATTTTGTTATGAAATTTTAGCTAAGTCTTCAATTTTCAATTATAATTTAATTATTTTTAGTTGTTTTTATAATTAGTTTATTTTAAAGTGAGTTATTTTAATTTAATTTTATTTCTTTTAATTTGATTGTTATTTATTAGTTGTTATTTTTTTTGTAGGATTAAAAGAGATTGGGCTTAATTTTGGAAAGTGAGGTGTTGAAAGACCCAAAAGTCTACTTGCATATGCTTCAGTGTTTTGGCCATAACTCACGCTACAGAACCCTAAATGATGCAATTCTTAAACCATTGGAAAGATAAGAGACAGAGCTACAACTTTCATGCGATTACTTTACCCAGTTCTGCTTCGAATATAGAGAAAATCACATTGGAAAATGACTAGACTGACAATTGATTTTTTGGGCCTCTCATTACACTTTTAAGCCCAATTAAACCATAGGTCAACTTAGGGACGTATAGGTTAAGTTTATTAGTATAAATAGGATATTTTGAAGAACATTAAAGTAGACAACCTTTGGAGATTCAATAAGCTAGAAGTTGAGGCTGAAACTTGGAAATCAAGGCTACAAATATTGTTTTGTTTTCTTCCTTGACTTTTATTTTTCTTTTTACTCTCAATGGTTGAGTTATATACAATGTTATTTGTCTTTATGATTATGAGTAGCTAATTTTCTCTTTCTAGGATTGCAATTGAACTCACGTGTAATCTAAATTTTTAATCTCTTTCTTACTTATTTTTAATGGGATTTGAATTGTTTATTCCAATTTGTTCTTAATGCTTTTAATTTCTTGATCACCAATTGCATTGATTTAGGAACCTAAACAAACTTAGGAAATAGAGTTTAGTGTAGACTAAAATTAGGATAGCATGTGATCATATTAATTGATTTGTGTATAGGATAAGGATATACCTATAGGCCATGTGTAGCCAAATGAGAGCCGAAACTTAATGAGTCTGTTTTAATTTCAATTCACTTAGGGATATAGTGTTTTGGTTAAAATAGATATTTCAATGAAATGAGTCGAGAGACCTTTATAAATAATTCAAGACTCTAGGTTAGCAATTCAACCCATTGAAATAAGTTAAGGAAGAGAGGTAAGATTTAGATGAAGTGTGAGGGATATTGTAATCCTAGGCTTGTTTGATTTGATATTTGCTTAAGTTATTATTTTGATTTTTCTTGTTGGTTTAAATTTTTGTTAATTAGTTTTATTTAATCAATTAATTTTGAGTGTTTGGATAAGATTAATTTGTTTTAATTTTAATACTTAGTAAAATTTTAGATTAATTCTCTGTGGGATCGATACTGTATTTGCTTATATATTATTTATTCGATATGTATACTTGAGTAGTAGAATTTTAACTGACACTAACAGAAGAGTGTTGTCAATCGATGTCACCCCCTCAATAACACTTTAGCTCCTGCCCATTTACCTTAAACTTTTCATTAGTTGTGCTGTTTACAAGTTCCATAGCACCATACAGAAACACTTTCGAATATGAAGTGGTCTTGATCAGCATGACTTTAACTTTCTTGGGAAAGTTTCAAATGAGAATTGAATAACAACACATGTTGACTTGGCTTAAAAGAATGCTCAATAATTTTTTTTATCATGCCATCTTTTTATCTTTTCTTTATAAATCTTGGCATTTTGATAAGCATCTAATCTTATCTCATCCATCTCATTTAATTAAAGTAGGTGCTTGTCACTAGCAACTTCTAAATCAAGGTTTAACCTTTTTATCGCCTAAAGGCACTGCGTTCCAATTCAAATGCCAAGTGCCATGCTTTTTTTAAAACTAGACGACATACCAATATGAGTTTTGTAGTCCAATATGCCCATAGTGCATCGTCAAATCTTTTTGGCTCAATCTTTTTTAGATGGAGCTATGGCCTTTTCCAAGATTTGCTTGATTTCCTAATTCGATACTTTAGCTTGTCCATTTCTTTGGGGATGATATGTGGTTGCCACTTTGTGGGTCACACCATATTTTGCAACTAAAATAGTGAAGAGTTTATTACAGAAGTGGCTGCCTTCATCACTTATTATTGCTCTTGGTGTGCCAAATTTTGTGAAAATATTCTTCTTCAGAAACTTCAAGACAACCTTTACATCATTTGTAGGTAGTGCTGAAGCTTCTACCCACTTCGATACATAGTCCATAACTACCAAGACATAGTGATTGTTGAATGATGAGATGAAGGGACCCATGAAATTGATCCCTCAACATCAAATAGCTCCACTTCCAAAATATTAGTAAGTGGCATCTCATGACATCTCGAGATATTCCCCACACGTTGACACATATCACAATGTAAGACAAAATTATGAGCATCTTTAAAAAGCGTAGGCTATAACAAACTTGATTGAAGGACTTTTGCAGCTATTCTCTCCCCACCCAAATATCCCCTATATGCTGAAGAATGATAGTGCTTCAAAATGCTTTCAACCTTTTCCTCTAGAATGGACCTTCTCAACATTTTATCTACATATTACTTATATAAAAAAGTTCATCCCATACAAAAAATCTAACATCATGAAGAAACTTCTTCTTTTGATGAAAATTTAAGTTAAGAGGAAGAAGTTTACTTACAATGTAATTGACGTAATCAGCGTATCAAGATATTTTTTTTGACCACTAAATAATAATTGCTCATCAGGGAAATTTTCATTGATCAAAATTGAGTCCTTACTTTGATTGTAATTCTCTAACCTTGACAAATGATCTTCTACTTGATTCTTTATGCCTTTTCAATCTTTGATTTCTAGTTTGAATTCTTGTAGCAGCAATATCCACCTTATTAATCTTTGTTTGGCATCTTTCTTAACAATTAAATACTTAACGCCGAATGGTCAGTGTAAACAACAACTTTCATGCCAATCAAATAAGAACATAATTTATTAAATGCATACACAACAACAAATAGTTCTTTTTTAGTGGTGGTGCAATGCATTTGTGTGTCTGTGAAGGTTTTGCTAGCATAATATATAGAGTGGAACATTTTATCTTTTCTTTGTCCTAAAACTACACCTACATCATTCCAACTACGATAACACATAAGCTCAAACGGATTGACCAATCATGTAAAACTCGATTTAACCTTGAACTAGTTTAAATAGGAATCGTAGGATGAAATTTAACATTTTATAGTCACGGAATGACTAAAAATGATTGTTCGGAGTTCGAGGGTTCATTTGGGGAAAAATTGAAAATTTTGATGTTTAGGGGTAAAATCGTAATTTTTTCACCTGTGGACAAATTTTGAGATTTTGAGAGAATTTAGATCACATTTGACAAATTGGAGAATGGTATGAGTATAAGGGATGAAAAATATGTCTATGGGCAATTTTTCAATTTTTGGGGCAAAAATGTAATTTTTGACTTTTACGGGGGCAAAAGTGTAAATTTCAAAAATTACTCCACCAAGACTTTGGATAAGTCTAAGAATTTTTTCTAAGCTATGGATATGTGGGACAAGTGTATGGTAAAAATTTGGAAACAAATGGATGAAATTTTTAAAATGGGCCAATAGGAAAGTGACACGTGGCATTTTTTTAATGATATAATATTATTTTAATGAAAAGTCAGCCCATTTAAACCCCATTTTAAGTGCTGGCCGGCCATAAGGGAGAACAAGAGAGAAAATAGAGAGGAAAGGAAGAAAAAAAAGAAAAACCAAAGAGAAACAAGAAAATTCAAAGGGGAATTCGCATTTTTCGCCCCGTTTACACGTCTAACGGTAAGATTTTTTTACTTTAGCTTGATTTCTACCTTTCTTATGCCTTTGTTTTCATTTAGCATGCTTGAGGAGAGAGATCTAAAAGTGATATCAAGGGCTGGACGAAATTCTAAGGGAGAGATTTTGAAATTTTTAGGTTTTGATTATTAGTTAAATTGGTAGTTTTAGTTAGTTAAATGTGTTTAGAAATTAAATTGGGCAAGAAAGCATTAAATTTTCACAATACCCTCCCTTGGCCAAATCTGCAATGAGGTAAAATGATGATGATCTGATTTTTATTCTAAGAGAAATGAAGAGAAAATGATGAAAAATGGTTAAATGTGATAGAAAAACAAAGTAGAAAATTTATCGAGTTAATGTCCCTTTTTTGGCTGAATTTTCCAAGGAGGAGAGTGAACTGATTTTGGTGATTTTAGAAGGTTATTGGCTGATATTTAATGGTTAGAAATGTTGGAGAGAGAATGGGATGATTTAGAGCTAAAATGGAGCGCGTTAGCAATTTATCGGGTAAAGTGCGAAAAATAGGTTAATATCGCATTTAAGCCATTTTTGGCTATTGCATTTCATACCATGCATTAGTATAGGATTTAAGTCAAATATATAGTGATTTAGCATTAATGTGATGAATTGAGTAAATTTTTGTAATGTGTCTAGGAGGAGAGCCTTCCAGTAAAGGTAAGGAAATCGTACCCGACGAGTAGTTATCGGGGCACCTAAAAAGCTTTTAGTTTGTATAAACGGTGAGTAAACTTATTATTATTGTAAATCATCTAGAGTTTATTTTTAAATGCTCTTTATGTATTTTATGAAATGAAAACGAGATTAAAACGGGATTTTTGATGTTTTACAAATAAATGTGACAAATAAAGATATATTGGGTTAATTATGAAATTGAGTAATTGGATGCTATTAACTGTCTTGAAAATTATATATTTTCCTATGAATGGCTTATGAGATATGAGTATATGTGGCTATATTTTGTAAGTGTATTGGGAAATTTATGTAAGCTGTTTTTACTATGCAGGCTGGATAAATAAATAAAAGTCACGTTATAATGTCGAAATTTTATTAAAATTGGTGGGTTGGTCACTACAGTGATGGGTTTCCGTGGACTGCCTATTAAAGGGGCACAGTAAACCCAGTTATATAGTTACTCCTGCTGTAGAGGCGAGGAGGGTAACTCCCGGGGTAGTATTAGGGCTCACTTCACGTCGAACCCCCACGTGAATGTGTAACTCGGCCAATGCCAAGGAACGACTTGTTTTAAAAACAAAAATGTGTTTCACATGTAAATGTTATAACAACCTTGACGGACTCAGTTAGATGCCTCGGCGAAGGTATCCCCGAGGATTAGTTTTGGCTTGAGCCTTGTTTTTAATAAAAGATATAAGCCTTAACAACTGTTTTGGTAAATTACAAATATTTTATGGTTTAAGAAATAAATTGAAAACATTATGAAATGGTTTCTAATTTGTTGTTTAAACTTACCTCCATTTTACTTGCCTTTAGATATTTATGATAATGTCTGTTTACTCATTGGGATTGCAAAATCTCACCCACCTCATTTTCAAACATTTCAGGTCTGTGGTAGCTTGTAGATACCATATTTTGTCGAGGATTCCAGTTGACATCTCTACCACACAAACAGTAGGTTTCAAGCACCAACACTGGGTGTATTTTGGGCCACTTGTCATTGTAACCATTATTGTACATTATAACTTTGTAAATTTTTGTATGTGTGAATTTATTTTACTTACACGTTACAAAAGATTTCTTACACGTGTTTCTATAAACATTGTTTTATATAAAAAAATGCTACATTTTAATCAATATTTTGAATAATGATATTTATCTATAAATCCTTTTAAAATATTTTTATCTTTTGATTTACTTGAGCAAGAAACTATTAGAAATTGTTTAAAATGGAATGTTTAAAAACGATTGCTCACAGAAAAGGCAAGAAACTGATATGTAAGCCTTGCGGGGTTTTGATTGGCATTTCAGGTAATGAGTGTCAATTGGGACGTCGCGGCGGTTGTCATTGACCCGAGGAAGGTTCCGGGTCTTGACAAATCAGGGACTACAATAATGGGTGCAGAAATCAATTTCTTTTTTAACTTTGCAAATGAATGACATGCATCATTAAACTTAAAGGGAACATCCTTTTCCAACAAGTTACACAATGTTTACATATCTTGGAAAAATCTTTAATGAAATGGCAATAAAATCTGACATGTCCAAGGAATCTTCTAGTATCTCTTACCAAATTTGGTGGTGGGAGCTTCTCGATTGTTTCTGTTTTAGCTTTATCCACCTCCAATCCTTTACTTGAAACTTTATGGCTGAGAACTATTATTTCTTGTACCATGAAATGGCACTTTTCCCAGTTCAATGCCAAGCTCTTCACATTTTCTCAAAACTCTATCAAGATTCAATAAACAATCATCAAAATTATTACCAAAAGTAGAGAAGTTGTCCATAAATACCTTAAGTGATTGCTCCACCATGTTAGAAAATATAGCTATCATGCATCGCTGGAAGGTGGTTGGAGCATTACAGAGTTCAAATGGCATCCTCTAAAAATGAGGGTGCCATAAGGACAAGTAAGGTCGTCTTCTCTTGATCCTCCAGAACTATCGTTATCTGATTGTATCCTAAATATCCATATAAGAAATAGTAAAATTCCTTCCTTGCTAGCTTATCCAACATTTGATTAATAAATGGTAATGGAAAGTGATCTTTCCTCATGGCCTTGTTGAGCTTCTAATAATCCATGCATACCCTCCATCCAATTATGGTTCTCGTCAGGATGAGCTCGTTATTGTCATTAGCTACCATTATCATTCCTTCCTTATTGGGTACACAATGCATCAGACTTACCCATGCACTGTACGATAAGGGATAGATAATTTCAGTGTCTAACCATTTGATGATCTCCTTTTTTACCATCTCTTTCATGATCGGGTTGAATCTTTGTTGATGCTTTATGATGGCTTTGCAATCCATTTCCAATAAGATCTTATGCATACATATTGAAGGACTAATCCCCTTTATGTCTACAATCATCCATCCTAATGCCTTTTTGTGTTCTCACAAGACTCTTAATAACTTATTTTTCGCACATTAGTAAGACTAGATGAAATAAGAACAGGAAGTGCAGATCGGTTCTTGAGATATGTATACCTCAAGTGATTGGATAGAGGTGTAAGTTCCAAATTTGGAGGCTCTTTTATGGATGGCTTTGCAAGTGTAGATAAAGATGAAACATCCAATACTTCATACTGTGTCCTCATGACATAAGATGGAGCATCCAACAAATTTACACATTCAACAAAATTTTCATCATCTCTCTCTAAAACAACTATTAAGAAAGCTTCAAGGGGGTTGATAGGATGATTCTCCTTAAATATTTATCTCGTGACTCTATCGGCTATACTTATTGCATAGCACTCGTCCTGATCATTAGCCAATTTTAAAGTTTTAAAGATATTAAAGGTTACCTCTTGTTCCTAGACTTTCAAGGTAAGCTCTCCCTTCTCTACATCTATGAGTGCTTTGGCTGTACGAAGAAAGTTTCCTTAACATGATTGAAACCTCTCCGTCTTCTTCCTTATCAAGAATAATGAAAACTGTTGGAAAGATAAACTTGTCCACTTTCACTAGCACATCTTTGATAATGCCTCTTGGATATGTGATGGTGCACTTTGCCAGTTGTAAAGTTACCATGGTGGGCTTAATCTCCCCCAAACCCAATTTCTTATAAATAGATAGTGGGATCAGGTTGATACTAACTCCCAAATCACTTTGAGCCTCGGCTAAATAAAATGGACCAATAATGCATAGAATTGTAAAGCTGCCAAGATCCTTACGCTTTTATGGAAGCTTCTTCTATATAATTGCATTACAATCCTCAAAGAGTGCCATTCTCTCAAACTCACCCAATTGTCTTTTCTTCGATAGTAAGTCTTTTAGAAACTTGGCATATGAAGGCATATGCTCTAAAGCTTTTGCGAATTGGATGTTGATGTGAAGCTTCTTGAATAGCTTTATAAACTTTTGAAATTGACTTTCTTGATCTTGCTTTTTGAATCATTGAGGAAAGGGTCGTAGTGGTATAACTTTAGCTTCCTTCTCTTCTTTCTGATTGTTAGGACTTATTATCTGTGATTCACTCTAAGCTCTCTTGTCAACTTGTTCAGCTTGTCGAGTGTTACCTTCAATCTCTTTTCCACTTATCAATGTAATGGCCATAACTTGTTCTTTGCTTCCCTCATAGGATTTGCCTCTATGTCACTTAGTGAAGTTCTTTGAGCTCTATTATTAATTGAACTTGTTAATTGTCCCACTTGCATCTCAAGGTTGATTGACTATGAATAAGGGAGTCTGTCTTAGCCATGTATTACATTAGCAACTCTTCCATTGATGGTTTTTTTATCTGAAATAAGGGCTCTTGATTGCTATTGAAAATCAGGAGGAAAAATTGGCCTTGAAGCTGATGCTCCTTGATTGTTTCCCCAAAAAAAATTTAGATGGTTTTTCCATCCAAGATTATAGGTGTTGGAGAAGGGGTTGTGTTGCTATCTATTACCCATAAACTGAGCCATTTCTATGTTGCTACCTAGACACTAATCACTAGCGTGTCCATCTCCAAAATAATCACACATTACAAAAGGACTTGGAACAGGATTAGTGCTAAAAAAATTAAATTTTTTAGTTAGAGCAGCTACCTGTACAGTTAATGCCATGATGGCATCCACTTCGAGGACTTTAGCTACTCTTTTATGCATAGGTCGTTCTAATGGCCATTGGTAGTTGTTCGATGCCATCTCTTCTAATAGGTCATATGTGTCATTAATGGACCTTGCCATGAGAGCTCTTCTAGCAGCAACATCAACGGTGGTTCTTACTTGGCCACTCAAACTGTTGTAAAATGCTAGGACTTGGAGCAATTTTGGAAGACCATGATGAAGACATTGCCTAAGTAGGTCCTTGTATCTCTACTAGGCTTCGTACAATGACTCACCATCAAACTGTGTAAAAGAAGTAATATCGTTCTTCATATTCATTGTCTTTGCCAGAGAAAGAATTTGGCAAGGATTTTTAGGCAAGTTTATCCTAGGTTGTAATTGTACCAATAGGTAATGAATTCAACTACACCTTTGCCTTGTCTTGCTACATGAAAGGAAACAACCTCAAGTGGATTTCATCAACAGTAACCCCGTTGTGCTTAAATGTATCACATATTTCAAGGAAGTTTGAAATATGCATGTTCAGATCATCATTTAGAAGACCTTCAAATTGAACTGATGTCTGGATCATAGTGGTGATGGTTGGATTAATCTTGAAATTATTTGCTTGAATAGTTAGCCTTCTGATGCTTGATGGAATACCTTGGACTAGCGGAATGGCATAGTCTTTTGATGAACGATTTTCACCCACTAATCACTCTTGGACATTTCGCTCTTCCTGTTGTTCAGCCATTGTATTTGAAGAAGCATAATCTTGCAAAATTTTCTTTCTAAGTCTCTAAAATGTCCTTTCAATTTTTGGGTCACAAGAAATAATTTCCAAGTTTCTTGTTATTCTCATACAATGCCCAAGATATACTTGAAAAACACAAAAGGAAAGCTTGAACTAAGAAAATTTTGTTTAATTTAATATAAGCAAAATAATTAGGAAATGCAAATCCTCAACAACGACACCAAAAAGTTGTTGTCAATTTTGTACACGCAAGTATACATATCGCTTACGTAATACAGAAGTAAGTCGAGTATCATTTCCCATAGAGATTTGTTCCTAAACTTATACTAAGTATTAAATCTGTAACAAAATTTTTCCTATCCAAGCATTCAATTTTTAATCGTAATTTAATATAACATTTGTCACGTAACCTAAATTAAAGATATGAATATAATTTTTTTTATTAAAGAAACTATTTTTGTAAAGACCCAGGATCATTGTGTCTTTCAATATTTCATTTAAACATAGTTTTTTTCTTTTAACTTAAATTAATGGGGTATATAGCTAACCTAGAAACCAATTTTATGTACAAGTCTTTGTCGAGATTCTTGCACACATACTTTTCAAAACTAATGCCATATGTCTATGCAAATTAGTCAAGAAAAGCTCATTAAGTTTATGTTCTAATTTGGCTACCTAAGGTATTTAGGTATATGTCTATCCTAAATATGAATCTATTGCCTAATCTGTAAGTGAATCAGACATAAATTATTCAAATCAATGGTCTAATCTTCAATCCCTCTGTTAAGTTACATTTAGACAACTTAATCATTTCAATTGGTGATCAAGCAGAGAAAAGAATTAAACATGAGATTGAATAAAACATATAATACCCATTAATATTGAGCAAAGAAAAATTCTATAATCAAACTACTTATTGAAATAAACCATAATCCTAGAAAAAGGGATTAGTTCATCATCATTTCTTTAGCAAACATCACAGTTTCAAGAGAAAAAATCATTTCTACAGTAGAAGAAAAGGAAGAAATGAAGCACTAAAACGAAGAAGAAGGCAGCAGTTGACTCTCAATCTTCATCTTCCTCGCTCTCTTCTCATTTCCTCCCTTTATAGACCCTTTTCTTTTCTCTCTAATTGTTGTTTCTTTCCTTTCTCAAACTCCCCCTTTCAACTACTGAAAATAACATATTTATAGCCAGCAAAAAACCCTAAGAAATGAAATCCTGAATAGTTGAGTTCTAATAAAACACATCAGAACGTCGTAGCCTTGCTTCTTAGGCACTATTGTGCTCCGCACTTACATTTTTTTTTTAGTGTTTTTCAACCTGTGCTGCAACCTTTGTGCAAGGATGTTGTGGTACCAAGTACTTGGGATTTTGTGTGGGAACAGTGATACTCCCTTGGGCATTGTGGTTTTAAGTCTTGCAAGGCTGCGATGCTGCTCTTTATGCTGTCTTGGTGCGAAATTGCTGCAATACCTCATCTTGTAAGGTGAATTTATCCTTCCTCGAGGCCGAATTGGGAAAAATGGTAAACACAAATGTTGTAGGTCTGCCTCTCAGATTTTCAATGGTCCAAGAGTCACGTTTATTGAATCTCTGTACCTAGAGTTAAGTCTGACTTGCTTCATGAAAATCTACACTTGGTCTCCATTGCATAGTTAACCACCATTTAACTTTTTGCATTTAAGAACCTACAAATATAAAGGGTAAATCAATATTAGCTTAAAATAAGACTTTCAACATGAAAATGAACTAGAATTACTTGAATTAAACTAAGTTAACATGTTTTGAACTAATCAACTAAAAACATAAAAATTATCTAAAAACTATTTAAAGCATAAGGACTTAGCTGCATCAATATCCCAAAATGTGGATAAATAACTCTATATAAGTGACACCCAGTACCCTCGTATTGTAAAACCTCGACCTTCATAGACCCGTAACTAGAAGTAGACACGATAACACGAACCAAGGGTAATTTCATCATTTCTCATGGTGAGCTCTTGGAAGTAGTTTTCTAATGTTATTACAGTCTAAGTAGGCCTAGGGAATAAATGAATGATGGTAAAATAAATGTAGAAGATAGAAACATTGATAATTTCCATAGTAGGGGAAATATGGTCATTTTACATCTCGAGTTAAAATTTTTACGTTTTTGTGAACTCGAGTATGTTTAGACTAGTATGGACTTTGTCTAAGTGTTAAAAGAGTAAAAAGGTTGCACAAAGGATGGGAGGAAGACAAAGTGACCTTGTTAAGGGCATTTTGGTAATTTATATGAAGAATTGGATAAACTTTAGATATAAATATCTAAGTTCCAGCAACTTCCAACAGCTTCTTCTTCCATCCATCTTTTCTCTCCATTTCACGTTTTCTTTACCCTCCATGGGAAAAAAACCTTGAATCCTCCATAAATCTCTCACAGAAAGTTCAAGTTTCATGCTTTTGCCCACTTCGTCATAGGGTTTTTCATGCTCTTCCACTTTTACACCTTAACAACCTTCAAAAGTCTTTCTTTAGTACATTCACTCACTAGCTGGACGTGTAGAGAGAGAGAGAGTGTGTGTGATTTCCCTTATTAGCTTGAAGAATTTTGAAAGAGAATTCAACTACAAAGACCATCAAGGTGAGTATGAGTTAGGGTTAATCTCTTTAGTTGTTGATAATGTCTAGTAATTAGATTTGTGAGTGTTTTATTATTGAGGTTGTTTATTCATTTTTAGTGTGACTAGAGTAGTGCAAATAATAGCCATTTAGTAGTAGTTGGAAGTTATTTAGAGATGACTAGTAGAACTTGATTTAGGAAATAGCTTTCGAAATGGTATTAATGCCTAGTTGGGTTGATGGCGATGTTGTTGTGTGTGATAGGTTCCAATGAAATCCCACACCTCCATTCAGAAATTAATCAAAGTTAGAGCCCACCAAAACATCAACAAAGACTGGTGAGTGAACTTGCATTTCAAAATGTTTTGGGAAGTGTCCACATGTTTAAATAAATCATTTGAAAGTTTCATTTGTTTTTGCTTTAAAAATGTACTTGGGGAACAAGCCCTTGATGAAATGTTTCTATCTTGTGAAATGTGCAATATAGATAGTTCATGCATTATCACATTATATTGATATGTGTATTATGCTTTGGTTGCTCCTTTTGTGTGATAATGACGACCTAGCTATGTGTGGTGTGGGAGTGCACATGAGCTAATGATGACCCAGCTATGTGCGGTGTGGGAGTGCACATGAGTTGATGATGACCCGACTACGAGTGAGTAGGGAGTGCACATGAGCTGAGTGTGGCAGGATGGTATGCATGATGATGTATGTATATATATGTCACGACCCGATTTCGGACCATGATCGACGCATGGACTCAATGGACATAGTCCACTAAGCGCAAGCAAGGCTATTTATATAATCCTGCTCATCATCCCGTCAACTATTCTTACATTCACATCTCATAATCTCAACCCTTAAGTACTTTAATAGTAAGTTATAACAACAAAAAACTGCATTTATATTAGCCCAAAATAACATTAACCATTGCAACACATGGTGGCTTTAGCAA
This sequence comes from Theobroma cacao, assembly GCF_000208745.1. Lineage (NCBI taxonomy): Eukaryota > Viridiplantae > Streptophyta > Magnoliopsida > Malvales > Malvaceae > Theobroma > Theobroma cacao. The sequence continues at coordinate 12,375,562 of NC_030854.1, read as the reverse complement.
TCAAAATATACATATATGGTCTAAGGCATACGACTTAGTACTTTACATCACATGTACGTATTTACAAACAAAAATGACTCTGGGCTTCTAGCGGAGTGACCAAGGCGAAAGTGCGGCTACGGAATGCCAAGATACCTACCAAGGAGACAAAACTATGTGGACACCTCGACCTAGGTTCCAGCTGCCTCCTGATCTAAAAACATGAAGTTGAAAATAGTGAGTACAAACTCAATGAGTGAACATAAGAAGGGAACAAGCAATTAATAAGGAAAACTTGGAAATCATAATGCACTTGTTTCAAAAATAATGCAATTGATTTAATTTTTTTTAAAAACCCCTCATTTCAAACTTTGATTAATAACCTCATAGTGTTGCAAAAACCCATGATCAATCCATGAAGTTAAAGTGGTGAAAAATATGTCAAAATCAAGCAAGGTAGCAAGCATGACAACAAGTTTATTGTTGTAGTGAGAAATAGTCTTAGTTTGCATTGTTTTGGTTTTTCAGGCATAGCTCCCACTACAGAAGTCCAATGGACATGATTTTTAAACCGTTAGAAAGATAAGAGTCTGGGATAAAACTTTTATGTTTTCTACTTTGCCCAGTTTTGAGCAGAAAGTAGTTAAAATCTTCATCAAAATGAAAGAACTGCACCAAAACCCGAGAGTTTCTTGCTACAGTGAGAATAAATCTCGCTGTAACGAGAACCAGGCCAGTGTGACCCCCAAAATCGGAGAGTTTCTCTCTACAGCGAAAATGAATCTTGCTACAGCGAGAAACATAGCATTTTAATTAAAATGGGTCTTGTTACATTAAAAGCCATTTTCTTGTTGAAATGAAAAGCAATTTGGGAGAAATTAACAATGCCAACACACAACACAATCACAATTATTTTCATAAACTTTCTATAACATATATATATATATATATATATTTGTATATACATACATCATCATGCATATCATCCCGCCACACTTAGCTCAATGCAATATCATCATCATGTGTGCACTCCCTACTCGCACACTTCAACATCATCATGATGATGTGTGCACTCCCTACTCGCACACTCTAACATCATCATGTGTGCACTGCCTACTCGCACACTTCAACATCATCATGTGTGCACTCCCTACTCGCACACTTCAATATCATCACATAACATTATTCATCAATGCACAACATATATTCATATATATACATACCAACATATTATAGGAGCACATGGATTCATTCTTTTACACATTTCACATTTCACAACATCAAAACATTTTATCAGGGGCTTGTTCCTCGGCACACATTTTTAAAGAAAGGTTGGATAAAATAATTCAAATGTTTCATCCAAATATATTTACATTTCCCAAATAAATTTTGAAATGCAAGTTCACTCACCAGTCTTTATTGATGTTTTGGTGGGCTCTAGCTTCGAGTAAGGTTCCGAATGGAGGTGTGGGGTTTCGTTGGAACCTATCACACACAACATCATCACCATTAACCCAACTTGGCATTAATACTATTCCAAAGCTATTTTCTAAATTGAGTTCCACTAGTCATTCCTAACTAGCTTCCAACTACCATTAAATGGCTATTATTTGCATTACTCTAATCACACTAAAAATGAATAAACTATCTCAACAATAAAACACTCACAAATCAAATTACTAGACATTCCCAACACTAAAAAATCAACTCTAATCCATTACTCACCTTAGTAGCTTTGTAAATTTGAAATTCTTTCCATAAATTTTCCAGCTATTATAGAAGCTCCCTCTTTCTCTCTCTAGAACACCTAGCTAGTGAGAGGAAGTACGAAAGTAAGACTTCCCAAGGGTTTTAAAGTGAGAGAGTGAGAGCACAAAGTTTCTATGCAAAAGTGCACAAAAGCATGAAAATTAGAGCTAACTGGAGAAAGGTTATGGAGATTTCATAACAAGCTCCCATGGAGAGTGAAACAAACGTGAGATGGGAGGAAAAAGTTGCTGGAGAAATGAAGAAGCTAGTGGAACACATGATATTTATAGCCAAAGCTTATCTAATCTCTTCTTAAATTATGAAAATGCCCTTAACAAGTTGGCTTGTCTTCCTCCAATCCTTTGTGCAATCTTTTTACTCTTTTGACACTGAAACAAAGTCCATAATAGTCTAGAAATACTCGGGTTTACGAAAACTTAAAAATTTTTACTCAAGATGAAAAATGACCATTTTACCCCTACCTTGGAAATCATCATTATTTTTATTTCCTTTGTACTTTTACCCTTATTTTCATCATTCATTTATGCCTTAGGACTACTTAGGCCTTAATATTGTTTGAAAACATACTTTTAGGGCTCACTAAGGAAATAACGAAATTACCCCTGGCTCGTGTTATCGTGTCTACACCTAGTTACCAGCCTATAAAGGTCGAGGTCTCACATTCTCCCCCACTAAAAGAAATTTGATCCCCGAATTAAAATTCAACTTAAGGGTAGCGTACCTCTAAGCATAAAAGAGGTGTGGATATTTTGTCCGCATCTCCTCCTCGGCTTCCCACGTTACCTTTTCACTAGTGTGGTTTCGCCATAACATTTTCACTGAGGCTACATCCTTTGAATGGAGCTTTTTGACTTGCTTATCAAGGGTAGCCACTGGTTGCTCCTCATAGGTTAAATCATCTTGCAACTGGATGGTTTCATATCGTATTACATGATATGGATCTGGGTTATGTTTCCTAAGCATTGACACATGGAATAAGGGGTGAATATTTGAGAGGTCTAGTGGTAGCGCCAGACGGTAAGCCACTGCTCTAACCTTTTCTAAAATCTCGAAGGGTCCTCTATACCGAGGACTCAACTTTCCTTTCTTGTCAAACCTCATTACCCCCTTTGTTGGTGAGACCTTAAAAAATACATGATCCCCTACCTGAAACTCCAAGTCTCTCCGTCCGTTATCAGCATATGGTTTTTGTCTACTTTGTGCTAATAACATTCTCTGTCGAATCATGCGTATTTTTTCGGTGGCATCTTGTACCAATTCTAGCCCCAAGAGTTTCCTTTCTCCCACCTCTAGCCATTCAATGGGTGATCTGCATCTCTGTCCATATAATGCTTCAAATGGTGCCATTTGGATGCTAGTTTAGAAATTGTTGTTGTAGGCAAACTCCACTAAGGATAGATATCGATCCCACCTGACCCCAAGGTCTATTACATAGGCCCTCAACATATCTTCCAATGTCTGTATTGTTCGTTCAGATTACCCATCAGTCTGAGGGTGGAAAGTAGTGCTAAAGTTCAACTTAATGCCTAACTCTTCTTGCAACTTTTCCTAGAACCTATCGGCGAACTGTGCTCCTTTGTCAGATACTATAGAAATGGGGATCCCATGCAGTCGTATTATCTCATCCACATAAACTTGAGAGTATTGGGCAGCCCCATACGTAGTTTTAACTGGAAGGAAATGAGCTGATTTCATTAACCCGCCTACTATGACCCAGATCGAGTCGTAGCCCCCACTAGTTCAAGGCAATCCCGTTACAAGGTCTATTGCAACATGCTTCCACTTCCATTCGGGCACTGGTAATGGCTGTAGTAGCCTTGTAGGCCTATGATGCTAGACCTTAACCTACTGACAAACCAAGCACTTGGAGACAAACTCAGCTACATCTTTCTTAAGTCTTTCCCACCAATATACCTCTTTCAAATCTTGATACATCTTGGTAGCCCCTGGATATACCACATAGGCTGCCATGTGCGCTTCCTCTAATATGTCTCTCCTCAATCCATCGCTATCGGGCACATGAAGTCTGGTTCCATACTTTAATACTCCATCTGTGCCTTTAGTAAACATCTTTCCTTTCCTTATTTGAGGATTTTCCAAGGTCTTGGCTACGAACTCATCTTCACTTTGTGCTTCTCTAATTCGGTCCATTAAAATAGGTTTCACTCTAAAATGTGCTAGCAATGCATTTGCCTCTGAAACTTCCAAATGCATACCCATGTCTCCCAAGCTATGCATCTCCTTAATCAAGGATCTCCTATTTGTAAAGATATGTGCCAGGATCCCCATGGATTTTCGACTCAAGGCATCCGCCACAACATTTTCCTTACAGGGATGGTAAAGAATAGTACAATCATAATCCTTTAGCAACTCCATCCACCTACGTTGTCGCAAGTTAAGATCCCTCTGCTGAAAAATATATTTTAAGCTTTTGTGGTCCGTATATATCTTGCAAGTCTCACCATACAAGTAATGTCTCCAAATCTTTAAGGACAACATGATTATTGCCATCTCCAAATCGTGTGCGGGGTAATTTTGCTCATGCATTTTAATTTGCCTTGATGCATACGCAATCACCTTCCCATGCTGCGTTAATACACACCCTAAGCCAACCCGTGATGTGTCACAAAATACTGTATAACTCCTTGTGCCTTGTGGTAAGCTTAATACTGGAGCTGTGGTGAGACATGCCTTAAGCTTCTCAAAGCTATCCTCACAAGCATTTGGCCACTCAAATTTTGTATCTTTACGTGTCAGCTTAGTTAGAAGGGCTACTATTTTGGAGAAGTCCTTCACAAAACGACGATAATAGCCAGCCAAACCCAAAAAGCTTCTAATCTCCATAACTGATGTTGGCCTTGGCCACTTTTCCACTGCCTCAACTTTCTTTGAATCAACTTGTACCCCATCCTTGGATACCACATGTCCTAAAAATGCCACGCTTTCAAGCTAGAACTCACACTTGGAGAACTTGGCATACAATCGATGTTCTCTCAAAGTTTGGAGCACTATCTTAAGATGCTGCTCATGCTCATTTCTGCTCTTCGAGTAAATCAAGATGTCATCAATAAACACCACCATGAACTTGTCTAAATAGGGCTTGAACACTCAGTTCATCAAATCCATAAAGGTCGTAGGGGCATTCGTAAGCTTTAATGACATCACCCAGAACTCATAGTGCCCATATCTTGTTCGAAATGTAGTCTTTGGTATATCATCATTTCGGATCCTCAACTGATGGTACCAAGATCGTAGATCTATCTTAGAGAAACATTGTGCTCCTTGTAGTTGATCAAATAAATCATCTATTCTTGGAAGGGGGTACTTATTCTTCACTGTTACCTTATTAAGTTATCGGTAGTCAATGCACAATCTAAGCGACCCATCTTTCTTTTTTACTTATAGCACCGGTGCTCCCCATGATGAAACATTAGGATGGATGAAGCCTTTATCCAACAAATCTTCTAACTGATCCTTAAGCTCTTTAAGCTCCGCAAGTGCCATTCTATATGGGGGTATGGATATAGGTCTAGTGTTAGGAATCAAATCTATGCAAAATTCAATCTCTTGCTTGGGAGGCAAACTTGGTAGTTCCTCGGGAAATACATCCATGAACTTATTCACCATCGACACTTGGCTTATATCTCCAACCTTCGCTTGAGTATCCCTCACAATAGCCAAGTAACCTGCACAGACTTGTCTTAATAACCTTTTGGTAGACATGACCGATACGAAATTGGTTGGAGCATTACTCTTATCCCCCTGAATACTAAATGATGGTTCACCGGGAAAATCAAATTTAACCAATTTATGATAACAATCCACACTGGCATGGCAAGGTGATATCCAATCTATTCCCAAGATCACATCAAAGTCTAAGGTGTCTAACATCACTAGATTCACCAAAGTGTCTTTGTCCTTGACTTGAACTACACAGGACTCATATTCCCATTCGGCAACAAATACCTGCTTTAAAGGAGTAGACACCACTAATTGTTCTTCTCTCATAACACGATCTTTACCCAACCGAGATGCAAAACATGGAGAAATAAAAGAGTGGGTAGCACCAGGATCAAACAATACCCGAGCATTCATATTACAAACAGAAAGAGTACTTGAGAGCACTGCATTAGATGTTTGGGCCTCTTGGGGTGTTAAAGCATATACCTTCGCTTGGCCTCTACCGGCGAAACTCTAATGTCCAGAGCTAGAAGGCTTGCCCTAAGAGGAAGTAACAGCACCTCTACCTCTTAATCCGCTAGCCTCCCGATCAGATGAGGTGGCTACTGAAGGAGCAGACGAAACTGGTTAAGTGGAGCAGCGAGTAAAACCTTGCGATTGATGAGCCATTAGGCGATTCCTCCTAATATGTCCAAATTGACCACACCCATAACAAACTCTCGCAGTATGGAAACATCGTCCACTATGTCGCACTCCACAATTATTGTAACGATCAATAGCTTGACTATCCTACCTTGTATCTTGCTGTCTTCCTTGACTTAAAGTTTTTTGCCTTGATCCAACGCTGACACTAGTCATGTCACTCCTTTATTGGGGTAATCTTGAGTCCCTCTGTGGGCCTTGATGGCTAGAAGACGAAATACCACTACTGAAGTCTCTGCGACCTTGATAGCCTTCTGTCTTGGCCTTTTTTGCTCTATCCATCGTAGCCCTATTCTCACTGGTCCTCATCTCAAATAGCTGAGAGCAATCCACTGCTACGGAGTAGGTATTGAAATCTCGAGATGCCACAGCTCTAAACAATGGCTCCATTAGCCCATCCATAAACCTTTGAATCTTTATCTCCTTAGTAGAAATTAGATAGGGCAAGTACTAAGCCAGCTCTAGTCATTTAAACAGCTACTTTATAATCCGTTAGAGCCCACCAAAACATCAACATAGACTGGTGACTGAACTTGCATTTCAAAATGTTTTGGGAAGTGTCCACATGTTTAAATAAAATCATTTGAAAGTTTCATTTCTTTTTGCTTTAAAAATATACTTGAGGAACAAGCTTTTGATGAAATGTTTTTATCTTGTGAAATGTGCAATATGAATAGTTCATGCGTTATCACATTATATTGATATGTGTGTTATGCTTTGGATGCTCTTTTTATGTGATAATGATGACCCAGATATGTGCGGTGTGGGAGTGCACATGAGTTGATGATGACCCAGCTATGTGCGAGTAGGGAGTGCACACGAGCTGAGTGTGGCAGGATGGTATGCATGATAATGTATGTATATATATAAATGTTATAAAAAGTTTATGAAAATATTTGTGATTGTGTTGTATGTTGGTATTGTTAATTGCTCCAAAATTATTTTTCATTTCAGCAAGAAAATGGCTTTTTGATGTAGCAAGACTCCTTTTAACTAAGTTACTCTGTTTCTCGCTGCAGCAAGATTCATTCTCGTTGCAGCGAGAAACTCTCAGGTTGGGGGGGTTACACTGGCCTGGTTGTCACTATAGTAATAATGTATTCTCGCTACAGTGAGAAATTTGCTGAAGCTTCTCGCAGCAGTGAGAAACTCTCAGGTGGTTTCAAGATCTTGGTGTAGTACTTTCACTTCGACAAAGATTTTGACCACCTTACGATTAGAACTAGGCAAAGTGGTAAACATAAAATTGTAGCCCAGCCTCTTAGCTTTCTAATGACCTAAAAATCATGTCAATTGGACTTCTATAGTGGGAGTTATGCTTGAAAAATCGAAGCATATGCAAACCGAGGGTGCCTCTTCACTACAGCGAGAAAACCCTCTGTTTGCTTGTCTTGCTTCGTCATTGCTGAAATTTTCATTCTATTCAACTTCATGGTTTATCACGGATCTTGTAACATTAAGGGATTAAACATTCAAAGTTTGGGATGAGGGGTTTTAGCCAAAACTTAGACTAAATTACATGGCTTTATCGTAAGTGCATCATGTTTTATAAAACATTCCTTATCATTGCTTGTTCCCTTCTTATGTTCACTCATTGAGTTTATACTCACTCTTTTAAATTGCAAGTTTTCAGATCCGTAGCTAGTTGGGACCGAGATTAAGAAGCCACTCGTATTCACCGCTTGGTAGGTATAGGGCATTCAATAGCTGTGCCCTCACCCAAGTCACTCCGCTGGTCATCAAGAATTTTGCATGTCGATTTACACTTGATGTAAATCACTAAGATTTAGGCTACAAACAATAGATGTATATGTGATATGATAATGCCATTATGAGACGGCAATGAATGACAGTATTTTGGATTAGTCCAAATATAAATATTTGGTTGTCTTTTTTATTATCGAAATACGTATAGTTGAGAATAAAGATTTGTGGTTAGAAATGATGGTGGGAATGATCAAATAGAATTTCATAAATAGGCTTGCTTGGGCTTAGTGGGCTGTGCCTATTGGGCCCTTGCGTCGATCATGGTCGGGAAGTTGGGCTGTGATAATATGATAGAGTTATCAACCAAGAGGTAGAAGGGCTCCATAGTAGACTAGAGAGCACGGTGACGCGATGGTGGTGAAGCAAGGCCATGACACCCTAGCAAATTGAAGCTTCCATACTCTCACTTGAGAGCATGGCATCGTGGTGCCAAAGAGGCCAAGGCCGCAACACCAGATGTGTTTCCAATTATTTCACTTATGGGATTTTAATTCTAAGGGTTTTTTAAGAAATATTTAAAGACCTTTTTAAGAGGTTTTAGAGGCTAGATAGAGAGCAATTATTCTGGAGAAAAAGGGACCAAAAACAAAGCAAGAAAGCAAGAGAATTCAAGGGAGATTTGAGATTTAAAAGCTTCAATTATTAATTTCTCTCTTTACTTTTGTTTTTCTCTTATTTTCTTTGACTTGGATTAATGGTTTATTTTCTTTAGATGATGTTTTCAATTAATATTATGAACTAATTTACTTTTTCTAGGATTATGATTGAACTCAATATGTAATTTGAATACTTTATATCTCTTTTGCTTATTTTCAATATAATATGAGTTTTTTATTCTAATTCTGTGTTTAATGCTTCTAATTACTTGAGCACCAATTAGATTGATTTGGATATCTAAATACAACTTGACAAAGGGAGTTTAGATTAAGCCATGAATGGAATAGCATGTGTTTAAATTCATTTAGTTGATTAGGTGATTTGATTTGTTTATAGGATAGACATATACTTATGTGCCATGTGCAGCAAAGATTAGAGCACAAATTTAATGAATTTGCCTTTAGTTGAATTTACATAGACATGTAGTAAATGAATTGAGATAGATATTTTTTATGAGCACCTCGATAGAGACTTGTAAGTAGCTTGAGACTCTGGGTTAGAAACTTAATCAACTAAAGTAAGTTTAGAGAGAGAAAAAAGATTTAGATGAATTATTGAGGGATATCACAATCTTAGGCTTTTAATCAAGTGTTTTTCTAGTGACTTTTGCCTTCCAACTATTAGTTTTAATTTGTTAGTTCCATTTTGTGTAACGACTGCTCCTAAATCGCTACCGATTTTCGAGTCTTGTGGGAGAACTAGCCAAGTCCCAAACAAGCCTTAATTGAAACTTTTGTTAATATGTTATATTCAATCCACCAATTTATGTAATCACTTTGAACCATATAACTCTTTGTAATATACTTAAAATGAAAACTCGGACAAATAGACTAAATTTTTATTCCACATAATTGTAAAAATACATCAAGGTTTAAAATTTTTGAATTATACACTTTCACGTTTAGACCAATGACTATTTACAAACAAATACACTATAATCAACTTAACCTCTAGTAGTGGAGCGAATTTGAATAAAGTGCTATAAGATGCCTTTTCCTATCCGCGGTGGACAGTATGTGCCAATGAATGAACACTAGGTCAATCACTTATCTGCAAAAAGGGAGATAAGGGGGTGAGTCTCACAGACTCAGTGATCATTAGCTCTATGAGCAGGGCGTAGATGGAAAACAAGCTTAGAGCATATAATTTGAAGGATAAAACCAGAATATAAAATGATAACCTTATAAAACCAAATAACAAATATGGTATTTGTGCCTTGTAAAAATAATGCTGTGAAAATCAGAGTGCAATACTTTCCTTGGCAAACAATGTTGAAATCAAAGCATAGTAAAATAGATTTCAATCGTCGAAATCATTTATTTCCTTCATAAATACAAATGGTAATATAAAAGCACGCACGCTTCCAAACCGTGTGGCATGTAAAAATAACCGAGTACATCCATATACATCAATTCATGATCAACATATAAGAACTAAAAGCTATCAATTAAAAAGGGGAGCTGAGCAAAAACAATATCTCTCCACCATGCGAAAGAGTATGAGTCAAACTCTTGAGACTCTTGAGTAGTTAATTGTACATAATCAACCCACATACCCTCTTCCACGTAATAACATTCGACGAAGCCCCACTCCATCGGATTCCCATAGCCATGGCAGTCTCGATGATGTTGGCCAACATTGGAGAAATCATATGGTCATAACCGCGTATATCAATTAATGGCCTAGCCACATATAACAACCCATGGCCTTGCCACGTATAATCACAGACCATGGCCTTGCCACATCTAACAGCCTGTCAGTGACCCTAAAAGTTCTCTAGCTAGAGCTCACTTGTGCACAACGGTCACACTATCTCGATGTGACATTCGACCTACTCTCTATACTCTCAGTTTGTCAAAATCATTTTCAAAACCAAATCAAGGTTTTCAAGAGTTTTTCTTTAAATCATTTGAAAACAAGGTTCGAAAACCTTTAAAAATTATTTTTCACATTAAAATGCATGGTGTAAACATTTGCATAAAGTTCAGACTAAAACCAGCTCACAAGAATTTGCATTTAAGCCATTTATCAAGTGCAATTAACTATGCACATTACTCAAAGATACAAGGGATGGATTTGATGCAAAACATTGCAAAAGGGCTTGTTTCCCGGTTTCTAAAACACTTTACATATATGTATATATATAGGATACACAAACAACTTCTAAATCAATTTGCAGCCACAATTGCCTATTATTTCTACTAGGTCATACTTTCCACAAAAGCAGTATGTAAATCATTCCAAACCTTGTATTTAAATCACTTATCATTTTCTAGCAACTCAAGCTTTCCACAAAGGCATTGAATAATAATATACATATACTTTGATATAGCATAGAATCTTTTAAAATTGACACCCCTTACTCACCTTACAATGGCGGGATGTTACTTCGACACTAATATTTCCTCAAATGCTTACTTTATGCTTGCAACAATAATCCTTGCTTTGTCAATTTCCTGACATCATTTCAATCCAATACATTTAATAAGCTTTGCTGCCATCATATTCTACACTTATTATTCGCATTTAATTCTATACTTTCATATCTTATTCTTAAGAGATAACTGTTTACACTAAATCCTTAGCGTAAACTTTTGAATTACATAAACCCGGCAACTTGTTTATGACTTCAAATGCCCATGTCAATCTTTCTAATAACATTTGTCAAGTTCAAACCATTATTTCCACACTATTAATCTCATATAGGGCTACAATTGTAAATCCGATTTCACCAAGTAATTTCTAAGCTTATATGCACCATTACTCACATTTTAACATGTTGCCACTAAGCACAATATCAATTTCCATTCATGTTGCACCAACATTCTTAGCCTTTTAAATCTTTCAAAACAACACATGTCCACAATTTCTTTTTTAAGCTTTCAACTAACATAATTGTTTCCTAACCGTACTTAAGGCATCACACAACCATTTCGCATTGCATGCCTTACCTTTGTGATGGCTTGGATCTTACATGCAACTTCAATATTCTTCCAAAGCTTTAATCATCAAGCTGCCACTATAACTCCCAAATAAATTCCCAAGATTTCCTATCACATGTAGGATTAAAAATGAAAAATTATACTTACCCTTTTTCTTTATACTTCAAATCCACTATATACCCATGTACAATCAACATGCATGCATCCAGTCTTTTGATTCATTGAAGATCTTGCTGCCACGAAATTTTTCTTATGGTTACAACTGGTTTTCAAAACATGCATGCAAGCAAAATCACAACTCTTACCTTCCTTTCTCTTGATTAGTCTAACCGAAACACTAATCTCCTTCAAGCTTCAAATCTACGCTTTGAATGGTAAGTGACCATCAAGACTCAACAAGGAAGTAGGAAACCCATGATTTTTCTTGAATCCTCACAAACCCAAGACTTCCTCCATTTTCTCTCTTTCTTTCTCTTTTCTTTCTCTCGGGTGGAGCTTTCGAGAACAATTTCTTCTTTCTTTTCCTCTCTCAATGGCCAGTTTTCTCAAGCTTCTCAAGGCCAAATTTTTTATTCTCTTTTACTCTTTGAAATTTGGTATTTATATGGCCACCTGCTTAGCCAATCAAATTGCATGCACACATTTGTCTTGTTTATTCTATTTGGCCACCTTGCCAACCTATAAGATTTCATGCACCAATTTCCTTTCTTCCACATTGGTCAAATATCTTCCTTTATTATCCATATTCATTCTTTAATCTATCTTCATGCATTCTTAATGCATTTCCATGTCATCCACCTTACTTATGTCCAATAGCCTTTCATGCATTCTCCCACATTACTTCTCATTTGGCCTCCCATTTAGCTAATAACATTACATGCATATATATTTCCTTTCTTTTAGTCCAACATTGCCACCAAGTGTCCTCCATGCAAAAATTCTCCATGATTTCTTTAACTAGTAAAATCACATGCATATTTCACATTGTACATTTGTCTCCATCCTTTTTGTTTGTCACCTGGTAGGGGGGTCCCACATGTTCCCCACTAAGATTACACCTATATATGCCATCTTTTGCATGTAATAGTATTGTCACATGCATATGCCAATCTTACACATAACCTTATTTTTCATGACTAATTATTTTCTTTTCATCCAATTTTGCATGTGACCAATAATTTCTCTATCTAAATAATATAATATAATATAAATGAATAAAATATTATTTTATTCATGTCATCCAAAAATTCTATTTTTGGTCTCCCCCATTTAAACATAACCTATCTCTTGCAAGATGCGACACGTTTCGACATCGAATTATTTTAATATTATTTTATTCTAAAATTCTTCACTTGTCTCTTTGGGTCCCAAAGTGTCTCACTTTGCCCCGGTTCACTTCTAAATCACCTTTTAACTCTGTTAACTCATCATCAATAAAATATTATTATTTTATTATTATTTTCTCACGTACGAAATATTTTATTCCAAAATATTTCTCCCACCCGTCTCCACTCTTTTACACTTAATTTAGCTTTAATTGACCCTCTTCCTATTTATAAGGTCGTATTGGCTTTTATATGAGGGTACAGAGTGTTACAATCTCCCCCATTTAAAGCGAATTTGTCCTAGAATTCACATTAGCATCTGGTTATTAATCTCAATCTAAGATCTTATTTCATTTCCTTCTTCATAAGGATTTTGATTTATCCACTTTGTTTACTTTCGGTTCGAATAGAACACTTTACAAGGTTAGGGTACTTAACTTATATCTATTATCATCCTTGAATCAAAACAACGGTACCCTTCAACAATTGTTCTCTATTATCACTAAGATCCCAAGTATGCCTTTAACACCATTATTAACTTTAAACATATCTCAATCTCAATCATATCGATTTCGATCACAAATCATACTTATTTATGTATATCTAATTACCATATCTTTATTTCGATTCTTCTCAAACTTATCGACATTCATTCATCTTACCCCTATACACTATTACATAACTTATGGCATTATAAACATGCCATATCCATTCCTATACATATTTCCAACATTAGGGGAATTTGAATCTTTTAATCGTTCCCTTATACTCCATGCTTATCGTGCATTTATGCAATTCAAATCTTCTTAATTTTTCATTGATTGCACGTTCAAAGATTTACTCTTTTACATCATTCTTAATCCGATGCAATTTACATCATGTGGAAAGGCAACTCACTTGCTGATCTTTAACTTTAATTATAAGACTTTTCAATCACCATCAAAACTCTTTTCGTAAATTCTAATCTTTCGCATCTCAAAATACATTATCATTATTATGACTTAGAACTTTTTAATCATCATAAACAAAATTAAATTTTGTCTTCCTTAATCAAATTGTCCAATTGCTCACTTTGTGATACTATCACCATTTATTCTCCATCCATTGCACTATTGCCTTATGGAGAGTCTAATGTAACTATGTCTTAGCACTTCATTAATTCCTACATCTCAATCATATTAATCCGTCTTGTATGGCTTAACCACACTATAGACTCCATTTCTTGATATTTCTTCTTTGACTATTGCTCCGAAATTCCTTATATTAACACAACTCAATTTCTGATGGAAGCTCCTATCATTGTATCATCTACACAACTCATCAAACATATTGAGTTCAAGTCTCAAATCACTAAGAATAATCCTTCACTTTAGTTGGTCACAATAATCAACTCCATATATATGTATGTACACACACATTTAAATGTCGACATTCATCACTATATGTAGGAGTCCTTGTGTCAAGTTCCTTCGAACTAAATTTTCCTTTTTACTTTTCTTAATTACAACATTTTTAAATTATTTCTCCATTCTGTTTCCATAAATCAAGTTTAATCCACAAACATTAGGGTATAATCAATTCTAGATTACCCTTTAGGTATTTAAGCTACCACTTGACTTACATCCTACCATAAGTTATCTCTTATGTAACCCATATGGATTCTCATTATGCCTATGCATAACTTCACATAATTTACATGCTTATACTTTTTTCTTATCATTTTCAATCATATGCATAAGTGTCAGTGTACTATATATATCCTTTGTATCACGATGTCATTAATCACATCATTTTCATCAAATTACAATCCAATATTCGTATATGCTTTATAATCTCATTGATCCTTCAAGATTCATCTTTACTTGATCATTGCATCTTATGCAATACTACAATTCCTAAAAGTCATCCTTATTTCTCAATTATCTGTCATTCCTCCAACATATATATTATATCCTTATTGCATTTCGATATTAATTAGTCACTGAAGACTTAGACTCATTTGAGTCATGCTTGCTTCATGCATTTTCGAATTCCAATTTCTATAATACGTTAGGAGGCTATCATTAACCAACTTCATTATCATGGTTACCTTTAATCATCTTTTGTACAATTCCTTTATACCAATATAACATCATTCTCCCTTAGCCATTATACGATTAGTACTTGTAATTGCAAAACTTGAAATAAGATTTTACTTAAGTACTTCTCAATGTCATTGCAAGTATCCACTTTTAACTTACATCTTCCTTTTTGTAACTACACAATTTAATGCTTGTTTTCACAAGATTCATAAGCAGGATTCCTCTTGACTATTTCCTTGTAAATACCCACCTTAAGCTTATGTGTCACAACATATGACCACATAACTTGGGGTTTATTTATGAGGCTCCTTAGAAAGTTTCAAAGTACCACATTACATGAATATGCATGTAAGGTATTTCCAAGCAATACCCACATATTATACTTACTGCATATAATTGGTAAATCTTTCTAAAAGATGTTTATGTAGTGTCTACTGTTATTGACCTCCATATTCGTTCTTAAAGTTAGATAATTAGTTTTATAGAGACTTATGAAACTCTTTTTTTTACATAATCTCTATGTGGCCTTGGCCAAGGACTTTAATAAGCTAATATCAACCAAGAACTATTAGGACATGTCTCCTGAATTACTTGGGGTGATGATTGCTATCTTAACCACTCACTTGCTTTCACATTCTTTATGCTACAACTAACCATATCCTGATTTGGCATCCTTGGTAGGATCCGTAGGGATATGATCAAATATATAGCACTCCACATAGTAGATAACTTGGTGTCTCAAGGCTAAGGAGTATTTACACAGCTGACACATGAGAAATATTTGCATTGACACTAGAGTGAGATACTCATTATGTTTATTTTGGTTTTGAAATGACAAAATTGATTTACCTGAAAGAGTTGAAAAGAGTTTTCAAATGTGAAGAATATCCTTAAAGATTTTTTAAGTTGGTTTTAAATTGAAAGATATTTCAAAATCTTCAAACTCTAAATTTTCAGTTGTAAGAATCGACCTTTAAAAAGTGAAGAATCCATTTTTGATAAATCTATTATATTGAGTTATTTGTTCACATTTTGGTGGCTTAAGTAGCTAAGTCTTTGTGATTTTTGGTTCGAAATTAAGTATTTTAGTTATTTTTCTTAATTAAGTTCAATTGCATGTTGATTAGTTTAGTTTAAATTATTTTACGTTAATTTTATGTTAAAGTACCTTAAATTACTTTAATTTTAGTTGTTGCTGATCTATATGATTGCTTTCATAGGAATTTTGATGAAACGACCATATTGGTGTGAACCGTGCAAGTACGGTCAACAATTCTCTTGGACATGTTCTAGTATTTTGAGCATATCTTTCAATACAAAAGCTCAAAGAACTTTATTCTTGGGCCATTAGAAAGCTAAGAGAATGAGCTACAATTTGATGTTTATCTCTACCTAGTTTCAATCGAAAGATAGTCAAAATCTTTGTCAAAATGGTAGTACTACACCAAGAGAGTAGAAGTCAAGACAGAACCTTGATAGTTGTTGTGCTGAAAAGGAGTAGAGCATGGGCATCAACACAGAGAAGTGAAAGCTGTGGCTCTGGAAAATGGGACCCATGGCATTTGAAGAAAATTGTGATTTTTTTGTACTTACGATTTTGAAAAATTAGGGCTTTTCTAGTGGTTATAAATAAGCCTTTTTGGACAAAAATTTTGAGGAGGACAGCAAGCAATTATTCTGAAGAAAAGAAACAAAAAAAAAGTAAGAAAGTAAGAGAATGTCATGACCCAGAACCTTCCTTGGGCCCATGACAACCGCCGCGACGTCCCAATTGACACTCATTACCCGAAATGCCAATCAGAACCTGGCAAAGCTTACATATCAGTTTCTTGCCTTTTCTGTGAGCAATCGTTTTTAAACATTCCATTTTAAACAATTTTTGGTAGTTTCCTGCTCAAGTAAATCAAAAGACAAAAATAATTTAAAAAGATTTATAGATAAATATCACTATTCAAAATATTGATTAAAATATAGCATTTTTTTATATAAAACAATGTTTATAGAAACACGTGTAAGAAATCTTTTGTAACGTGTAAGTAAAATAAATTCACACATACAAAAATTTACAAAGTTATAATGTACAATAATGGTTACAATGACAAGTGGCCCAA
The DNA here is from genome assembly GCF_000208745.1 of Theobroma cacao. Taxonomy (NCBI): domain Eukaryota; kingdom Viridiplantae; phylum Streptophyta; class Magnoliopsida; order Malvales; family Malvaceae; genus Theobroma; species Theobroma cacao. The sequence goes on along the minus strand of NC_030854.1, from coordinate 12,358,547 downwards.
AA
>NC_030854.1:12344650-12356898 GCF_000208745.1 Theobroma cacao | reverse complement strand
ATCCATTTGTTTCCAAATTTTCACCATACACTTGTCCCACATATCCATAGCTTAGATAAAATTCTCAGACTTATCCAAAGTCTTGGTGGAGTAATTTTTAAAATTTACACTTTTGCCCCCATAAAAGTCAAAAATTACATTTTTGCCCCAAAAACTGAAAAGTTGCCCATAGACATATTTTTCATCCCTTATACTCATACCGTTCTCCAATTTGTCAAATGTGATCTAAATTCTCTCAAAATCTCAAATTTTGTTCACGGGTGAAAAAATTACGATTTTGCCCCTAAACATCAAAATTTTCAATTTTTCCCCAAATGATCCTTCGAACTCCGAACAATCATTTTTAGTCATTCCTTGACTATAAAATGTTAAATTTCATCTTACGATTCCTATTTGAACTAGTTCGAGGTTAAATCAATTCAAGTGTACCGTTAGGTACAATACCGAGTTTTACAGAGAAATTAAGAGAGAATCAAGAACAAAAGCTTCAACCATTAGTTTCTTTCTTTGTTTTTATGTTTCTCTTATTTTCTACGACTTGGATTAATGGCTAAGTTTCTTTGGATGATATTTTATTTAGATATTATGAACTAATTTGCTTTTCTAGGATTGTGGTGGATTTCAACATGAAAACTGAATATTTGTTTCTCGTTTATTTATTTTGGATGGGTATACTTTTACTTATTCAAATTTGCTCTTAAAGCTTTTGATTGTTTAGCTAACAATTAACTAATTTGTGAATTTAATTGAGACTCGACATAGAGAACTTAGATTAGGCTAAGATTTGAATAGTATATGTTCACGTCACTTAATTGATTTGATTAGCGATTAAGGTAGACATACGCCAATTGCATATATAGCCAAATTAGAACACTAGCTTAATGAACCTTATTTAATTGATTACTATAGACATATAGTGACCTAATTAAATTAGGTATTTGTGCAAGCATCACGATAGAGACTTGTACATCGCTTTGGATTCTAGGTTAGTAAAACCACCCATGAATATAAATAATAAGAGAAGTTGGTAGCAGATAATGTGTTGAATGAACCCATAATCCTAGGTTTTAAACTATTGCCTTTCTCTAGTAAATTTTGAGTTTTTGTTAATTAGTTTAATGTTTGATTGAATTTAGTTTTAATTAAATCTCTACAATTTCAAGTAGCTTAAATAAGATTTATCTGTCATAATTTTAGTACTTGGTAAGCAAATTAAGAGCAAATCTTTGTGGCATATGATTTTGGGCTTCTTGTCTATATTACTTGTTCGATACATATACTTAATTTTTAGAGCAAATCTCTATGCCATCATCACCATGATTCAAACTTCAATCTAGTTTGGGGGCCTTACAAATGATAATCCAAATGCCCACATTTCAAACATTTTGGAGATATGTGACACTTTTAAACACAATGGAGTCACAGATGATGCAACTTGTTTAAGGCATTCCCCTTTTTAATTGAAGGACAATGCTAAAGTGTGGTTGAATGCATTCCATACTGGATCCATAACAACTTGGAATGATCTTTCTTAGAAGTTCCTTGTTGAGTTCTTTCCTTTGGCTAAGACAACGAAAGTGAGGAATGATATCACATCACTTATTGATAACTCTATTATGTAGAGTTATTTAGCCACATTTTGGATGTTAAAATACCTAAGTCCTTGTGTTTTTAGTTGATTTTAGATAGTTTTTATGTTTTTAGTTAATTAGTTAAAGGCATGTGAACTTATTTCAATTCATGTAATTCTAGTTCATTTTCATCTTGAAAGTCGTAATTTAAGCCAATAATAATTTAGTCCTTGTTTTTGTAGGTTTTGAAACGCATAAAGTTAAATGGTGAGAACTATGCAATGGAGACTAAGGCCAGATTTCCACTAAACATGTTATGGTAATTTGGAAATAACTAGAGCTACAAAGATTCAATCAATGTGATTCTTAGACCATTGAAAAGCTGAGAGGCAGGCCTACAACATTCATGTTCACTCTTTTACCCATATCAGCCTTGAGGTAGGAGAAAATCACATTTCAAGATGAGGCACGATAGTAGTTCTACACTAAGGCAGCACAAGGAAGTAGCACCGTAGCCTTGAAAGACTCAAGGTCGTAGTGCCCAAAAAAGCAGCATTTCTCCCATACCAATTCCCAAGACCTCAATGCTATGGTTGCCATAGAGGAGGGCTGACACTGGCTGAAAGTTTAAAGAAAAAAATATGAGAATTGTAGAGCGCTGCAACGCTCATGGAAGAAGGCCATGGCTCTTTGAAGTGTTTCACCATAACAAAACTATACGAGATATCATTGTTTAGGGCTTTTATGTGAAACCGTGACCTTCATAGATGCGTAACTTGTCATGACCTGATACTCCCCTCAAGCCCGTGACAACCGCTGCAACGTCCCGATCGACACTCATTACCCAGAATGTCAACCGGAACCCCGCAAGGCTTCAATATTAGCTTCTCATTTCCCCTGTGAGTAACTGTTGCCAAATACCACGTTCTAAAAGATTTTACATTGTTTCCAATTTAAAACAAACAAAATAATAATTTTCGTCTCACAAGGGTATTTTGGTCATTTTTCTCTGAAAATTTTGAAACCGGCTGAATTGTAATATACAAGTACAAAACACATAATTTGAAATCAAAAATAAATTTGGATGTCTAAAACATTCATTTAAAAAGAAATTATGACTATTACAATAAAATAAAAATATAAAACAAAATATTTAATTTTTTAATAAAACAATATTTTTAGAATACTGTGTAAATAATTTAAACAACGTAAAAGCAAAATAAATTCATATATGTTGTAATACAGATAATCAAAATATAAAATTTAATTTACAATGACACGTGGGCCCAGAATGACTAAAAGTATCTAAAGAAATGAACCTGCAGTTTTTGGATGTGGCAAGTCCAACTGTAGTCGTCGCCGATATCAGTTATCTACATTCTATTCTGAGCCTGAAATGGGTGGAAAGGAGGGTGGTGAGATTATAAAATCCTAGTGAGTAAACAAATATCATTTAAAATATCTAAAGGCGAGTAAAAGGAGACAATTAAAACATTTCATCAAATTGTAATTTATCATCTTTCAACTTATTTCAACCAAATGAAATCAATTTATTTAAATTAAGTAATCAGTATGGCTTATGAATTTCTTAAAAGCTTGGCTCATGCCAAAAATTATTATCATACTCAGTTATCTGGGATACCTTGGCCGAGGGCTATCCCAACTGAGTCCCCCAAGGCTATTAGAAAGTCATGTTTTATTTTGAAAACATAGTCATTCCTTGGCATTGGCCGAGTTCACCCTCACATGGTGGTTTGGCATGAAATGAACTTTAAAAGTTATACCTCGGGAGTTACCCTACTTGCCTCTCCAACCGAGGTAAAATATATCAGGATTCCATGCCCCTCTAATAGGCTAGTCCACAGAACCCAACCCACTGCAACAGGTCAAACCCACCATACAATAAAATTTTGACAGCATTACAAGGCTAATATATTACTACCAAACCTGTAAGGGTAAAATAAAGCAATTCATACAATTCATAAAACACAGCCCAGCTAGTCATGCCAACACAATAACATAAGCCATCAATTAAATTTTAAATTTAAAACATATTAGTCGTCTCCAATGACTCTATTTTCAAAATCGTTATTTCGTTTCAAGACAATTTACAAAATATTTTCATTTAAACTCATTTTTGTTTATAAAACCTAAAATTAACCATTTAAAATCATTTTCAGAGAATTTCACCAAAATCGAATTAAAACATACTTTAGATAATTAAAATGATGATAAGGTTACTCACAGTACTAGGAGTTCGATATACTCCTATTCTCGGTCTTCATACACAATCTCTTTACCCTTGGTAGAGGGCTCACCATCTTGGCACAGTACAAAATCGAGAAACTTACTACATTGGTACTAAATTGAAATTAAACTAATTTAGACTACTAATGCATGATATGGAATGCAAAATGTCTGATTAATTGCTTAAATGTGATATTCGACCTAAATAACAGTATACTTGGTCTAATCGGCTAAAATCTCCAATTTAACTCCAAATCAATTCTTCTCACTATCTACACTCCAATTATACCTAAATTACCTCAGTGACTGTGAATGAGATTCAATTTATCAGTTCCGGGTCAATAATCACACTTGTCTATACGTTGAGCAAAAATTCATATTTTCACACCAAAATTTCCCATTTAATTTGTAGTCTCACCAAACATCAAATATCACCAAAATATCATCAATTTCAGCCACAATATCCTCCCTAGGAAATTCAGCCATTGATGGTTGATGGGGAAAATGAATTCTTTTCTTGTTTTGTTTCTAAATATGCTAAACTAACTAAAAACACTAACATAACTTAAAATCAAATTAATCTAACATCTTTCTCTCTCCATACCCATTTTGACCAGCCATGAATTCACCATGAAAACATGAAATCTAAGCATGAAAAATAAGGAGAAATGCATGGGAAAGGTAGATCACAAGTCAAAATCAAGAAATTTTACCTTTGATTGCTTGATTACTTGAAATCCACTAATTTTCCCTTGAATTTTCTCACCTAGGGTTCTTGTTCTTCTTTTCCTCTCTTAGTTCTTGCTATGGCCGGCCATAATAAGGAGAAAATGCGCTGATTTGTGTTAATTTATAAGCCAAATAATTAATGGATGAGATTTTGCCATGTGTCACCTTACCATTGGTCCATTTGTCATTTCTTAACTATTAAGCTTTCTCTCTCCACCATATAAATTCCTTCAATTATCCATGATAATATTGGGTAAAATCCATGCGCTGGACAGGTGTTGGGTGTGTAAAATTACAATTTTGCCTCTAGGTGGCAAAATTACCATTTTACCCTTATGCTCCGAAAAATACCAGGATTACAAAATTTTCACTTCTCAACCTCAAATCATACTCCAATAAGTCATATATGATCAGAATCCTTCAAAAAATTTCCGACTTTGTCCTCGAGTGGTAAAATTACCATTTTGCCCCTAGATAGTGAACTTTTCGGTTTGACTCCAAATTGATCTTCGAACCCCGAATCACCATTCTACGTCATTCTGGGACTTTAACATTTTCAATTTCACCCTAAAATCTCTATTTGATCTAGTACAAGGCTTAAATCAACTTTGTTGTACGTCTAGGTACAATACCGTCTTTTGTAAATTCTTCGGGACTCTCCTAGCATGCAAACATGCTATCCATCACATGTATGTCATGACAAGTATTTTATAAGGTCGGGCTTTACTGCACTACCCCCCTTAAAATAAAATTTTGACCTGAAAATTTCATTTACTGAACTCAAATAAAAGGTGGGGTATTGTCTTTTTATCTGATGTTCAACTTCCCATGTCATCTCTTCCATTCGAGCATTCATCCACAATACTTTAACCATTGGGATGCTCTTATTCATTCCTATACGTATCCTCATATTTATGTTTACCTCACATTTATGTAGCTTCAATCTTCTTAATCATATTAGTCTATCACGTACAGCTTAACCGCGCTATAGATTACATTTCCTTGATACCATTTCGTTAACCATTAGTAACCATTAGTAACCATATTCTCAAAAAGAAACTCTCGTATTTTTATGATCAAGTACTTATTAAGTAGATCTCGACTATTTCCACAATACATTTAAATATTAATACTAATATTACTCTCAGCTTATAGCTTCCTTTTTATAATCACATAACTTAGTGCTTGCTTTTACAAGATCCACGGCAGAACTTCTCCTTGAGTATTTCCTTGGGGATATCTATCTTAAACTTATGTCTCACAACATGTGATCACTTAACCCGTAACTTAGCCGTTTATGTGGCATCCTCTTCGAGGCCCACTCCAAGGTATTGTTATGTCTGGGTCCCCATCACTTGACTTACTCATTTTCGTCATGCCTAAAGGCGACACGACAGGCCCTGCAGGACCTTCTCGTCAAGTTTCGAACACCAGACCTTTTTTTTCTCCCCCAAAGGGAACGCCTTTAACCATTTCAGCTTTAACTCATTCATATCGATATCTTCCAAAACCTTAAAGCTCTAGTTAACAAAACATAGAATCAAGTTCAATGACTTTAGGTCAACTCGTAAGTTCAACTTCACATCTGTCTCATTTTATTCATGCGTCCTAAACATGAAGTGTTCTTAGCACAATGGCACGGTGGCTGTTGGAGTTTACTTANTTTTATTCATGCGTCCTAAACATGAAGTGTTCTTAGCACAATGGCACGGTGGCTGTTGGAGTTTACTTAATAAATGTTATTCATCTATATTTAAGGCTACTACACTAATCATTCTCAACCGTTTGGTTTCCCCCCAAGCTTACGTCACAATTTCCATAACCATTTATATCTTCTTGTGCTCATCACATATAATAGATAAAGTCAATATTTTCAAATTCATCTCATCCTATAACACTTGTAATCCGTTATTCATACTTCATCACTTAACATTGATATTCCTCATCGATATCTCATATCTTCATCTTTCTTTACACTTATATTCACAATCCTCATAGAATCAAAAATCCATTATAAATATCACTTATATCCTTTCAAATTTTGTAGCTGCAACTGAAATTTCAAATTTCACCTTTTCCATATTAACATTAATATGCCTTTATCATAGCATTTAGTGCAAATTTGATGAAGGAATTGTCTCCAAATAACTCTTAAATACATAATTATCAAATTATACACCACTAAATGTTAAGATCTTGACTTTATTCATCAATAACCAATCACATTTATTAATTGAATAATTTACTTAGTTATCACACCTTGCCTTTGCGATCATAAGATCAAAGTTGTCCTAAACTTAGGATACAGAAGTTCTCTCTCTTAAAGTGTATCCAAACATTAACATTTTCTAAATTCCTTACTCTGGGGAGATCACCTTCAAGACTGATCATTCGTATCATAGACCATACTTTGAACCGAATAAACTTTTAAATTGATCTTTCAAGTAATTCGTATATCAGTCTCAATTATAGAACTTCATATGGCACTTAGACTAGATTCGACATTTGCAAGTCATTTAACCTCAAGCTGCCAATTCCACATCTAGTCTTTTAATCCCTAGGCTCCCATTTTCTATGCATAGCAAAGCTCAAGCTCATCCTTAGAGCAGATTTGTTTACTAACTTCTTACTTCATGACCACACATCAATTATAGAAATTATTGATACTCACTCTCGAGTTAATTCACGTGCTTATGTCCATGAACTATAATGGTCTAATCAATTCTTGAAATCTTGCAATCGCTTAATTGAAATCAACACCAGTTCCCTCTAAGTTGTTCTACCTATTCCACACATATTCACATATAAAATATTTCAAAATCTCAACACCACTTTTATATGGGCATAACACGCTCAATTAACATAGTGTTCTTATCTTCATGCACATAAGTATGAATTTACTCTTACATCAATGCTTAATTTATACACTCCAAGTGAATTACAACCATCACTATTCATTTAATCCAAATTGCATCCCTTATTACCATTATCACACGTGCTCCTTTATATTAACCCCAATACAATCCATAGTCCCCAAATCTTTTTCCAATTGACAACCATGAGTTCAATTATAACTCCACCAAATGAATAAATTATCACGGCCTATTAGTCCAACTCCAAATTTTCTCCATCCTTAATCGGAGGGATATATCATTTCATTAATCTTTCATTAGAAGCATTCATTTTAAGATCTCTCCAACACTAACTCGTATCATGAGTGGCATCTTAAACCTGAACAATGGCCCTACTTATGACCTTTGCATGACATTAACAAGGAAGTGGATTACTGAGAACAAGAGTTCCTATAGCTCCCATAAGATCTATAAGAAGAAACAAAACGAGGCTAAACAACTCCAAATTTTATATGCAGATGCATGTATTCTATTCTACCTAACCTGACTTAACTTCACTTGGGCCACACTGACACTGTAGTTTTTAAAATAACTTTAAAACAATTTTAAACCCAAAAACTCTAATGTTTAAAACCAAAGGCTCGGTACTCTGATATTTAAAACCAAAAGCTCTGATACCAATCTAATTGTCACGACCTGGTACTCCCCTCAATCCCGTGACAACCGCCTTGACGTCCCAATCGACACTCGTTACCCAGAATGTCAACCGGAACCCCGCAAGGCTTTAATATTAGCTTCTCATTTCCCCTGTGAGTAACTGTTGCCAAATACCACGTTCTAAAAGATTTTAAATTGTTTCCAACTTAAAACAAACATAATAATAATTTTCGTCTCACTAGGTATTTTGGTCATTTTTTCCTGATAATTTCGAAATCGGCTAAATTGTAATATACAAGTACAAAACACATAATTCGAAATCAAAAATTAATTTGGATGTCTAAAACATTCATTTAAAATGAAATTATCACTATTAGAATAAAATAAAAATATAGAATAAAATATTCAATTTTCTAATAAAACAATATTTTTAGAACACTGTGTAAATAATTTTTACAAAGTAAAAGTAAAATAAATTCATACATGCTGTAATACAGATAACCAAAGTATAAAATTTAATTTACAGTGACACGTGAGCCCACGAATGACTAAAAGTATCTAAAGAAATGAACCTACAGTTTTTGGATGTGGCAAGTCCAACTGTAGTCCTCGCCGATATCAGTTATCTACAATCTATTCTGAGCTTGAAATGGGTGGAAATGAGGGTGGTGAGATTATAAAATCCCAGTGAGTAAACAAATATCATTTAAAATATCTAAAGGCGAGTAAAAGGAGTATTAAAATATTTCATGAAATTGTAATTTATCATCTTTCAACTTATTTCAACCAAATGAAATCAATTTATTTAAATCAAGCAATCAGTATGGCTTATGAATTTCTTAAAAGCTTGGCTCATGCTAAAAATTATTATCATACTCAATTATTTGGGATACCTTGGCCGAGGGCTATCCCAACTGAGTCTACCAAGGCTATTAGAAAGTCATGTTTTATTTTGAAAACATAGCTGTTCCTTGGCGTTGGCCGAGTTCCCTCTCACGTGGTTGTTTGGCATGAAGTGAACTCTAAAAGTTATACCTCAGGAGTTACCCTGCTCGCCTCTCCAACCGAGGTAAAATATAACAGGATTCCATGCCCCTCTAATAGGCTAGTCCACAGAACCCAACCCACTGCAGCAGGTCAAACACACCATACAATAAAATTTTGACAGCATGATAGGGCTAATATATTATTACCCAGCCTGCAAGGGTAAAATAAAGCAATTCATACAATTCATAAAACATAGCCCAACTAGTCATGCCAACACAATAACATAAGCCATCAATTAAATTTTAAATTTACAACATATCAGTGGTCTCCAATTACTCTATTTTCAAAATCGTTATTTCGTTTCAAGACAATTTATAAAATATTTTCATTTAAACTCATTTTTGTTTATAAAACCTAAAATTAACCATTTAAAATCATATTCATACAATTTCACCAAAACCAAATTAAAATATACTTTAGATAATTAAAATGATGATAAGGTTACTCACACTACTAAGAGTTCGATATACTCCTATTTCAGGTCTTCGGGCACAATCTCTTTACCTTTGTTAGAGGGCTCACGACCTTGACACAGTACAAAATTGAGAAACTTACTACATTGGTACTAAATTGAAATTAAACTAGTTTAGACTACTAATGCATGATATGGAATGCGAAATGTCTGATTAATCGCTTAAATGTCATATTCGACCTAAATCACACTATACTTGGTCTAATCGGCTAAAATCTCCAATTTAACTCCAAATCAATTCTTCTTACTATCTACACTCCAATTACACCTAAATTACCTCAGTGACTGTGAATGAGATTCAATTTATCAGTCCCGGATCAATAATCACACTTGTCTATACGTTGAGCAAAAATTCAGATTTTCATACCAAAATTTCCCATTTAATTTCTAGTCTCACCAAACATCAAATATCACCAAAATATCATCAATTTCAGCCACAATATCCTCCCTAGGAAATTCGGCCATTGATGGTTGATGGGGAAAATGAATTCTTTTCTTGTTGTTTTGTTTCTAAATATGCTAAACTAACTAAAAACACTAACATAACTTAAAATCAAATCAATCTAACATCTTTCTCTCTCCATACCCATTTTGACCAGCCATGAATTCACCATGAAAACATGAAATCTAACCATGAAAAATAAGGAGAAATGCATGGGAAAGGTAGATCACAAGTCAAAATCAAGAAATTTTACCTTTGATTGCTTGATTACTTTAAATCCACCAATTTTTCCTTGAATTTTCCCACCTAGGGTTCTTGTTCTTCTTTTCTTCTCTTTGTTCTTGCTATGGCTGCCCATAATAAGGAGAAAATGGGCTGATTTGTGTTAATTTATAAGCCAAATAATTAATGGATGAGATTTTGCCATGTGTCACCTTACCATTGGTCCATGTGTCATTTCTTAACTATTAAGCTTTCTCTCTCCACCATATAAATTCCTTCAATTATCCATGATAATATTGGGTAAAATCCATGCACTGGACAAGTGTTGGGTGTATAAATTATAATTTTGCCCTTAGGGTATCAAAATTACCATTTTACCCTTATGCTTTGAAAAATATCGAGATTATAATTTTTTCACTTCTCAGCCTCAAATCATGCTCCAATAAGTCATATGATCAAAATCTTTAAAAAAATTTCCCATTTTGTCGTCGAGTGGCAAAATTACAATTTTACCCTTGATAGTGAAATTTTCGATTTGACTCCAAATTGATCCTCGAATCTCGACTCACAATTCTAAGTCATTATAGGTCTTTAAAATTTTCAATTTCGCCATAAAATCTCTATTTGATCTAGTTCGAGGCTTAAATCAACTTTATTGTACCTCTAGGTATAATACCGACTTTTGTAAATTCTTCGGGACTCTCCTAGCATGCAAACATGCTATCCATCACATGTATGTCATGACAAGTATTTTATAAGGTCGACCTTTACATAACTAGAGGTAGACTGATGAGTGCATCAAATTCACATATTTAATGGGAGATTAAATACCTAATTAGTCTAATTGGACTAGATTTAGGATCGAATTTAGGTATTTTTATTTATTTTATGAGTTTAGTTTAATTTATGTTTAAATGTTTATTTTAAGTTAATGATGTTAGTTTTACGTTATTTATAATTATTTTATGTTTTTATAGGAGTAGGGTCAAAAATAATTTCAATTGGTGAAGAAAGTTGCATAATGGATTGTTGCTCTATTTGCATATGTTTTGGGTTTTCAAGTACATCTCCTACTACAAAAGTCCAAATGACATGATTTTTTGACCATTAGAAAGATAAGAGGTAGGGCTACAACTTTAATGTTTATCACTTTTCCTAGTTCTAATCGAAAATTGGTTAAAATGTTTGTCAAAATGAAAATACTGCACCAAAAGAACAAAAAGGGGCATTTTTGTAAATTACGTGAAACTTTGATTGGCTTTAGAGATAAATATCTAAAGTTCCAGCACCTTCTTCATCTTCCTCTCGTTTCTTCTCTCCTTTTTGTAGAACTTTACATCCTCCATGTCAAACCCTATTCTATAAAATAATTATGACGTCATTTACATACTCAATAGAATGGTTGCATATTCAGGAAGTTTGAGAAATCGTTAAAAGACGATATTGCCCTTAATAGTATCATTAAGTCGATTAAGCCCGAATTAGTTCAAATAGGAATTTTAAGGTGAAATTAAGAGCTTCACAGTCCATGGATGACTCAAAATGGTTATTTGGAGTTTGAGGATCATTTTGAAGTTAAACCGAAATTTTCATTATCTAGGGGCAAAATGGTCATTTGGCAGTTGGGGACAAAGTGAGAATTTTTAAAAAAGATTTTTTTTGGCCCCATTTGACTTATTGGAGTATGATTTGAGATTTAAAAGTGAAAAATTTTCAATTCACGGTATTTTTGGAGCATAAGGGTAAAACGGTAATTTTGCCATATCGGGGGCAAAATGGTAATTTTGCACCACCAACACTTGTCAAATTTGTGGAATTTAATTATGGTGGGAATGGATAAAGATGGAATAAAGGTGTGGTGGAAAATTAAAATGTAAAGTCAAAATTTAAAAAAAACGGGCCAATGAGATGATGCCATGTGTCATGCCTTTATTAATTTATTATTTTTCCTTTTTAAAAGGCACAAAAACCAGCCCATCTTCCACCCCATGGTCGGCCAAACCAGCAAG
>NC_030854.1:12292687-12343756 GCF_000208745.1 Theobroma cacao | reverse complement strand
TATATGGCTTATAGCAATATGTGAGCATGAATGGCAAAGTCGGTGTTTGTATCAAAATTATATATACTATGTATTCAACCTTGAGAGGCTAGATTGCGATAAATTGCCATGTCATGCAGATAAAGATTTTATAAATCAGGTGGTAGATAAAATAATCCATAATCCCTGCAGTGGAGGTTCTGTGGACTAGCCTAAGAGAGGGGGCACAGAATCAAATATACCTTACCTCGATCGGAGAGCAGTGTGAAGGGTATCTTTGGAGGTAAAGATTTGAGTGCACTTCATGTGGACCACCGCGTGAGAGTGAGACTCAGTCAACGCCAAGGCATGGCTAGAATTTAGGATGTAAAGACATTTAACAGCCTTGGTGGTCTCGGTCAGATGCCTAGGCCAAGGCATCCTCGGGAATGATTTTGGCAGGAGCCAAGTTTTGTGAGATATATAGGCCATGTTGATTAATTGAGTAAACTAAATATTCATGTTATGAAACATATATTAGATAAGAATATTTTAATTCGTCTCCATTTTTTCACCTTTAGATAGTTTAGATGGTATCTGTTTACTCACTGAGATTTTATAATCTCACCACTCTCAATTCCCCACATTTTAGGCTCGGGATAGTAGGTAGATAGCCGATTGCATCAAGGACTTCAATTAGCCTTGCATCGACAAAATTGTAGGTTCACAGACTCGCACCTTATTGGTTAGTTGGGGGCCTACATGTCACTGTAAAAGTAATTTTATACTTCAGTTATCTACTTTAAAATACGTATGAATATATTTAGCTTTTACACTACAGAAATAAGTTACGAATTTCTCTATAAATATTTTTTTTATTTAAAAAATAGAATATTTTATTGAATATTATTATTTTATTCAAACAATTATAACTTCATTTCAAATAGTTATTTTAGACATCTAAATTTACTTTTAATTATGAAACATGTGTTTTTCACCCATACACCATGTTTTTGGCGGGTTTCGGTATTTTCGAAGAAAAAATGACAAAAATGCCCCTATGAGCCAGAAAATAATATTATATTTGGAAACGACTTATGATTTTTTTGAAATGCGAGATTTAATAACTTTCGCTCACTAGGGAGATGCAGAAGCTGATACGAGAGCCTTGCGAGGTTTCGATTAGCATTCGGGGTGAAAAATGTCTATCGAGGCTTCACGGCGGTTGTCACAAGCTCGAGGGGAGTACCGGGTCGTGACACTCCATGGAAAGAAACCTTAAAATTTCCATAACCTTCTCATACTAGCTCCAAAATTCATGTTTTTGTACACTTTTTCATAAGGGTTTTTGTTCTCTTTGACTTTTTCACCTCAAAAACCCTCAAATAAAGTTTTTCCTTTGCACTTTCTCTCACTAACTGAACATTTATAGAGAGGGAAACTCTTCAAATTAGCTTGAAAGCTCTTGAAGGAGTTTTCCCCTTTTAATCCTCACTAAGAAAATTCAACTACAAGTCCACCAAGGTGAGAAATGAGTTAAGGTTGATTTTAAGTTGTTAAAGATGGCTAATATTTAGATTTGTGGGCTGTTATATTTTTTATAGTTATATTGTGTGTGATAGGTTCCAACGAGGCCCCACATGTCCATTTGGAGCATTAGTTGAAGTTAGAGTTGATCAAAAGAATCAACAAGGACAAGTGAGTGAACTTGCATTAAATTATTTTTGGGAAATACATATGTGTTGAGATGAAGCACTTAAATGATTATAGTTGACTTTTTTTTTCTAAATAGTGCTTGGGAACAAGCCCTTGATGAAACGTTTTATGTTGTAAAATGTGTAATGTGATGAACCCATGTGTTCCTATATTTTGATGATATATATGTTATGCTTTGAATGATAATAATGTGTGATACTTGTAACCGCCCGTGTGCGTTGTGGGAGTGCACATGAGCTGATGACCGGCGGATGATGATTCCATCTATGTGCGGTGTGGGAGTGCACATGAGCTGATGACCGGTGGATGATGATTACAGCTATGTGCAGTGTGGGAGTGCACATAAGTTGATGAGCCGAAGTTTGTATACATGTTTAGACATACCATAGAAATGTTAGAGAAAATATTATGTGATTGCAATGAATGTTGAATGTTGAAATTGTTAATTGCTTCCAAATTGATTTTCAATGCAATGAGAAACTCTCTGTCTTGCTTTTCTTGCTTGGATTTTTGCTGTAGTTTTCACTATTTCAACTTTGTTGTTGATTATAGATCCTTCACTCTAAGGGATTAAATAACCAAAGGTTGAATTAAAGGGCTTTACAAGAAATTAAGCTAAATTGCATTGTTTTTAACATAAGTGCATCATGTTTTCTACAACTTTCCGTATCGTTTGCTTGTTCGCTTCCTATGTTCACTCACTGGATTTATACTCACTCTTTTAAGCTTCATGTTTTCAGAGTCGGAGGTAGTTGGGACCTAGATTGAGGTGTCCACGTATATTCGTCTTTTTGGTAGGTACCATGGCATTTTGTAGTTGTACCTTCACCCAAAGTCACTCCGCTGGTAGTCAAGAGTCTTTTTGCCTGTGTATGCGTACGCATGATGTAAATCACTAAGATTCATAGTATAAACAATATATATATATTTTGATTGATGATGCCACTATGAGTTTACAATGGGTGATATTATTTTGGATGATCTAAACATAAGTATTTGATTGGCATAGTATATCGCTGAATAGTTTTATAGTTGAGAATTACGAAATGTGATTTTAGGAATGATTGTTGAAATGATGATCGAGATTACATAAGGAGGCTTGCTTGGGCTCAGTGAGCTATGCCCATTGGGCCCATACGCCAGTCATGGCCCATAAATTGGGCTGTGGCAAAGTTGGTCTCAAAACCCTAGGTTTCTAGGTCCTAGGATTTTCATTATTGGTCTAGCGAAGTATCGGGTCTTTATGTGGAAACTTCAGTTGTGAATTGTGAACTGCAACACATTTTACAACCAAGAAACCGCATAGATTCCCTATCTAGAAACCACCTTTTCCCTTAAGTATAATTGTAACTTGTGTTTAATAATAGGTGTTTGCTCTTGTCTAGGTAAGAATGTCGCCTAAGACACGAGCTGCCTCGAGAAGGACGAGGGAGCAAGATGCTCCTAAAAGACGACGAGTAAGCCACGGGGTCCCACCCTTAACGGGCGAGGCAGACGTGGCAGGACCACTAGGTCGTGAGGGCGGATACGCTTGTGTGTAGACATGAGGAGGAACAGTCTTTAGGTGATGCGGATAGACATCTAACTGGGGGCATCACCATTGAGGACTTCGTTGCAGGTCTGTAGGGGGTTAATAAGGTTGTGGAGATGATGGCAACCTATATGGATGACATACAAAGAATAGTAGAGGGGAGACATGTAACACAAGAATCCCTTAGTTCATAAGGACAGGTTGATTACCATCATCTAGAGGTTGAGAGAGGTCATGTAGAGGTTTCCTTTCCTAATTTCCTAAAGCTTAAGCCTCCGTCGTTTATAGGGTCTGATGCATCGAAAAAACCTCAAGTTTTCTTAGATAGTATGGAAAATATTTGTGATATCTTGGGATGTTCTAGTACCAAATCAGTTGAGCTAGCCGCTTTCCGATTAGAGGATGTGGCACAAGAGTGGTATGGCGTTTTGCGTAGAGGTAGGCCAATGGGTGCAACCTCGTTGACTTGGGATGAGTTTAATATAGCATTATTGGATCGATTATTACCAATCAGTGCACGTAATGCAAGAGCTAGGGGGTTTGAGGCCTTAGTACTGACCTCAGGTATGACGGTGTCGGAGTACGACATCAAATTCAAGCAGTTGGCTCAGTATGCGCCCTATCTAGTTTCTACTGAGGAGATGAAGATTCGAAGATTTGCGAATGGGCTAGTGGAGCCATTGTATAGGGCTGTAGCATCCAAGGATTTTGATACCTACTCCGTAATCGTGGATTACGCTCATCGGATTGAGATAAGGAGCAGTGAGAGTTGGACTGCAAGGGATAGAATAAAAAGGGCCAAGACAGAGGGCCATCAAGGTCGCAGAGACTTTAGTAATGACATTTCATCTTCTAGCCATTAAGGCCCACATCGGCACTCACGGTTACCCCAACAGGGGAGTGCTAGGATTCAACCTCATGCTCAAACATGAAAATAATCAATAATTAAAATAGTAACGCAATGAAAAAACAAAATAATATTTAATTAGAGAAACAGATGAGTCCTATAAGATCAATGTTTACGTTTTTCATGTAACTCTTAAATTAATAATTAACACTCATAAGTTTAAGAGTTACATACCTTGCTCTGAATATCGTAATCAAGAGCCAATTAAATCCAAATCTTTACTTCTTCACCTTTAGGATTTGTCAAATCTTTAGCCACCCAAGTGTTTGGCCTCTAACAATAATCCACACAGTGACTAAATAAGACCTTCCCAAAGGTAGGATTTTTACTTGTGCTAGCAAGTATTGTTTCTAAAACAAAAGGATAAAAAATTCTTGCTGAATCTTATTTTTATTAGAAAAAGAAAACTATTTTTTCTTTTCTTATTTTATGAAACAACTAAGAAGTGGTTTAGAGGCTTCTAGTTCTAGTTTGCTAATATAATATATTTATATAGCCAAACTAATTTGTAACCCTAAATACAACAGTTGTATTTTAATTTAATTAAGTATCTTAAAATTTAATTAATTTCCTACTTTATTTTGGTCTCTTTCAATTAAGTCCAACTTAATTAATTATCCTTATTTAATCTCAATCATGTCACTTAATGTGTGTGACCCATTAGGCTTCTAACATGTTGGCAATAAATATAAATCATAATCAAATATCAATTTGATAATTAATTTATATTTATAGATCATGAGTGGCATCTAGCAATACATCATGACTACCCAAATGTTAGAGAGTCAATTGAAGAATTTGACAAAGCCCTTCAGTGATAAGCCTCTCAATGCAATATGGTCCTTTCATCAAATATCCCGGATATGTCATTAAGCATGGCTCAGTGTCTACTTATAACATTCCATATGAGTTCCCATAATTCATGACTAACCTTATAAATTTAGAAAACTAACTTTCCTCAAATTCATCATGCTTTGGCCAAAGACTTTATACAAATTAATAAAGAATTGAGAACAAGTGAGATACATCCCCTCATATCACTTAGGGTGATGAATCCTCTCTCGACCACTCATTCACCTTCGCATGCTTCATGGCATACCTAAAAGCACCCTGTTTAGGCATCTTGTTGCTTCCAAATCCGTAGGGGCGAAATCAAAGTATGTCATTCCCTATACAAGATGACTTAGTGTCTCAAGTCCAAGCATTAGTTACATGACTATCACATGAGAACATTTTCCATAGACACTTAAGTGAACTACCAAATGGAGTTCGCATAGCAGGTCATGTTCAGTGAACTTGTTCTTTAACCAGCACCTACACGTTATCCTCAAGTATCCCATATATTTCAATCTATGAGATCGATTGCTTACTTCCCAAGTAAGGAGGCTTAACATGTACCAGTCTTTGAGCATTGTCAATGCCCTGTCTTGACAATACAATGACTAGGAACAATTTTAGGAACATGGCTTTTATGCACAGTGATCTCATAATTGTAACAACTTTACAATTCTCTTGTAAGGCCTTTATGTTCCATGGGCTTCATCCAATTAGTACTTAATAACTCCTTATTATTGCACTAACATGAAGAAAAACCTCTATCACATATAATTATGCGATTAAGTATGCATTAAATGACAATATATATATATTTCTTGACCAATCCAATTAGCTCAAGGGCATAAACCAACAGGGAGTGGCTCGCCTAATGCTAGTATTGGGGTAGGACAGAAGACCTTCTGTGTTGTGAGATAACAAGATTTAAGGCAAGGTGGCTATGCTATCAATCGTTGCAATATTTGTGGAGTACGACATAGAGGACGATACCTCCACGCTACAGTGGTTTGCTATACATGTGGTCAACCTGGACATATTAGGAGGAATTGCCCGATGGCTCATCAATCACAAGGTTCTGCTCACAGCTCTACCCAGCCAGCTTCATCTGCTCCTTCAGCAACTGCTTCACCTAACTTGGAGGCTAGTGGGTGGAGATGTAGAGGTGCTGTTACTTCCTCTTAAAACAGGCCGCCTGGGTCTGGACGAAAGAGTTCTGCTGGTAAGGGCCACGCCAGGGTGTACGCTTTGACACTACAAGAGGCCCAGACATCCAACATAATGGTCTCATGTCACGACCTAAATTTTGAGCCGTGACCAGCAATGAGCATAGCCACTAAGTCCAAGCAAGCCTATTTATATAACCTATTCATCAATCTATTGAGTATTCCTAAAGTCACATTTCATGATCTCAACTGTAAATACTTGAATGATATTCTACCATGATCAAATATTCACATGTATATATATATTACCCCAAAATGGTGCTAACCATCACCAACTCATAATGGCGTTACCATTCAAAGTATATATATGCATATATATTATCTCAGACAAGTATCTTAAAATTTTACATTTCGTTTATCTATATATATATAGCATAAAGACACTCGACTTCCAGCGGAGCGACCTTGGCGAAGGTACAGCTATTGAATGCCGAGATACTTACCAAAGAGACGAGTCCACGTGGATACCTTGACCTAGGTTCCAACTGCCTCCTGATCTGAAAACATGAAGTTGAAAACTGTGAGTATGAACTCAGTGAGTGAACATAGGAAGGGAATAAGCAATTGATAAGGAAAATTTAAAAATCATGATGCACTTGTTTTGAAAACAATGCAGTTTAGTTTAATTTCTTCCCTAAACCTCGTGTTTTGAACATTGGTAAATAAAGTCTTAGTGTTGCAAAGACCCATGCTCAATCATGAAGATAAAAGAGTGAAGAAAAATTATATAAAAAACAGAGCAAGGTTGCAATGTGACAGCACGTTTCTTGCTACAGCAAAAGGCATTCTTGGTTTGCATATGTTTTGGTTTTTCAAGTATATCACCCACTACAGAAGTTCAATTGACATGGTTGTTTGGTCATTAGAAAGCTAAAAGGCAGGGCTACGACTTTAATGTTTACTACTTTGCCTAGTTCTGATCGAAAAGTGGTCAAAATCACTGTCAAATTGATAGCACTGCACCACCACCCAAGAGTTTTTGGCTGTAGCGAGAATCCATTTTCGCTATAGCCAAATTCCTTGCTGCAATAAACATCAATTTGAAAATACTTAACAACTTTCACTATTCAACATGCAAGATTCCATATACATTACAATCACGTATTATATGCATAAACTTTCTACTACACACACACACACACACACATATATATATAAACACGAATACCACCACCTCCCTCAGCCAACATGCACTCCCCACACGCACATCATTACCGGCATGTGCATTGCCTACTCTGCACATGCATAGTTGTAAGTGTCACAACATCATCATTTGACCGGCATATGCACTGCCCACTCCACATATGCATGATTGTAGTTGTCACAACATCGTCATTCAACCGGCATATGCACTACCCACTCCGCACATGCACGATTACATTAATTACACAAAATTACTTAGCAATACATATCATATATTTTTATATACACATCAGCATCATATAAAGGTATAGAGATTCATCATAATCATGTTCCACATCACCAAAAACATTTCACTAAAGGCTTGTTCCCATGCATTTTATAGAAAAACAATTAAAATGTCTCAATCAACCACATGTGCCTTAATCCCAAAACATTTTGTGCAAGTTCACTCACTGGTATTTGTCGAATCTTTACTCGACTCCAATCTCCACTAATCGTCCAAATGGAACTGTGGGGCCTCGTTGGGACCTATCATCACAACAACATCACGACCAACCCGATTTGCATAATTATATTTCTAAAAGCCATCCACTAAATCATGTTCTGCTAGTTGTTTTTAACTAGCTTCCATCTACCATCAAGTGACTATATATTTTCACTATTCTAGTCACACTACAATGAATAACCCACCTCAACTACAAAACACTCACCGATCTAGCCACTAGCCATTCTCAACAACTTAAAAAAAATCAACTCAATTTCACTACTCACCTTGGTAGCTTTGTAATTGAATTTATTTCCCAAAAGCTTTCAAAAGATCATGAAAATCTCACTTTCTCTCTCTAGAACGTCCAGCTAGTGAGAGAGTGTAATAAGGAAAGGTTTTTGAGGGTTTTTATGATGAAAAAGTAGAAGAGTACAAAGAACTTTGGGAAAGGGTACACAAAAACATGAAAAATCGAGGTTAACTCAAGGAAATATATGGAAATTCAAGGCAAGCTTCCACGGGGGGTGAGAGAATGTGGGAGAGGAAGGAGAAGAAGAAGAAGTGCTGGAAATTTGAAGAACATCCTAGAAACTTAGATTTTGATGGCTTAAGCTTATCCATTTCTAGCCAAATTACCAAAATGCCCTTACTATGTCATTTTGTTTTTTCCATTGCTTTTATGCAATCTTTTTACTTGTTTAACACTAAGACAAGGTCCATAAGGGTTTAGAAACACTCGGGTTCATGAAAACTTAAAAATTTCAACTCAAGATGTAAAATGACCATTTTACCCCTACCATGAAAATTATCGGTATTTCTATCTTCTTCATTATCTTATCCTCATCCATTCATTCCTTAGGCCTACTTGGACCTTAATAACATTAGAAAATAAATTTTAGGGGCTGACCAGGAGAAATGACGAAATTACCCCTTGTTTGTATTATCGCTTCTACTGCTAGTTACGGGTCAATAGGGGTCAAGGTCTCACATCTCAAGTACTTTTTCTATTTGTGATATGAATGGTCGGGTATTGTTTGATCCGGGTTCTACCGACTCTTTCATTTCTCCATGTTTTGCACCTCGATTGGGTAAATATCGTGTTATAAGAGAAGAAAAATTAGTGGTGTCTACCCCTTTAATGGAGGTATTTGTAGCAGAATGGGAATATAGGTCCTGTTTAGTTCGGGTCAAAGAAAAAGACACTTTGGTCAATCTAGTGGTATTAAACGCCTTACATTTTGATATGATTTTACGAATGGATTGGCTGTCGCCCTGCCATGCCAGTGTGGATTGTTATCATAAATCGGTTAGATTTGATTTTACAGGAGATACATCTTTTAGTATTCAGGGGGATGGAAGCAATGCTACAACCAATTTGATATCTGTCATGTCTACTAAAAGGCTATTAAGACAGGGTTGTCTATGTTATTTGGCTATTGTGAGAGATACCTAAGAGAAGGTCGGGGATATAAACCAAGTATCAGTAGTGAATGAGTTTATAGATGTATTTCCAGATCAACTACCCGGTTAGCCTCCCCGAGCGGGAGATTTTATTTTGTATAGACTTCATTCCTAATACTAGACCTATATCTATACCCCTATATCGAATGGCACCTGCGGAGCTTAAGGATCAGTTAGAAGATTTGTTAGATAAAGGCTTTATCCACCCTAGCATCTCACCATGGGGAGCACCGGTGCTATTTGCAAAGAAGAAAGATGGGTCACTTAGATTGTGTATTGACTACCGATAGCTTAATAAAGTGACTGTGAAGAATAAATACCCCCTTCCTAGAATAGATGATTTATTTGAGCAACTACAAGGAGCACAATGTTTTTCTAAGATAGATTTACGATCTGGGTACCATCAGTTAAGGATCAGGAATGAAGACATACCAAAGACTGTATTTTGAACAAGATATGGGCACTATGAGTTTTTCGTGATGTCATTGGGCTTACGAATGCCCTTGTGACCTTTATGGATTTGATGAACTGAGTGTTCAAACCTTATTTGGACAAGTTTTTGGTGGTATTTATTGATGACATTTTGATATACTCAAGGAGTCGGGCAAAACACGAGCAAGACCAAAGATAGTGCTCCAAACTTTGAGAGAACATCAATTGTATGCCAAGTTCTCCAAGTGTGAGTTCTGGCTCAAAAGTGTTGCCTTTTTAGGACATGTGGTCTCTAAGGATGGGGTACAAGTCGACCCAAAGAAAGTTGAGGCAGTGTAAAGTGGCCAAGGCCAACATCGATTACAGAGATTAGGAGCTTTTTGGGTTTGGCTGTGTAATGCCCAGTACTTTGATATGGTGACTAATAAAGCTTACTGGATGCCAATTGAGGTTAATTATAATGTTTAAAAATGATGAAAGATGAAAGGAATAGTTTGGGATAAAATATTCCCCACGCGAGAAAATAATAATAAAATAATAATATTTTTATCGAGGAAGAATTTGCAAGATAAAAAGTGATTCGGAAGTGAATTGAAGCATAATAAGGTATTTTGGGTACCAAGGAGACAAGAGGAAATTTTTGGAATAAAATAATATTAAAATATTAATATTTTATTCAATGCTTAAATTTTCCATGAAAAAGGAGTATATAGTCAATCTAAGTGGGGGAGAAGAAAAATGAGAAAATTTAGGAGAAAAATGATGTTAATGGGGCTCGCGTGTGTTTATTAAAAAAAAAGATAACGCGGGTAAATAAATATTTTAAATATTATGAAAACACCGCTTTGGAGTACAAACTTTATACTTAGTTTGTACATGTGTAAAAGAAGATAATAGAAGGAAATTGGAGTTAAATGAGTGGTAGGAGGATACAAGTAAAAAGGGTAAAAACCTTGGAGGGCAAAATGCTAATTTTGCCATTTGCTTAAGAAGCTTTGTGTCACGACCCGGTACTCCCCTCGAGCCCGTGACAACCGTCGCGGTGTCCCGTTAGGCACTCATTACCCGAAATGCCAACTGAAACCCAACAAGGCTTTAATATCAGTTTCTCATTTTTCCTATGAGTAACTGTTGCCAAATATCATGTTCTAAGACGTTTTAAACTATTTCCAACTTAAAACAATAAAAAATAATAATTTTCATCTCACAGGGGTATTTCGATCATTTTTCCTCGAAAAATTCGATACCAGCTAATAATGTAGTATATAAGTGCAGAACACATATTTTAAAATCAAAAATAAATTTAGATGTCTAAAACATTTGTTTAAAGTGAAATCATGACCGTTAGAATAAAATAAAAATATTAAACAAAATATTCTATTTTCTTATAAAACAATATTTATAAAGTTACCGGTAAATAATTTTTATAGCATAAGAGCTAAATAAATTCATACATACTGTAACACTAAAAACCAAAGTATAAAATTTAATTTACAATGACACGTAGACCCCCAAATGACAAAAATGGACAAAGGCTACAAACCTACAGTTTTTGAGGAAGTAAAGCCAACTGTAGCCTTCGACGATATCAGCTATCTACAGCCTATACTGAGCTTGAAATGGGTGGAAAGGAGGGTGGTGAGATTATAAATCCTAGTGAGAAAACAAACACCATTCAAAATATCTAAAGTCGAGTAAATGGAGACGATTAAAATGTTCCATCTCAATATGTAATTCATAACATAAATATTCATTTCATTTAAATAATCAACATGGCTTATGAGTATCTTAAAAGCTTGGCTCCTGCCAAAATCATTCTCGGGAATACCTTGGTCGAGGCATTTAACCGAGTCTGCCAAGGCTGTTAAATAATTTTGTATACACATAAACATATTTTTAGTTTGAAAAACACAGTCGTTCCTTGGTGTTAGCGGAGTTCATCATCACGAGGTGGTTCGGCGTGACGTGAACTCTAACCATACCTCAGGAGATTCCCTACGCTCCTCTCCGATCGAGGTACATATATAACCGGATTTTGTGCCCCTCAAAAAGCCTAGTCCACAGAACCCACCCACTGCAACAAGCTAAACCACCATATAATAAAATTTTGACAGCATGACATGACTAATATTATACTACCCAGCCTGTAAATGTAAAACAGAACAATTCATACAGTTCACAAACCACAATTCCAGCCAGTCATGCCAACACTTTATCATAAGCCATCGATTAGAATCATAAATTTCAACACATCAAGTGGTCTCCAGTTACTCTATTTTCAAAGCCATCATTCAATTTTAATACAATTTATAAAATCTTCTCATTTAAACACATTTTGTTTATAAAACCTAAAAATTAACCATTTAAACTCATTTTCCATAAAATTCACAAAATTGAATAAAAAGATCACTTTAGATAATTAAAATGATGATAAGGTTACTCACTATTTCGGGAGTCAAATTTCTAAAGTACTCTAACTACCGATCCTCGGGTACAATTTCTTTGCCCTTAGCGGAAGATTCACCACCTATACATCATACGTGACATGAATTTCAATAATTTGTGTCAATTTATCATAAACTATTTCAGGCTCTATAAATCTATATGAATGCAAGCAATGTGATGCAAAATGTCCGAATAGCCGTTTAAATACGGTATTCAACCTAATTCGCACTATTCTCGATGTAATTGGCTAAAACCTCCAATTTAACTCCAAATCGATTTCTTTCACTTTCTACACTCCAATTATACTTAAAATACCTCAATGACTGTGAAAATGATTTCATTTATCAGTTCAAACCATAAATCGCACATGTCTATACATTAGTTAAAAATTCAAATTTTCATGCCAAAATTTCTCATTAAATTTCTAGCCTCACCAATCATTAAATACCACCAAAATATCATGAAATATCATCCATTTCAGCCTCAATATCCTCCCTAGAAAATTCGGCCTCTTGTGGGTTTGTGAAGAACAAAGTGATTCCTTGCTAGATTTTCATACTTTCCATTACCAAACAACCAAAAACACTTAATTAGCTTGAAATCTAGCAAAATCAATGCTCAAAACCTCTCCTCTCAAATTCGGCCAGCATGGGTTCATCATGCAAACTTGAGTTCTAAGCAAGGAAAATGAAAAAGAAGGCATGGGTAGTGTAAATCACAAAATTTAACCTTTATTAGCGTAATCCCTTGAAATCCCACACTTTTTCTTTAATTTCCCCACCTAGGGTTTGTGTTCTTTCCTTTCTCTCTTTGTTCTTCCTGTGGCCGGCCATATGAAGAGAAATGGGCTGATTTATGTGCTGATTTTTAAGCCAAATATTTAATGGATATAAACTTGACACATGTCACCATTCCATTGGTCCATGTGTCATACTTACCTATTAAGCAATCTCTCTCCACCACTTAAATATCCTCAATTATCCATGATAATATTAGACAAAATCCATGTGCTGGACAAGTGTTAGGTGGTGTAAAATTACAATTTTGCCCCTGGGGTGGCAAAATGACTATTTTACCCTTATGCTCGATAAAGTGTTGAAATTAAAATTTTTCACTTCTGAAACTCAAATTATGTTCTAAATAGTCAATCTTAGTCAAAAATTTCATCTAACTCTCACATCTTAACCTCGGGTGGCGAAATGACCATTTTACCCCTAGATCTTGAAAATTCTAATTTGACTCCATATGGAATCTCGAACTCCGAATCACCATTTTAAGTTGTTCTGGAAATTTAAAATTCTCAATTTCATCTTAAGATCTCTATGTAGACTAGTTCGAGGCTTAATTCAACTTAATAGTACCATTTGGTACAATATCGACTTTTGACGATTTTTCGGGGCTTTCCAAGTAACAAGCATATTGTCAATCACATGAAGGACATGGCAAGTACTTTATAAGGTTAGGCTTGACAGCACTACCCCTCTTAAAATAAAACTTTGACCTCAAAATTTCATTTACTAAATTCGAAGAAAAGATGTGGATATTGGTTTCTCATATGATGCTCGACTTCCCACGTCATCTCCTCCATTCGACCATTCTTCCACAATACTTTCACCATTGGAATGCTCTTATTCCTTAGCACTCGATCCTTTCGATCTAGAATATGTACCGGCTGCACCTCGAATTTCAAATCTTCATGCAACTATATGGGAGATGTCTCTAGAATATGGGAGGGATCGGGAACATACTTTTTCAACATCGAGACATGGAAGACATTATGAATCCGATCTAACTCTGAGAGTAATTCAAGTCTGTAAGCCATTGGTCAAATCCTTTCAATGATACGAAAGGGTCCAATGTATCTCGGGTTGAGCTTTTCCCACTTCGCGAATCAAATCACACCTTTTCTTACTCAATAAAATACCACAATTTATCACAATAATGTAATCAAATAAGATTTAATACTTGGAGTTTTCAAATTATTACATTTCCAAGGAGAAACCTTAAGAAAAACTTTATCGTCCACTTCAAACTCTAAATATTTTCTCCGTCTATCAGAATAACTCTTCTGCCTATCTTGAGCTATCTTTAATAGCTCTCGGATAACCTTGATCTTGTCGTTTGTCAGATCAATCAATTCCACAATTTCCTCTCACCCATTTCATCCCAACAGAGTGGAGTTCGGCACTTCCTTCCATACAAAGCCTCGTATGGTACCATTCCAATACTAGAATGAAAACTGCTATTATACGCAAACTCCATCAATGGCAAGTGTCTGTCCCAACTCCCAATGAATCAATGACACAAGCTCGTAGCATATCTTCTAGAGTCTGAATAGTCCTTTCAAATTGACCATCAGTCTGCAGATGAAAGGTAGTGCTAAATCTTAATTTAGTTCCAAGATCTTTTTGAAATTTTAGCCAAAATCTAGAAGTGAATCGAGGATCTTGATTTGACACAATAGAAACTGGAACTCCATGTAATCTCACAATCTCATATATATAAAGTCTAGCCAGTCTCTCAATAGAATACGTGATATGGATAACCAAGAAATGGGCGGACTTAGTCAATCTATCCACAATCACCCAAATAGCATCCTTCCCACACTGTGTCCGCGGTAAACCCAATACAAGTCCATAGTCACGTGTTCCCACTTCCATTATGGAATCAATAAAGGCTGAAGAGTACCTGATGGTTTTTTATGCTCCGCCTTGATCTGTTGGCATGTGAGACATTTTGCTACAAACTCTACTATGTCTCGCTTCATACCCGACGACTAATAACTTTCCTTAATAGTTCGATACATCTTAGTGCTTCCGGGATGTAAAACGTAGGCGGAAGAATGAGCTTCCCTTAAAATCGCTTGTCTCAATTGGTTATCCTTAAGGATACAAGCTCGGTCTCTAAGCATCAAAGTACCATAATCACTGAGTCTAAACTCACTAGTTTCTCCATCTTGCAACTTTTGAACTTATTGTTTCAACCAATCATCGGATTTCTGCAATTCTCTGATATGATTCAACAATGAAGGCCTCACAACGAAACTAGCAAGTAGGGTTCAATCCTTACCATTATTCAACTAGATCCCTAGAGATTTCATCTCAAGTAACATCGAAAAATAAGAACTCCGAAACATTGCTAACGACGATGAGGATTTACGACTTAAGGCATCCGCTACAACATTTGCCTTTCCCGGATGATAATCAATCACTAAGTCATAATCCTTAATCAACTCCAACCATCATCTCTGTCTCAAGTTAAGCTCTTTCTGGGTGAGCAAATATTTCAAAATTTTATGATCAGTAAAAATTCGACAACGCTCACCATATAAGTAATGCCTTTAAATCTTCAATGCAAAGACTACTGCTGCTAACTCCAAATCATGGGTAGGGTAATTCGTCTCATGCTTCTTCAACTGCCGGGAAGCATAGGCTATTACTTTTTCATCCTACATCAATACACACCCTAATCCCAACTTAGAGGCATCACTATATACCATAAATTCTTTCCCACCAATCGAAAGTGTTAAAACAGGAGCGGAGGTTAACAGGTTCTTTAGCTCCTGAAATCGACTCTCACAAACATCATCCCACTCAAACTTAACTCCTTTACGAGTCAGACGAGTCAAAGGAGTAGTTATCAATGAAAATCCCTGAACAAATCTCCGATAATAACCAACTAAGTCAAGAAAACTGTGAATCTCAATTACCGTTCTCAATTACTCCCATTGTAAGATTACCTCAATCTTCTTGGGATCGACATAAATTCCAACTTTGGACACCACATGTCCCAAGAAAACCACTTCCTTTAACCAGAACTCACATTTAGAGAACTTGGCATAGAGTTGTTTTTCACGTAAGGTTTGCAACACAATACGCAAATGGGCAGTATGTTCATCATCATTCTTCGAATAAAATAGGATGTCATCTATGAATACTATCACGAACTTATCCAAGTATGGATGGAACACCCTGTTCATAAGATCCATAAAAGCTGTCGGGGCATAAGTCAAACCAAACGGCATCACTAAAAACTCATAATGCCTATAACGTGTCCTGAAAAGCAGTCTTGGGTACATCCTGCTCCTTAATCTTCAACTGATAATACCCATACCTCAAATCAATCTTAAAAAATACCATAGGCCCTCGTAATTGA
This sequence comes from Theobroma cacao, assembly GCF_000208745.1. Lineage (NCBI taxonomy): Eukaryota > Viridiplantae > Streptophyta > Magnoliopsida > Malvales > Malvaceae > Theobroma > Theobroma cacao. Next base: position 12,327,464 of record NC_030854.1, on the reverse strand, counting down.
TCAAAAAGATTATCGATCCGTGGTAAAGGGTATTTATTCTTGATGGTTGCTCGGTTCAACTAACGGTAATCGATACACAATCGAAAAATGCCATTCTTCTTCTTTACAAATAGGACTGGTGCTCCCCAAGGAGAAGTGCTAAGGCGAATGAAATCCTTATCCACCAAATCTTGCAGATAGACTTTTAGTTCCTTCAACTCTGCTAGAGCCATTCGATATGGAGGGACAGAAATAGGTGCGGTACCCAGAAGTAGATCAATAGGGAACTCGAGCTTTCGATCAGGAGGTCATTATGGTAACTCGTCAGGAAATACATAAGGAAACTCACTAACTATTGGACATCCTCTAATTTAGGCTCCCCCTTTGAAGTATAGATCACGTGAGCCAAATAAGCCGGATACCCTTTCTGTACTAGTTTCGAAGCCTTAATGGCCGAGATTACACAAGACGGTAATACTTGACGTTTCCCTGCAAAAATAATCTCTGCTCCCTCCGAATTTCGAAGAACAACTTCTTTACTAAAACAAACCACATTTGCCCGATGTGCAATTAACTAGTCCATACCCAATATCAAATCGAAATCTTAGATTTCTAAGGGAATCAAGTCACCCCTAAATTCTTCCTCGCCAACCATTACTCCACAATCTCTATAACAACTGTTTTTAACTAGCTTTTCTCTTAAAGGGGTGTGAACTACAATTTCTTCCTCTAAGGGTGACAGGTTTCTATCAGCAATTGATGCAAGTGCCATACTCACATAAGACCTATCTAAGCCAAAATCTATCAAAACATAAGCATCTTTATCAAATAAAGACATAGTACCTATCACGGCTCCAAGTAAGACTCGTGCCTCATCTTCCATCACAGCGAAGACTCTTGTCGAAGTATGAGTCTATGGTCTCTAAGGTGGATATGTCGGGGTGTTACTCTCTACACCAGACTGTATAGCTACTCCCTGCCTCGGTGGTAACCCAAAAGGGTCTCTCCTCTACATATCCGTACAAGCTAGTGGAGATGGAGTAATTACAATAGCCCGTCCTTACTGTGGGCACTCACTCTTAATGTGGCCTAGCTTATCACAATGATAACATCGTACTAGTCCTCTACACTGCCCAACATGATTCTTCCCACACTTCTTGCATCTACCAAAACCTTCGAAACTCTTCCCAGGACAAGTCATCGCAAATTTGCTGCATCTCGGAGGTCGCTGTTACAATTGTGAAAATGGTGGTCGAGGAGATGTCACTGAAACAGAGATAGTACTCCCTGAAGCAAATGAGTCTTTTCTCCTTTTTGGTGGTTGACTGAAAGATATACTCAGATTTTTCCTCTTTGCAAACTTGGTCCGAATCCTCCTATTTTCATTTGCAAGCTTCTCGACCTTTAAAGCCATTTATACCACCTCCTTATGTGGCTCCCTACCAGTCACTGTCATCCGCTCTCTAATCTCATTACGGAGCCCTTCCTCGAAATAACTAGCCTAATCTTGCTCAGATTTCACCAGATCTGGCACATATAACATCAGCTCATTAAAATGAGCTTCGTACTCCTCTATAGTTAAATTCCTCTGTCTCAAACTAAAAAATTCTCTCTTCTTTTGTTTTTGATTGAAATAAGTGAAATACTAACCATCAAATTCTCTTAGAAAGTCTGACTAGGTCGAAGGAGTAGTGGAACAAGATTTTTCTGAATTCCACCATGTACGGGCTCTCTTATCTAATAATCTCGTGGCCACCATCAACGTCATGTCATCATCAAACCTCATATCTGAGAGTGTCTCTGAAACTTGATTAATCCAATCTTTGGCTACGGTCGTGTCCAACTCACGCATAAAAGAAACACAACCCAATTGTCTAGCTTCCTTCCACTTCTTAGGAATAGATACATCCTGTACTGGTGGTGGAATTGGAGGTGGGGGTGGTGGTACTGAAGGAGCAACTAGTGGTACTATAGGAGGAGCTTGACCAGCTTGAGCTTGGCCAACAATAGCAATAAAGAAGGCTACTAATGCTTGGACTGCCTCACGAGACATGGTAGAAATACCAGTAGGTGGCAGAGGATGTGAAGAATATGGAGAACGTGGAGGAGTCTCGGCTTGCTCAGTAGCAAGTGCTGTCCAAATGGTGGATGCAGTCGATTCTTCCTCTATAGGATCTAGTTGATTATGTTGAGAACGACCTCTTCCCCTCTCGACTGATCTAGAGAGAGGTGGGCGTCCACGTCGAGGAGGCATGTTAATCTATAAGAGGAAACAAGCAAGTTTAGGCAACCCCAAGCTCTATATGCTAATACATGTATTCCATTTAACTTTACCTAACTTAACTTAACTTAATTAGGGGCCACACTAACACTGTAAATTTTAAAACAACTTTAAAACTAGAAACTCTTATCTTTAAACCAAAATCTCTTATACGAATCAAATTGTCATGACCCGGTACTCCCCTCGAGCCCGTGACAACCGCCGCGATGTCCCGTTATGCACTCATTACCCGGAATGCTAACCGAAACCCCGCAAGGCTTTAATATTAGTTTGTCATTTCTCCTGTGAGTAACCATTGCCAAATATCTTGTTCTAAAAGGTTTTAAACTATTCCCAACTTAAAATAATAAAAAAATAATTTTCGACTCACAGGGGTATTTCGATCATATTTCCCCGAAAATTTCAATACCAGCTAATAATGTAATATATAAGTGCAGAACACATATTTCAAATTCAAAAATAAATTTAGATGTCTAAAACATTTTTTTAAAGTGAAATCATGACCGTTATAATAAAATAAAAATATTAAACAAAATACTCTATTTTCTTATAAAACAATATTTATAAAGTTACAGGTAAATAATTTTTGTAGCGTAAAAGTTAAATAAATTCTTACATACTGTAATATTGATAACCAAAGTATAAAATTTAATTTATAGTGACACATGGACCCCCAAATGACAAAAATGAACGAAGGCTGCAAACCTACAGTTTTTGAGGAAATAAAGCCAACTGTAGCATTTGACGATATCAGCTATCTACAGCCTATACTGAGCCTGAAATGGGTGGAAAGAAAGGTGGTGAGATTATAAAATCCTAGTGAGTAAACAAACACCATTCCAAATATCTAAAGTCAAGTAAATGGAGACGATTAAAATCTTCCATCTCAATATGTAATTCATAACATAAATATTCATTTCATTTAAATAATCAACATGGCTTATGAGTATCTTAAAAGCTTGGCTCCTGCCAAAATCATTCTCGAGAATACCTTGGTCGAGGCATTTAACCGAGTCCGCCAAGGCTGTTAAATAATTTGTATACACATAAACATTTTTTTAGATTGAAAAACATAGCCGTTCCTTGGCGTTAGCGGAGTTCATCATCACGAGGTGGTTCGGCTTGACGTGAACTCTAACCATACCTCAGGAGATACCCTACGCGCCTCTCTGACCAAGGTACATATATAACCGGATTCCATGTCCCTCAAAAAGGCTGGTCCACAGAACCCACCCACTACAGCAAGCTAAACCCACCATACAATAAAATTTTGACAGCATGACATGACTAATATTATACTACCCAGCCTGTAAATGCAAAACAGAACAATTCATACAGTTCACAAACCACAATTCTAGCCAGTCATGCCAACACTTTATCATAAACCATCAATTAGAATCATAAATTACAACACATCAAGTGGTCTCCAGTTACTCTATTTTCAAAGCCATCATTCAATTTTAATACAAGTTATAAAATCTTTTCATTTAAACACATTTTGTTTATAAAACCTGAAAATTAACCATTTAAACTCATTTTCCATAAATTTCAGAAAATTGAATAAAAAGACCACTTTAGATAATTAAAATGATGATAAGGTTACTCACTATTTCGGGAGTCGAATTTCTAGAGTACTTTGACTACCGATCCTCGGGTACAATTTCTTTGCCCTTAGCGGAGGATTCACCACCTATACATTATACGTGACACGAATTTCAATAATTTGTGTCAATTTATCATAAACTATTTCAGGCTCTATAAATCTATATGAATGCACGAAATGTGATGTAAAATGTTCGAATAGCCATTTAAATACGGTATTCAACCTAATTCGCACTATTCTCGGTGTAATTGGCTAAAACCTCCAATTTAACTCCAAATCGATTTCTTTCACTTTCTACACTCAAATTATACTTAAAATACCTCAATGACTGTGAATATGATTCAATTTATCAGTCCGAGCCATAAATCATACATGTCTATACATTAGGTAAAAATTCAGATTTTCATGCCAAAATTTCCCATTAAATTTCTAGCCTCACCAATCATTAAATACCACCAAAATATCATGAAATATCATCAATTTCAGCCTCAATATCCTCCCTAGAAAATTCAGCCTCTTGTGGGTTTGTGAAGAACAAAGTGATTCCTTGCTAGATTTTCATACTTTCCATTACCAAACAACCAAAAACACTTAATTAGCTTGAATTCTAGCAAAATCAATGCTCAAAACCTCTCCTCTCAAATTCAGCCAGCATGGGTTCATCATGCAAACTTGAGTTCTAAGCATGGAAAATGATAAAGAAGGCATGGGTAGTGTAAATCACAAGATAAAATCACAAAATTTTACCTTTAATAGCGTAATCCCTTGAAATCCCACACTTTTTCTTCAATTTTCCCACCTAGGGTTTGTGTTCTTTCCTTTCTTTCTTTGTTCTTCCTTTGGTCAACCATATGAAGAGAAATGGGCTGATTTATGTGCTGATTTTTAAGCCAAATATTTAATGGATATAAACTTCACACATGTCACCATTTCATTGGTCCATGTGTCATACTTACCCATTAAGCAATCTCTCTCCACCACTTAAATTTTCTCAATTATCCATGATAATATTGGGTAAAATCCATGTGCTTGACAAGTGTTAGGTGGTGTAAAATTACAATTTTTCCCTTGAGGTGGCAAAATGACTATTTTATCCCTATGCTCGAAAAAGTGTTGGAATTAAAATTTTTCACTTCTCAAACTGAAATTATGTTCTAAATAGTCAATCTTAGTCAAAAATTTCATCTAACTCTCACATCTTAACCTCAGGTGGTGAAATGACCATTTTGCCCCCAAATCTTGAAAATTCTACTTTGACTCCATATCGGTCCTCGAACTCCGAAACACAATTTTTAGTTATTCTGAAAATTTAAAATTCTCAATTTCATCTTAAGATCTCTATTTAGACTAGTTCATGGCTTAATTCAACTTAATAGTACCATTTGGTACAATATCGACTTTTGACAATTTTTTGGGATTTTTCAAGTATGCAAGCATATTGTCAATCACATGAAGGACATGGCAAGTACTTAATAAGGTCAGGCTTGACAGTTTGACCCCTTTTTTGTTAAGCCATGACCGAACTTATCCTCTCCCACGCCATTTTCTTCTTCTTCCTCCTCCATCCCATGCCATTTTCTCATTCTCTACCATGAAAAGTTAAATTTCTTTCATTTTCTTTCCTTGTTTTCTTTTCATTTCCTTTCTCTTCTTGCTTATTCCTTCTCCCAATTCTTTGTGCACCAAAGTTACAACTTCTAACCCCAATTTCCAACACTTCCAAACCAAAGGAGAGAGAAAGAAAAATCTCTCTTTCCTTCCTTTATTTTCTATTTCTACTTCACTTTCAACAACACTTGGATTTTTGGCTTCAAATCTTCATTTTTCAAGGTTGAAAGGTATATATTTCCAACTTTTGGAATTTTGGAATTTATGGTTATATTTTCAGATTTATTTCTTAATTTCTTCAAATTATTTTTCTTGGAAAGATTAGGTTTTTTGTTGATCATGATGCCTCCAAGCTCATCCAGGTAATGAAATTTTAAATTAGAGTAGCTAGACAAATGGGTTTGTGAATTAGACTAGAAACTTAGGTTAAATGTCAAGTTAGAGGGTAGATTGCGTAATGTAAATTCATTAGAATTATTAGATTTAATTGATGACTTAATTGAGGTTGTTATGGTTTATTGATAAATATAGGTTTTGATGGTATTTCGAGACTACTTGGATTAGGACCTTGTCGGTGCTTGTTTTGTCAGGTGAGTGAACTTGCATTGAAAATATTTTGGAAATGTATTGGTATTTGGATGAAGCGTGTGAATGATTTTTATTTGATTTTTCCTTAAAAATTATGCATGGGAACAAGCCTTTATTAAAACGTTTTATGTTGTGAGTGTGCCATATGATGAATCCTTGTGCCTTATAGGATGTTGATATAAACATATATGTTGCGTATTGATAGTTAATATTATGTAATAAATATATCTGTGTGTGTGCGTGATGTGGGGGATGCAAATGCCGGTGATGATGAGGTACGAAAGTGTGGATAGTGATGTTGATGTGTGCGAGTAGGGAGTGCACACGTTGATATTGATGTGTGCAAGTAAGGAGTGCACACGATGATGTTGATGTGCGCGATGTGGGGGTTTACACGATGACTCTAACTATGTGCGGTGCGGAGTGNTATATATATATATATATATATATATATATATATATATACGCTAAAGATATGTTTTTATATGCTATAGAAAAGGGTATGAAATAATGTGTGATTGCATTGAATATTGAGAAAACTTGATTATTGTCAATATGTTCAATTTAATGTACAATGTGGCATGAGTGGATCTACCTTGTGGCAATGAAAACCCAATAGATTTTATCTAGCCAGAATTTAGCTGCAGCGAGAATGCCTTTTCGCTACAACGAGAATCAATCTATTATGCTTGACTTGCTTGAATTCTACTAAAGTTTTCACTCTTCAACTTTTTCTTGTTCGTGGATCCTTCATCATCAAGAGATTAAACAACCAAGGGTTTGAATGAGGGGTTTTCAACAAGAATTAAACTAAATTGCATTGTTTTTGAACTTAAGTGCATCATGATTTCTAAACTTCCCTTATCATTGCTTGTTCCCTTCCTATGTTCACTCACTGAGTTTATACTCATGTTTTTAAACTTCATGTTTTAGGTTTTCTGAGTTAAATGTGATTGGATCCTAGGACGAGGTGCTCCTCTCTATCCATTTCTCCGTAGGTTTCACATGACACTAAACATTACCAATCGTGCCCAGAGTCACTCTGCTAACGGTCAAGGTCTATTATGTCTATATGAATACTTGTTGTGAAATGCTAAGATTCATTTGTCAAGCTATATATGTATATTATGGATGATGATGCCATTCTGAATGCATAATTGGGTTGTATGAATTGTTTTCAAAGGAACTATATTTGAACATTACGAATTTTGGAGTTTAAATAAATATGGATTAATGTATAAGATTATATAAATAGGCTCGCTTAGGCTTAGTGGGCTGAGCCCATTGGGCCCTTGCACCAATCATGGCTCGAGAATTAGGCTGTGACAGGCCGACTATTACCATTGTTTTGTGAAGGATTTCTCCAAAATAGCTGCACCTTTGACTAGGCTGACACATAAGGATACAAAATTTGAGTGGTTAGATGCTTGTGAGGATAGCTTTGAGAAGCTTAGGGCTTGTCTCACCACTGCTTTAGTATTAAGCCTATCTCAAGGCACAGGGTGTTATATGGTATTTTGTGATGCATCACTGATTGGTTTAGGGTGTGTGTTAATGCAGCATGGGAAGGTGATTGCATATGCATCGAGACAACTTGAAAGGCATGAGCAAAATTACCCCGCGCACGATTTGGAGATGGTAGCAATTGTGCTTACCTTAAAGATTTGGAGACATTATCTGTCTGGTGAGACTTACGAGATATATACAAACCACAAGAGCTTAAAGTATATATTTCAGCAGAGGGATCTTAACTTGCGGCATAAGTAAGTGGATGGAGTTGCATAAGGATTATGACTGTACTATTCTCTATCTTCCTTGTAAGGCTAATGTAGTGACGGATGCCTTAAGTCGAAAGTCGATAGGGAGTCTGGCACATATATCTGTAGATAGGAGATCATTGATTCGGGAGATGCAGGGTTTAGGAGATATGGGTGTGCATTTTGAAGTTTCAGAGACAAATGCATTGTTAGCACATTTTAGAGTTAGACCTATCTTAATAGACCATATTAGAGAAGCCCAAAGTAAAGATGAGTTTGTAACTAAGGCCTTGGAGGGCCCTCAGGGAGGGAAAGGAAATATGTTTACGAAAGGCACAAATGGAGTATTGAGGTATGGGACCAGACTTTATGTGCTCAATAGTAATAGATTGAGGAGAGAAATACTAGAGGAGGTGCATATGGCAGCGTACGTGGTACATCCAGGAGCTATAAAGATGTAACAAGATTTAAGGGAAGTGTACTAGTGGGAAGGACTTAAGAAAGACGTAGTTGAGTTTGTTTCTAAGTGCCTAGTTTGTAAACAGGTTATGGTAGAGCACCAAAGGCCCGTAGGGCTACTACAACCATTATCGGTGCTCGAATGGAAGTGGGAGCATGTTGCAATGGACTTTGTAACGACTTGCCTCAAACTAGTGAGGGTTATGACTCGATTTAGATTATAGTAGACTAGTTAACGAAGTCAGCTCATTTTTTTTTGGTTAAAATTACATATGGGGCTGCCTAGTAAGCCCGAGTTTGTGTGGACGAGATAGTACGACTGCATGGTATTCCCATTTCTATAGTATCTAGCAGAGGGACACAATTCACTAGTAGGTTCTGGGGAAAGTTGCAGAAAGCATTGGGTACTAAGTTGGATTTCAGCATAGCTTTCCACCCTCAGACTGATGGACAATCTGAACAAACAATACAAACATTTGAAGATATGCTAAAGGCATGTGTAATAGACCTTGGGGTCAGATGGGATCAGTATTGTAATACCTTGTACTTGATATGGTGACTAATAAAGTTTCTTGGATACAAATTAAGGCAGAATAAGGTATTTTGGGTACCAAGGAGACAAGAGGGAATTTTTGGAATAAAATAATATTTTATTAAAAAATAATATTAAAATATTAATATTTTATTCAGTGTCAAAATTTTCCATGAAGAAAGAGTATATGGTCAATCTAAGTGGGGAAAAAGAAGAATGAGAAATTTCAGAGAAAAATGATATTAATGGGGCTGTGTGTCTTTATTAAGTAAAGATAGCGCGCGTAAATAAATATTTTAAATATTATCGGGATACCGCGTTGAAATACAATTTTGATATTTTGGTGGTATACGTATAAAGGAAGGAAGATAGATGAAAATCAAAATTTTAGACGTGTCGAAAAGATCGAATTTTAAAATATGAAAGTTGGAGGATTATGTAGTGAAATTAAATGGAAGAAACAAATAAACAAATAGTAAAATAATATTACAAGTATATATAAAAAAAAAAAGAGAGAAAGACCAAGATAGGCAGTCGCCCATGTGGTCAGGAAAGAATCAAGACATATTTTTGTTCTAGTGGTAGGGGCTGGCTAAGTTGGTAAGAAAGAATGAGATAAAGATGAAAGATTGAAAAGATAAGAAAGAAAGAATAAAAAAAAAGAAAGAAAGAGAAGTCAAAGTCGGTTAAGTGAAGAAGAAAAAGGACAGAGAGAAGTTGGTTGAGAGAGAGAGCAAAAAGGAAAGCAAAAGAGCAAAGGAAAAAAAAAGGAAGAGAAAAATCAAGCGGTGAGGAAGAGAGAAGAAAGAAATGAAAGAGAGAAGGAGCTGAATTTGAGGGGGCGGTTTTGCTGCCATTTAGGCAGGAAATGAGAGCTATTTTTTTTGCCATTTTAAGGGTGAGATGAACAGCTTTAGTTGCTAATTTTTAAAGGCTGAAAGAAGCAGCTTTGGTTACTGATTTTTGAGGTTTTGGCTATCGATTTTGAGGGTGAGAGGAGCAGCTTTAGCTGCTGATTTTGAGGGTGAGAGGAGCAGCTTTAGCTGCTGATTTTGAAGGCTAAAATGAGCAACTTTGGCTGCTGATTCTTGAGGTGTTTTGTTGCCAGTTTTGAGGGTGAAATGAGTAACTTTGGCTACTGATTTTTAAGGCTGAAATGAGGATTTAAGTTGCTGATTTTTGGGTTGAAAGAAGTGGGAACTTGCAGCCGACGGTGAGAGGGAGAAAGAGGAAGAAATTGTGGCCGGTATGTGAGTGTAAAAAGGGAAAAAGAAAGAAAACAAAGGTGCTGCTGACTGGTGGGAGAGAGGAGAAAGAAAAAGAGAGAAAGGAACGGGAAAGGAAGAAAGGAAAAAAAAATGGCATAGCCCAATAAGAAAAGAATGGGCATGGCCCAATAGGAAGAAATAGGAAGAGCCCACGGAAAGGGCCCAATAGCCACAAAGAAAGAAAAGTCCAAGAGAGAATAAAGGTGAAAAATTGGGCTTGGACTAACCTAGCCCAAATAGGTAAAACATTTCTTTACTTTTATTGGGCTTATTATGAAGTTGGATTATTTTAAGCTAGCCCACTTGTTTAGTTAAATTTTTTGTTATTAGTGATATGAATTAAAGTTAAATTATTTTAATAAAACAAAAAAAAAATTCTTTATGACGTCTCATGGGATTAGAGCAAAGAAGAAAATATGAAATTGATGAATAGTGCTCAAGTGTAGTTAAGGAATTTTGAAATGATTTGTTGTGAAGAAGCATTGTTGCTGGAGGAATTTATTTACACAAGTTAGTTGAAAGTGTTAAGTTGAATGGTATATTATTTGGAAGAAATAAAGAGGAATAATGTGGGTTGAAATTGAAAAATAATTGGGTAGATTCGTAATGACTGTGGTTATTGTAAATATAGTTAATACTGTGGAAAAATGAAATGCCCCATAGTTTGATATGGTGACAAATAAAGCTTATCGGATGTGAATTGAGGCATAATAAGGTATTTTGGGAACCAAAGAGACAAGATAAAATTTTTAGAATAAAATAAAATTATATTAAAATATTAATATTTAGTTGGATGTCGAAATCAGTCATGAAGAAGGATCATATGGTTGATCCAAGTAGGGGAGAAGATGTCAAGCTTGACTCTATAAAATACTTGTCATGACATGCATGTGATTGACTGAATGTTTACATACTAGGTGAGCCCTGAAAAATCAACAAAAGCCAGTATTGTACCTAGAGGTACAACAAAGTTAATTTAAGCCTCGAACTAGATCAAATAGAGATTTTAGGGTGAAATTGAAAATTTTAAAGTCCCAGAATGACTTAGAATGGTGATTCGGAGTTCCATGATTAATTTGGAGTAAAATAAAAAATTTCACTATCTAGGGGTAAAATGATAATTTTGCCACTCGAGGATAAAATGGGAATTGTTTTCAAAGATTTTGATCATAGTTGACTTATTGGAGTATGATTTGAGGTTGATAAGTGAAAAATTGAAATCCCGGTATTTTTCGGAGCATAAGGGTAAAATGGTAATTTTGCCACCCCAAGGGCAAAATTATAATTTTACACACCAACACTTGTCCAGCACATGGATTTTACCCAATATTATCATGGATAATTGAAGGAATTTATATGGTAGAGAGAGAAAGCTTAATAGTTAAGAAATGACACATGGACCAATAATAGGGTGACATGTGTCAAGTTTATACCCATTTATTATTTAGCTTTAAATTTAGCATAAAATCAGCCCATTTTCTTCATATGGCCGACCAAACCAAGAGCAAAGCAAGAACAAAGGGAGAAAAGAAAAACAAGAACCCTAGGTGGGAAAATTCAAAGGAATATTGGTGGATTTCAAGTAATCAAGCAATCAAAGGTAAAATTTCTTGATTTTGACTTGTTATCTACCTTTCCCATGCATTTCTCCTTATTTTTCATGGTTAAATTACATGTTTTCATGATGAATTCATGGCTGGTCAAAATGGGTATGAAGAGAAAAAGATGTTGGATTGATTTGATTTTAAAATATGTTAGTGTTTTTAGTTAGTTTAGCATATTTCGAAGCAAAACAACAAGAAAAGAATCCATTTTCCCCATGAATCTTCATTGGTAGAATCTTCCTTGATGTGTGTGGGTGATGGAGTATTATTATTTCAAGAGAAATGGCTTAGAAAATGATGAATAATGGTGAGAAAATTAAGTAGGAAAAATCACGGTGTTAGTGCACTGTAATGGCCGAATTTTTCCATGAAGAAATGGGAGGGTTTTGATGCTGAAATTGGTGTTATTTGAATAATGTTTGGTGAATTGAGGTATTAGAAAAGAAATGGAGTAATTTGGGATTAAATTGGACGTGTTAGTAATTTAATCGGGTGATAAGACGAATTAGGCCAATACCGGGTTTACATAGTTACCAGTGCATTTTTGCATTCCCTATCATGCATTAGTAGTTTCAATTAGTTTAATTTCAATTTATTACCAATGTAGTAAGTTTCTTGATTTTGTACTGTGTCAAGGTGGTGAGTCCTCCGACAAGGGCAAGGAAATGATACTCGAGGATCGATAATCAGAGTACTTTAGAAATTCGACTTCTGAAATAGTGAGTAACCTTATCATCATTTTAATTATCTAAAGTATGTTTTGATTCGATTTTGGTGAATTTTATGAAAATGAGTTCAAATGGTAAATTTTAGGTTTTATAAACAAAAATGAGTTTAAATGAAAATATTTTATAAATTGTCTTGAAACGAAATAACGATTTTGAAAATAGAGTAATTGGAGACCACTAGTATGTTGTAAATTTTATGATTGAAAATTGATGGCTTATGTTATATTGTTATTGTGTTGGCATGATTGGTTGGGCTGTGTTTTATGAATTGTATGCATTGTTTTATTTTACCCTTGCAGGCTGGGTAGTAAAATATTAGCCCTGTCATGCTGTCAAAATTTTATTGTATGGTGGGTTTAACTTGCTGCAGTATGCGGGTTTTCGTGGACTAGCCTATTAGAGGGGCACGGTAAACCCCGTTATATTTTACCTCGGTTGGAGAGGCAAGTAGGGTAACTCCCGAGGTATAACTTTTAGAGTTCACTTCACTCCAAACCACCACGTGAGGGGGAACTCAGCCAACGCCAAGGAACGACTATGTTTTCAAAATAAAAACATGATTTATGCGTACATGACTTTCTAATAGCCTTGGCAGACTCAGTTGGGATAGCCCTCGACCAAGGTTTCCCAGATAACTTAGTATCATAATAATTTTTGGCATGAGCCAAGCTTTTTAAGCAATTCATAAGCCATACTGATTACTTGATTTAAATAAATTGATTTCATTTGGTTGAAATAAGTTGAAAAATGATAAATTACAGTTTGATGAAATGTTTTAATTGTCTCCTTTTACTCACCTTTAGATATTTTAAATGATATTTGTTTACTCACTGGAATTATATAATCTCACCACCCTCCTTTCCACCCCTTTCAGGCTCAGGATAGTCGGTAGATAACTCATTTCATCAAGGATTACAATTGGACTAGCATCCTCAAAATATGTAGGTTTATCTCTCTAGATACCTTTGGTCGTTTGTGGGCCCACGTGTCACTGCAAATTTAATTTTATACTTTGGTTATCTGTATTACAATATATATGAATTTATTTTGCTTTTTCACTGTAAAAATTAATTATGCAGTGTTCTAAAAATATTGTTTTATGAGAAAATTGAATATTTTCTTCTATATCTTTATTATATTCAAATAGTTATAATTTCATTTTAAATGAAAGTTTTAGACGTTTAAATTTATTTTTGATTATGAATTATGTGTTTTATACTTGCATATTACATTTTTAACTGGTTTCGAAACTTTTAAAGAAAAATGACCAAAATGCCCCTCTGAGACAAAAATAATTTTTTTTATTGATTTCAGTTGGAAATAGCTTAAATTCTTTTAGAACATGATATTTGGTAACGGTTGCTCACCGAGGAAAAGAGAAACTGATATTAAAGCCTTACGGGGTTCCGGTTGACATTCTAGGTAATGAGTGTCGATCGGGACAACGAGGCAGTTGTCACAGGCTCGAGGGGAGTACCGAGTCGTGACAAAAAATAAGTTGGATTTGGGCAGAAGTTAATTAAAAGGTTGAAGTAGGTACGGGACATTATAAATAAGTTGTCGATGTTATAATTTAAGGAATTACATAAGCAACGAATATATGTAATTTTAGTAAAAATGCCTTATGATGTGAGTTAATTGAATATGATTTCATGATAGGGTGAGAAACAGAGGTGGGATTGATGTACTAAATGTATTGAGTTTGGATTATTGCTAGAATGTGTTAAAGTAAAGGTAGAATACTGTGGTGGCGTGCCGGAGGGACTAACGAGCAACTGGCAAGTAGAAAAAGCTAGATACACCTTTGAACTAATAGCGATGTAACATCCCACTATCATAAAGTTATTGAACTTGCACTAAAATGTTTTGGGTAGATGTAAATATTGTGAGACCTTGACCTTTATAGACTCGTAGATAGAAGTACACGCGATGTCCCTGATCAGGGGTAATTTCGTCATTTCTTTAGTAAGCCCCTAAAAGTAAGTTTTAAACAATATTAAGGCCTAAAGCATAAATGAATGATGAAAATATGGGTAAAATGACAAGGAAATAAATATTTTGATGATTTTCATGTTAGGGGCAAAATGGTCATTTTTCACATTGGGTTAGAATTTTTAAGTTTTCATGAACCTGAGCATTTCTAGACCATTATGGACCTTGTGCCAGTGTCAAAGGAGTAAAAAGATTTGCATAAAGGGTTGGAGGAGAACAAGCCAATTTGTGGAAAGGCATTTTAGTAATTTAAGTGGAGTGGATAAGCATGGGTTATAGATATCTCTTATCTATTTATCCTACTCATCATTCCATCAAATATTGCTAAGTCACATTTCATAACTTTGAATCAAAATAGTGATAGACATTGCCAACTCGTACTGGCATTACTCATTTAAAATATACATACATTGTCTACAACATGTATTTTAATAATTTACATTAAGTTTGTCTATACATATCAAAAAGAGACTCGATATCCAGCAAAGAAACTCAACGAATGTACAGCTTCTGAATGTCGAGACACCTACCAATAGTCGAGCCTACAAGGACACCTTGACCTAGTTACCAACTACTTCGTGATTTGAAATCATGAAGTTGAAAATGGTGAGTATAAACCCAGTGAGTGAAGAAGAAGGGAACAAGCATACCATAAGGAATGTTTAACGAAATCATCATGCATTCATTTTTCAAAACAATGCAATTTATTTGAGTTCTTATTAAACCCCTCATGTAAACCCCACATGAGAAAAATCAGTTGTTGAAAAGAGTCCATGCTCAACAAAGGTTTTGGAGAATGAAAACTTTAATAGCATTCATGCGAATCAAGTCAAATAAATGACCGATTCTCATTGCAGGGAGAATGCTTTTTCACTGCAATGACACTTGACTTAAATTATCATCTAGTTGAGGGTTTCTTAACTGGTATCAAAGAAGTGGAAAATAGGGCAACAATTGATCAAGATGTGAGACAAAACAAAAAGTTTTTCGCTGCAGTGAGAATGAATCTTGCTGCAGCGAGAATGCTATAGTATTTTCTCGCTGTAGTTTATTTTCAGCCAGCCACCCTCCAAAAACCTGAGAGTTTCTTGATTCTCGCTGCAGCGAGAAATAGGGCACCTATGAAAAATTTCCCTTCCTCCCAAAGAAATCCGCCGTACTGAAATGTCCAAAACCAATAAGAAACACATAACAACTTCCCAAAGTTTAACATACCGAATTTCACATACATTACAACCATATACCATTACTCATAAATTTCTTATAAAATACATGTTTACGTATGTATATATATATATACATATACCCATCATCATCATGCACACCATCCCATCATCACCAGCTTATGCGCACTCCTTACTCGCACATGGCTAAGTCATCACCGGTTTATGTGCATTCCCTACTCGCACATAACCGGGTCATCATCGGCTTATGTGCACTCCCTACTCACACATTACCAAGTCCATATAATTACACAACAATATATTCATACGTATATACATATATCAACATAATGTAGCAGTATAGGAATCCATAATAGCCACATATCACAACATAACTCATTTCTCAAAAGCTTATTCCCAAAGCACTCATTTTTAAGAAAGTTGTATAAAATCATTCGAACGCTTTGTACAAACAATCACATTCCCCAAAACGAATTTGTAATCCAGTTCACTCACCGGTATATTGTTGAGCCTTTAGCTGACTCTAATTCCCCTAATGATCCAATTGGGGTAATAGGGCTTCGTTAGAACCCAGATTCACATTAGCATTAGTATTATGTTAATACACACACTATAAACCCTAAAAGCTATCTCTTAACTAGCTTTCAATTACCATTTTAAATGGCTATCTATGTTCACTACCTAATCACATTAGAGTCAATACACAATCTCAACAATAAACTTACAAATCAATCACTAACCATTATCAACACTTAAAACTCAATTCTAATTTACTAGTCACCTTGATAGCTTTGTAACTTTGAAATTCTTTCCAACAATTCCCAAGCTTATTATAGGGCTTTCTTTCTTTTTCTCTCTCTAAACACTTAGCTAGTGAGAGAAAGTATCAAGTAGGATTTTTCAAGGGTTTTAAAGTGAAAGAGAGAAAGACTACAAGGCTTCTAGTCAAAAGGGCACAAAGGTATGAAAACTAGAGCTAGAGAGAGAAAATTATGCAATCTCCATATCAAGCTTCCATGGAGGATGGAAGCAACGTGAGATGGGAAGAGAAGAAGAAGAAGAAACTACAGGAAATTCAAGAAGTTGCTAGAAGGAGAAGATATTTATAGCCTAAGCTTATCCACTCCCTTAAAAATTACGAAAATGCCCTTAGTAAATTAGCTTGTCCTTCTCCACCCCTATATGAAATCTTTTTACTCTTTTGACACTAGGACAAGGTCCATAATGGTCTAGACATGCTCGGGTTTGTGAAACTTGAAAAATTTTGACCCGAGGTGAAAAATGACTATTTTGCCCCTATTATGAAAATTATTGTCATTTCTAGTTTTCTTCGTGTTTTCATCATTACACATCATATATGCGGTCTTATGCCTATTTAGACCTTAAAATATCATAAAAGTTTCTTCTGAGAGCTATTAGAAGAAAGGACGAAACTACCTCTAACT
This sequence comes from Theobroma cacao, assembly GCF_000208745.1. Lineage (NCBI taxonomy): Eukaryota > Viridiplantae > Streptophyta > Magnoliopsida > Malvales > Malvaceae > Theobroma > Theobroma cacao. Next base: position 12,310,436 of record NC_030854.1, on the reverse strand, counting down.
CGTGTTATTACATCTATGCTTAGTTACAAGCCTATAGAGGTTGGGGTCTCACAACTTCCATCCTCCATGGAAGCTTGGTATGAAACTTGCATAACTTTCTCTCTCTAGCTCAAATTTTCATACCTTTGTGCCATTTTGACTAGAACCCTTGTGCTCGTTCACTTTCTCACTTTAAAACCCTTGAAAAATCCCACTTTCATACTTTCTCTCACTAGCTAGTGTTTAGAGAGAGAAAGAGAAAGAAAGCCCTAATAATAGCTTGGGAATTATTGCAAAGAATTTCAAGGTTACAAAGCTATTAAGGTGAGTAGCAAACTAAAGTTGATTTTAATGTTAAGAATGATTAGTGTTTAGATTTGGGGGTGAATTGGTAGTTGGGGTTGTTCATTCATTTTAGAGTGATAAGGGTAGCAAGAATAGATAGCCATTTAAATGGCCATTGAATCTAGCTAAGAAAAAGCTTTTAGAATTTATAAGTGTGTGGCTTGAATTAATGGTGATGCTAATGTGATAATAGGTTCCAACGAAGCCCCATCGCCCCATGTGGACAATTAGAGAAGTAGAGTCGACAAAAGGTTCAACAAGATACCGGTGAGTGAACTTGCATTTCAAAAATAGTTTTGGGAATGTGAATGATTTATTCAATCTTTCTTAAAACAGGTGCCTTGGGAACAAGCCTTTGATAAATTGTCTCTATGTGTGACATGTGGCTGTTATGGATTGTTGTATTACTACATTATGTTGATATATATATATATAATGTTGTGTAATGATATTGACCCGGCTATGTGCGAGTAGGAGTGTGCATAAGCCGATGTTGACCCGGCTATGTGTGAGTGGGAGTGCGCATAAGCTGATATTGACCCAGTTATGTGCGAGTGGGAGTGCAAATAAGCCGATGCATATGAGCTGATGATGATGGGAGGGTGTGCATGATGATTGATATATATATACATATATGGTATATGGTTGTAATGCAAACTGTGAGAATTTAACTAGTAATTTTGGGAATTTATATGTGTTTCATGTTGTTTGGTTAACACAGCAGGATGGCTTTTTCTTGAAGGGAATGGAATTTTTTTGCTGTTGCTCTGTTTCTCGTCCCAACGAGAAACTCTTGGGTTTGGAGGGGTGGTGCTGGTCGGAATCTCACTGCAGCGAGAATGTTATTGTAGCTTCTCGCTGCAGGGAGAAACTTTCTATTTTGAGACCAAAAATTTCGTTGAAGCGAGATTGAATCTCACTGCAGCTAAAAACTTTTTGTTTTGCTCCTCATTTGGTTCGGTTGCTACCCTATTTTTCATTTCTTTGGTACCATAGTTGAGCATGGACTTCCAACATTAAGGAATAAATGAATTAAGTTTAAAATGAAGAGGTTTGGTGAGAAATCATCGGCCAGTTAAGAAACCCTCAGTTAGTTGACAATTTAAATCAAGTGTCGCTACAGCGGAAAGAAATTCTCGCTGCAGTGAGGACCAATCATTTTTTTGACCTGATTCGTATGAATGTTATTAAAGTTTTCACTCTCCAAATCCTTTGTTGAGCATGAACCCTTTTCATAAAGTGATTTACTCTTGTGGGGTTTACATGAGGGGTTTTTAATAAGAAGTAAAACAAATTGCATTGTTTTGAAAAATAAATACATCATGATTTCGTTAAACATTCCTTATGGTATGCTTGTTCCCTTTCTGGTTCACTCACTAGGTTTATACTCACCGTTTTCAACTTCATGTTTTCAAATCATGAGGCAGTTGGTAACTAGGTCAAGGTGTCCTTGTAGACTTGTACCTTTGATCGGTATCAATGGCATTCAGTAGCTACACCTTCACTGTGGTCACTCCGCTGGAAACCCATAGTCCTTTTGTTGTAAACATGTACAAGTGATGTAAATTATTAAATTGTACGTTTACACAATATATGTACATTTGATTTGTATGCCACTATGAGTTGGCAATGCTTAGTATTATTTTGATTCAAGTTATAAAATGTGACTTAGCAATTTTGATGGAATGGTGAATAGGTCATATTAATAGGCTTGCTTGGGCTTAGTGAACTACGTCCATTGAGCCCATGCGCTTGTCATGGCCCGAAATTTGGGTCGTGACACATATGTTCGATTGAATTACTTGAACTGTTTAAATTGTTTTTTCTGCAAAATGCATGGGAACAAGCTTTTAGTGAAATGTCTTTGTGACGTGGAACATGGTTGTAATTAAACTATATACCTGTATATGATGCTGATATGTATGTAAAGATATATGATGTGTATTGTTAAGCAAAGTAATTTTGTATAATGGATGTAACCGTGCATGTGCGGAGTGGGCAGTGCACATGCCTGTTGAATGATGAGGTTTTGATAGTTACAACCGTGCATGTACGGAGTGAACAGTGCACATGTCGGTTGAATGACGATGTTGCGATAATTACTACTGTACATGTGCGAAGTGGGCAGTGCACATGCCGGTAACGATGCATATGGCCTAGGTGATGTGATGGAGGTGTATGTGCTTATATATATATACATGATTACTATATAGATATGTTTGGATTTAAAATATGATTAACTATTGATAACTTGAGTATTGTCAATGTGTTCAATTTAATTTACAACGTGGCGTGAGTGGATTTTCCCAATGGCATTGAATACCCCTTGGATTTTATATGGCTAGAATCTCGATGCAGAAAAAATGCTTTTTTGCTGCGATGACAGTCAATCTATTATGTTTGACTTACTTGAAGTTTACTAAAGCTTTCACTTCTCAACTTCTTTGTTGTTCATGAGTCTTTCGTTATTAAGTGACTAAAAGATCAAGATTTGAAATGAGGGGTTTTTAATAAGCGTTAAGCTAAACTGCATTGTTTTGAACTTAAACGCATCATGATTTTTTTTAAAACCTTCCTTAACGTTGCTTGTTCCCTTCCTATGTTCACTCACTGAGTTTATACTCATGTTTTCAACTTCATATTTTCAGATTCAGTGGTGGTTGATACGTAGATTGAGGTGTCCGCGTACCCCCATCTTTTGGGTAGGTATCTTGACACTCAGTAGTCACATCTCCCATCCAGAGCCACTCCACTGATGGTCAAAGTCTTTGTATATGTTTAATGTAAATTGTAAAGATATATTGACAAACTATCTATGTATGATTTGAATTATGATGCTAATGTGAGCATTCACTTAGGTTTTATAAGTTGCGTTGGAGAAATCGACATTTGAATACTATTAAGTTTATTCTTAAAGAAATATGCTAGATAGATGGGTTAATATACTAGTGCATATTGAGAGGGTTGCTTGGGCCTAGTGGGCTATGCCTATTAGGTCCTTGCGCCGGTCATGGTCCGGGAACTGGGCTGTGACAGAGGTGGTATCAAAGCTCTAGGTTTAGTTGAGTCCTAGGTATTCCTGTGTGGTCAGCGAAGTTGTTGGAGTTCGTGTAAAGTCTTGTCTTTGCATTGTGGGTGCGTAATGCAAGTCAAGGATAAAAGCCTACATGGGCCCTTACATCATTAGAACCCTACCTGTTCGTATGCGTTATAAATGGCTAAGTAATTTATACTTGGTTGCTTATAGGTTTGGAGGTTTGCTTATTATAAGTGCCATGTTTAGGAGAGGTGGTAGTCCCGGTGCCCCTCATAGTGCTAGCAAGGGATCATTAGATTCCACTGCTAGGAGCCAATGGGGCCTTGATCCAGGTAATCTGAAAGGTGGTCCATCCTGAATTCTTAATGACAGGATTCCTTCAAACTTAGCAGAATGGTTTTGTAATAAAGAAAGCTTCAAGAGTAGTGAGAGTCTTGAAAGTGAGGATAGCTTCGATACTCCGAAAACTGTAAGAAATTTCCTTTTGAAACAATCTGAGGAGTGGCATAGAGAATGGATGAGGAAGGCAATTTCAAGGGGAGATATTCATCCTAGGAAGGTGTCAGTTATTCGACACTTTCCTCCTGGATGTGGAATAGGTGCCGCACCTGTAAGTAGCAAGGAATGCAGGAGAATACAGTAAGCTTGGATTGAGAAACAAAGGAGAAAATCTCGAAAGGAAGAGGAGGACCCGGAAGAGGATCCGTCGATGTGCTTGGATCAAGGCGACGAGGATCCTAACGATACTTAATACCTTCGTTGAAGTTCGTATCACCATAAGTCTAAGTAGTTGTTGTTTAAAGGAAAATGTAGTAGTTATCTGTACAAAGGAATTAGAAGTTGGCTTTTAGTTTGTATAACTCGAACAGAATATAAAGTAGCTGTTTAAATGACTAGATGTGTATGGGAATCTTTTGGTATGACAGAGGTAAACTGGCAATATAATTATCGAGAAAGGTTATGGGAGGAATCAATAAGGTTATAAATGACATTCGAAATGGATGATGTGATTAAGTTGATGATTGTAATTTAAGCATGAAACGGATTACCAAGTGATGCCATGACACTATGAGGTAATAATTGGGCACAAATATAGCCCAATGGAGTTAAATTATGGAGTTTGAAGAATATGAAATTTTGATTTAATAAGGATTGTGAGAATAAAGTGAGGAGGAAGCTGAATTGTTTTCGTAGTTATTTATACTGAAAGTTAATAAACTATTGGAGTACAAGACAAGAAAGATAATTAGATATGGATAGCAATAAATTTGAGGAATGCCGTAGATAGTGAGTAATTATGTGTGGGGTGATATATGTATCGTGAATTCATTACACCATATGGAAAGGATGCTTTAAGGTGGGATTTCATGAATGATGATGAAAGTCAAAAGATGATATGAGTTGAAAGTATTAACTTGGCTTAGTGCGTATGATAAGCAAAGAGAAGAATGACAAATTGGGAATTGAATAAACGAGTATGTATATATATATATACCCTACAAAAATGGTGTGGGCTTTTGAAATATTTTATAAGCATATAAGTGTTGCATATGTGTATAGTAGCTTAAATGGGGTTGGTTTTGATTGTAATTACGTAACTGTGAGATTCCAAGGCTTAAATTGAATTATTGTGGTTTATGGTTATAATTGCATGAATTAGCTCAAGGGTGAAAATCTCTGATTATTATAATTGATGTATGGTCATAAAGAAAAAGGCTAGTAAATGATCTACTCTAAGGATGAGCTTGAATTTTGCTATGCTTAGTGTGGAGCCAAAGGATTAAAGGACTAGATGTGGATTTAGCAGTTTGAAATTAAATGGCATGGAAATGACAAATTTAGTCGAAGTGCCATATGGAGTTCTATATGAAGATCGATATACAAATTGCTTTAAAGGTCAATTTAAAAATATGTTTGGTTCAATATGCAACCTATGATGTAAATGATTAGTCTTGAATGTGACTTCTCTAAAGGTTAGGGACTTAAAACATGTGGATTTTCATATATGCTCTAAGAGGAAGCTTTTGCATCTTAAGTTTAAGAAATTTTGATCTTATGACTGCAAAGGCAAGATACAAGAATTACGTGAATTGTCCATCTTATGGATGTAATTGGTTAAGAATTGATGAGTAAAGTCAAGATCTTAACACTAAGTGGTGTACAATTTGATATATGTGTACTTAAGAGTAAATTTGGAGATCATTGCTTAATCAATTTGCACTTAATGTTGTGGTAAAGGTATATGAATGTTGGTAGTGAAGTATGTCCAAAGTGAGATATGTGGAGACTAATGTTCTGATCACAAACTTGTGATAGAAATCTAGTTTTGCAAATTGTGGTTTTTATGACCATGAAATATATGGAGGTTACCAATATGTAAGCATACACTCGAAGTTGTATATCTTGTGATTCGCATTCATTGTATGGAAGGAGATATTCCATAGAAGGATTTGGACTAATTGGTGATTACATGACTATAGGCTTGGTATGAGATTAAGAATGCCTTAACATGTATGAGAAGTGTGTTGCGAAAGGCTAAAAGTCATTAAGACAAATGATGGGTGAAACATAGGTGTTGTTAGGATAAGCATAAAAAGCTCAAGGATAATCAATGCAATTATATTAAGTTAGTTTGGTTTGGTTCGAAATAAAAGTAAGGACATCTTGAAAGATCTTAAAATAATGTTCAATGGGGTTAATGAGCCAAATGTTATCGAATATATATTAAATTGTTAAAGTTATGCGTGGCTTTGAAGATAAGCCTTTGATTATTTGAGTCCTCAACAGAATTCTATTAAAGGCTGTGTTAAAGCATTTTGGAAGTGTATTGGAAAACATAAGAATAATATACTAGTTTGACTTGCTATAAGAGGTCGAATTTGGATGGCCATGAGTGGCTTGTGAACAATCAAGCAGTGTAAAGTATGTTCTCATAAAGGGAGCTATGATTGGTAGGTAAAGGTGGACTTTTAGAATTTCATTGTCATAGTTATTAAATTATATTTCGTATTATATAATATAGCGTAGAACATCAATGATGAGGTTGTGTTCAATGCTTTAGGCCTTGAACTATAAGATATGGACATGTATCCACCTTGTGAATACCTTGATGAGATAAATTCGAAAGACTTTTCACAATGAGCAAACATTAATTCTCAAAGAGCAAATGGCTATACAATCAAGTTGGGCTCGTGACTGACATGTCACATAAGTATGAAGATATGATACAAGCATAAGTATACTTGAAAATACTAGCTTAAGGCAATGATTATCCTATCGTTTTGTGGACCCGATGAGGTTCTGGTCTCGACATAGTTGTAGACACAAGGCATAAATTGTGAAATGTGCTTTCCCCATAAGTTTCAATTTATTTTGAGTAATTATCAGGGTAAAGTGCCTGATAGGGATAGTGGAAGGTTGAACTATGCTTCAAATGTTTAGAGAACGAGGGTGACATGGTTTGATTAAATGATACTACCCTTGGTAAGGGAATAGAAATACGCTACGAAAATTGTAGAAATCTACTTAGAAAAGAGATGATGATTCGAGTATTTATGTGAGACCCTGTCAAGCTCGATTAAAAGACGGTATTGTACCGAGTGGTACAACTAAGTTAAATCGAGCCTTGAACTAGTTCAAATAGAAATTCTAAGAGGAATTTGAAAATTTTAAAACCCACAAAATGGCTTAGAATAGTGATTCGGAGTTCAAGGTCCAGCTTGGAGTCCATTAGGAAAATTGACCAATTAGGGACAAAACGGTCATTTTACCATTTGATGATAAATTGGAGATTTCTAGCCAAGATTTGATCACATTTGACCAAGAATAATTATATGAAATATAATTATGATTATTTGAGTATAGAATGATGTTTAATAGTGAAAAATTGTGATTCTCGGTATTTTGGAGCACAAGGGTAAAATGGATATTTGCCACTAGAGGACAAAACGGGAATTTTTATAAAATGATTTTTGCCCCATTTGGTTAATATTGATCAATATTATTGTTATTTGAGGTTGAAAAGCAGAAATAATGTGATTCCGGTACATTTCGGAGTATAAAGGCAAAATCGTAATTTTTCTGCCTCGGGGGAAAATCAGTAAATTTTTTGCCCCAGCACTTGTCAAGACCAAGGGATTTTAAATGTGGTAGGATTGGATAAATACCAGAATAATTGTGGTGGAAAATTAAGAAGAAAAAGTCAAAAAGTTAAAAATTGGGCCAATAAGCATGTGACACATGGCATGCTTGATTTTTTTATTATTTTCTATAGAAATCAGCCCATTAAATCCCCAATTCTCTCACCATATTCAGCCTAGACAACCAACAACAAGAAAAAAGGAAGAACAAAGGGAAAAACAAGAAAACCTAGGTGGAAATTCAAAGAAAAAGTGAAAAAATCAAGGAAACAAGCTGGGTAAGTTAAAATTTCTTTAATTCTTCATGATACCTAGCTTACCCATGCTTTTGTTCTTGATTTCCATGGTTGAATATTGAGTTATCATGATGAATTCAATTCTGAAAAATGGGTATGGAAGAGGAATTGTTGTTGGAATAATTTGATTTTAGACTATGTTAGTGTTTAGGGATAGTTAAGCATGGTTATGAACAAAAACACAAAAGAAATATTCAATTTCTCTAGGGTTCCTTGTTGGTCGAACCATGAGGGCTGAATATCAATGGGGGATTGTTTTTATTTCAAGGAAAATGGCTTGGAAAATGATGAATTAAGGTGAAACGGTTATGTAGAAAAAATTTCGGTGCTAGTGCACCAAATGACCGAATTTTTCTATAAGGAACTGTGAGGGTTCTAATGCTGAATTTGGCTTTATTTAAATGGTATGTGGTAAATTAAGTTATTGGAGGAGAAATGGATTAATTTGGAGGTGATTTGGACACAATCGCCAATTAATCGAGTGATCGGTCGAATTTAATCGATATCGCGATTAAGCGGTAATCGGACGTATTTTTGCATTTACATATCAAGCATTAGTAATTTAAATTACTTTATATCAATTTAGGGACAATATAGTAAATTCCTCGACTTTGTTATTTGACAAGGTAGTGAGACGTCCGAAAAAGGCAAAGGAATTGCGCTTGAGGACTATTAGTCCGAGTGCACTCGAAATCCAGATTTTTGACACCTGTGAGTGAATTTTCATTTCAAAATTTATTTGGGAATTCTAATTAAGTTGAAATGAAATGCGTGAATGATTATATCTAATTCCCATTTAAAAATGAATCTCGAGGAACAAGCCTTTAGTGAAAATATTTCTGTGAAGTTAAATATGATTGCGATGCATCTGTGTATATCTGCATGATGCCTACATGTATTATTGAGAAATTGTGTGAAATTAAGTGTACTGAATCTGTTTACCCTTGTATTATGCTGATAAGCATTATTAATAAATTATGGTGAAATTGATGGAACTGTGCATGTGCGGAATGGGAAGTGCAATGCCAGTTGAATGAAAAAGGATGTGATAATTACAACTGTGCATGTGCGGAGTGGGAAGTGCAATGTCGGTTTAATGATAAAGGTTGTGGGGAAGGCGATATATAACGCCCACAATTTCCTAAAAATTCAGAGGTGTGCAAAGAGGGATACTGAGTGATACCCCTTACCGAGTACTCCGATAGTTATTTCTTTGTACCACCAAGAATAGTGAAGACTTGGCGGTGTATATAATTGCTCATATCTTTGTGTATATATGTTTGATTGTGTAGCATGTGAAACCCTTGTTTGTGACGGTTTGTGATAAACCGTTAATTTTGTTATCTTGCTTGATAGAACAATTGGTGAATGAAATTGTATGTGATACATATGCATATATGAATCATACGGGTTGTGAAACCCTTATTGTGTGACGATTTGTAAATAACCGTCAGTTTTACTACTTTGCTAGAAGGATCGGTGTAAATTCAAGGATGTTTAATCCTTGAATGCGTAATAAATTTCTACGTAAGGGAAAAAGGGTTTGGAATAGTAGTTAGATGAAAATGGCTTTATTTTCAATCGGTGCATCATGATTGTCAAATTTCCTGGTTGAGATTGCTTGTTCCCTTCTAATATTTACTCACTGAGTATTGTACTCACGTTTTATAAAAATTCATGTTTTCATATCACGAGGTAGCCGATAATTAGGACGAGGTGTCCTTGCAAACCTGTGTCCATCTTTTAGTAGGTGTCTCGGCATTCGGTAGCTGTATATTCATCCGAGTCCCTCCGCTGGAAGTCGAGTATTATTTTGTTATGTATAGATGAACTTAATGAAAATTTTAAATGAGTAATGCCAGTACGAGTTGGCAATGTATATCACTATTTTGATTCAAAGTTATGAAATATGACTTAGTGATAATAGATGGAATTATAAGTAAGATAAATAATAGGCTTGCTTGGGTTTAATGGATTACGTCCATTAGACCCATGCGCCGGTCATGGCCCGAAATTTTGGTCGTGACAATTTATATATGAGTAAAGACTTTGGTAATGAGCTACGACCTACAAGCATGATATTAGAATATGAATTTTGGCTAAGAAAAATCTATTTTTAAGACACGTGGTGCTTTGAGGATGGTGCCAATTAGTAGTCAATTCTAGTATGAGAATCGAATATTGGGATTAGCTTTGTGTATTCACCACAAATGATGAGCATGATCTAACCAACTATAAGAAGAATTGATACTAAACTTGATTGTTGGTTATTTTGGTTTTACAGATGGCTTATTAAGCTTGATATGCCTAAGGCTATTCGAAGTTAACTTTTTGGAAATTATATGTATGGATATATATGTTGCATATTGGTATAAAAGCTCATGCGGAGTTAGTTATAATTTGATTCGATGATGACATTCTATCAATGGTTATAGTGCCAGACAATGATTAAGATAATTTGTCACTGATTTTGGCAGTGAACAAGTGGATTATAAAGCTGTTAGCTTAAAAGTAAGTGTTTATGCTTTTGGTGTGAGTTCATCAAATTCTATTATATAGTGATAAAATTTGGTGTTTTAATATAGCCTGAGAGGTTTGGCATATAAACTAGCTTAACTGTGAGCTAGAAATTGTTAGGTTGTTATGAAGTACCCAAATAGAGAAGTATGCCATATATTTAATTCTTTAAAGGCTAATGGAATAGAACGTATGAGGACTAGTATAGCTTCAAAATAAGGTTTTGACTTATGGAGATTTGGGTAAAAATTTATAGCTTATGAGTAAAGGTGTGCACTTGAATTCATGTAATTAAAAGTGTAAAATCTGCCTTGATTGGTGTAAAGCTCATGATTCAAAATGAATGATTATGGATTTAATTTTCTAAGGTAAAAAGGACTAAAGAAGTTAATATCAAAAAAGTCTTAATAGATGATTCTTAAATTTTAAAGTGCACTTAAGGAGAGATAAATGTTTAATTTGATATTCAGATTGATAAACTAATGAGGCCATGAGATCTGATGTTTGGAGTAAATTTGAGAAATATCAAGTTCAATATGTTGTAGGTGATTGATGACGAGCAAATTAGCTATGACATTAAAAATATAGAAATGATTAGTAATCAAAATGAGACTTGAAAAGGAACTTTATAGGGAAAATTTTGAGCAACTTTAATCTTGAGAGGTTGAGTTACTAATTAAAGAGATTGGTTAAGATTATAAGGAGGTATGTGGAATGTCATAATTTATTGAAATGCCTTGTGGTAGAAGTTGAGATTTATCTAGTGAGCACTCGATCATGAAAGTATAGGAGTTGTTTTTGGGAATATGGTTACTAATGGTTATCGGATTTGAATCATCCGTGATGTTAAATATATATGAATAAATAATGAGTGTTTGATCCTTATGTATTGTGAAATGCTTAAATGGAATTTATATGGGATAATGAAAAATGAAATAGAGATTGGTTGACAAATTAGACCCATAGTCAATGGTGGAATAGATGCAAAAAAATTGGAAGGTTTTGGTAAAGATGCGAGGTAGAGGAGTTGCGGATGGTTAAGTAAACATGCATAATTGATGATTTAAGGATGATTCGATTGAGGTGTGACCAGAATTAATAGCTTATTTGAATTCTCTTCATAAGATGAAGGATGATATTGCTTTGACCCAACAAGAATAGTACACATAACTATATATTATGACATTGTCGAGTTTTCTATAGGATTGGAAGTTGATATGATGCATAAACCAAGGTTTTACGTTAAGAATGCCTGATGAAAGTGATGTGGTAGAACTTTAGAACTTTGATTATTCACCCTACGTCGATTTGAATTCGAGGATGAATTCATTTTTAAGTGGGGGAGACTGTAGTACCCCGTATTTTAATACAGTGGCTAATAGAGTTTACGGATGCCAATTGAGGTTGATTACTGAGTTAAAAGGGTAATTCATAAGTGAACTTGTGAAATCTCGGTCTCTATAGGCACATAACTAGAAGTAGAGATGATAATGCGGACAAGGGGTAATTTCGTAATTTCTCTTGGTAGGCTCTTATGAGTGGGTTTTTTTGATGCTATTAAGGTCTAAATAGGCCTAAGGAATGAATGAATGATGTTTGTGATGGTAAGTAAATGAGGAAGATAAAAATAATGATAATTTCCTCGGTAGGGGCAAAATGGTCATTTTGCACCTCGGGTCTAAATTTTTAAGTTTCGTGAACCCGAGTACCTTTAGACTATTATGGACTTTGTTTTGATGTCAAAAGAGCAAAAAGGTTGCACAAAGGATGGGAGGAAGACAAAGCCACCATGTTAAAGGCATTTTGGTAATTTTGGTGGAAATTTGGAATAACTTGAAGCTTAAATATCTGAGCTTCAGCAGCTTCTCATTCTTCTTCTTCCTCCCCTTTCACGTTCCTTTTGTCCTCCATGGAAGCTTGCTTTGCAACTTCCATAACTTTCTCTCTCTAGCTTCAAATTTCATGCTTTTGAGCACTTCTTCATGGAACCTTTTGTTCTCTTTCACTCTCTCACCTTAAAACCCTTAAAAAGTCTTTGTTCAACACTTTCTCTCACTAGCTAAAAATTTCAGAAAGAGAAAGAGAGACTTTCCATGATAACTTGAGTATTCTTGAGAAGGAATTCAACTAAAAATCCACCAAGGTGAGTGATGAATGAGGATTGAATTTAGGTTGTTGATAATGGCTAGTAATTGGAGTTGTGAGTTGTTTTATTATTGAGGTTTGTTTATTTATTTCTAGAGTTACTAGAGTACAAGGAATAGATAGTCATTTAATGGCAATTAGAAGCTAGTTAGGACTAATTAGTGGAACTTGAGTTAAGAAAGAGCTTTCGGAGTTATATCAATGCCAATTTGGGTTAGTTGTGATGTTGTGTGTGTGTAGGTTCCAACAAGGCCTCACATGTCCATTTGGAGCATTAATTGAGGTTAGAGTCAAGCAAAAGAATCAACAAGACTGGTGAGTGAACTTGCATTTTAAAATTGTTTTGGGAATACGAATGTATTTGCACAAATCATTTGAATGATTTTAACCATTTTTTCTTAAAAACGTGTGCCTTGGGATCAAGCCCTTGATAAATTATCTCTATGTTGTGACATGTGGCTGTTATGGATTTCATGCACTACTATATTATGTTGATATATATATATATATATGTTGTGCATTGATTGTTGATATTGTGTAATAATTATAACCGTACGTGTGCACGATGTGGGGGGATGTACACGATGGCACTGACTATGCACGATGTGAGGGGATGCACACGATGACTCCGGCTATGTGCACGATGTGGGGTGATGCACATGAGCTGGGTGAGATGATGGTGGTATTGATGTTTATTTATGTATATAAGTACATATATGTTTGTGAAATAAAAGTTCATTAATATGGTATATGGTTGTAATGCATGTGAAATTTGGCATGATGAATCTTGAGTATTTCTCATTTTCTTGCAAATTGATTTTTATTACGACACCAAATAGATTTTTAGTGCAAAGGAGGTTTTTTTTACACTTAGGTGCCCTGCTTCTTGCTGCAGGGAGAAACATTCTATTTTGGCAGCCAACAACTTGCTGTAGCGAGAAACTCTCGGGTTTTGATGTAGTGTATTTATTTTGATAAAGATTTTGACCACCTTTCCGTCTGAACTGGGAAATGTAGTAAACATAAACGTTGTATCCCTGCGTCTTATCTTTCTAATGGTCTAAAAATCAGGTCAATTGGACTTTTTTATCGGGAGATATGATAGAAAAACTGAAACACATGTAAACTGACACTATTTCTCGCTGCAGGGAGAAACTTTCTGTTTTGGTCACCCGAATCTTGCTGCAGCGAGAAACTTGCCGCCATGCTTGCTACCTTGGTTGATTTTGACCTACTTTTCACCCATTGAACTTCATGGATTGATCATGGGTTTGTGAAACACTATGAGGGTATTAATCAAGGTTTGAAATGAGGGGTTTTTAGCAAGAAATTAAATCAAGTGCATTGTTTTTTGAAATAAGTTGTCACGACCCAAATTTCGGGGCCATGACCGATGCATGGGCCCCAATGGACGTAGTCCACAAAGCCCAAGCAAGCCTATTAATCTGACATGTTCATCATTTCATCATAAATTGCTAAGTCACATTTCATAACTTAGGATCAAAATAATATTAAACATTGCCACCTCATATTGGCATACTAAACAAGTGTATATACATTGTCTACAACATGTATCTTAATAATTTACATTAGGTTTGTCTATACACAACAAAAAAATACTCAACTTCCAGCGAAGAGACTGGGATAAATGTACAGCTACTAAATGTCGAGACACCTATCAAAAGATGGATACAAATCTACAAGGACACCTCGTCCTAGTTACTGGCTGCCTCTTGATCTGAAAACATGAAGTTGAAAAAGGTGAGTATAAACCTAGTGAGTGAACAAGAATGGAACAAGCATACCATAAGGAATGTTTAACGAAATCATGATGCATTCATTTTTCAAAACAATGCAAGTTATTTTAGTTCTTATTAAACCCCTCATGTAAACTCCACATGAGAAAAATCACTTATTGAAAAGAGTCCATGGTCAACAAAGGATTTGGAGAGTGAAAACTTTAATAACATTCATGCGAATCAAGTCAAATAAACAATGGGTCCTCGCTGTAGCAGAAAGGCATTCTCGCTGTAGCTACTGCAGCGACACTTGACTTAAATTATCATCTAGCCGAGGGTTTCTCACCAAACCTCCTTATTTTAAACTTAATTCATTTATTCCTTAATGTTGGAAGTCCATGCTCAACTATGGTACCAAAGAAATGGAAAATAGGGTAGCAATTGAACCAAATGAGGAGAAAAACAGAAAGTTTTTCACTGCAGCGGGATTCAATCTCGCTACAGCGAAATTTTGGGTTTAAAAATAGAAAGTTTCTCTCTGCAGCGAGAAGCTATAGTAACATTCTCGTTGCAGCAGGATTCTCGGCCAGCACCACCCTTCTAAACCCCAGAAACCTCCCTAATGGTCAAATTGGGACGGTGTGTGTCACGACCCAAAACCTCCCTTGGGCCCATGACAACAGCCGCGACGTCCCGATTGACACTCATTACCCGGAATGCCAATCGGAACCCCGCAAGGCTTACGTATCAGTTTCTTGCCTTTCCTGTGAGCAATCACTATTACACATTCCGTTTTAACCAATTACCAGTCGTTTCCGGCTCAAGTAAATCAAAAGACAAAAATATATTCTTTTTTTTAAAAGGATTTATGGACAAATATTACTATTTAAAATAGTGATTAAAATATAGCATTTTTATATAAAACAATATTTATAGAAACACGTGTAAGTAATCTTTAGTAAAGTGGAAGTAAAATAAATTCATACACACAATAATTTACAAAGTTATAAAGTACAATAATAATTACAATGACAAGTGGCCCATAAATACACCAAGTGTTGATGATAGTAACCTACTGTTTGTGAGATAAAGGGGTTAACTGGAATCCTCTACAAAATCGGGTATCTACAAGCTACCACAAGCCTGAAATATTTGGAAAGGAGGTGGGTGAGATTTTGCAATCCCAATGAGTAAACAGACATTATTATAAATATCTAAAGGCGAGTAAAATTGTCACGACCCGGAACTCCCATGGGGCCCGTGACAACTGCCGCGACCTCCCGATAGGTACTCATTACCCCGAATGCCGATCGAAACCCCGCAAGGCTTAGCATCAGCTTCCGCATCTCCCCGGTGAGTGACAGTTATTAAATCTTACATTTCAAAAAATCATAAGTCGTTTCCAAATCAAAACAATAAAATATTGTTTTTTGGCTCATAGGGGCATTTTCGTCATTTTTCTTCGATAATATTGAAACTCGCCAAAAACATGGTGTAAAAGCTAAATATGTTCATACATATTTTAAATCCAATAACCAAAGTATAAAATTACTTTTACAATGACACGTGAGCCCCCAACTAACCAATAAGATGCGAGTCTGTGGACCTATAATTTTAACAATGCAAGGCTAACAAAAGTCCTTGATGCAATCGGCTATCTACCGGCTATCCCGAACCTGAAATGTGGAGAATTGAGGGTGGTGAGATTATAAAATCCCAGTGAGTAAACAGACACCATCTAAACTATCTAAAGGCGAGTAAATGGAGACAATTAAAAAAGAATTAACTTTAGCACATTTTTCACATCACGAATATTCATTTCAACCAAATCAATATGGCTCGTGAATTACTCCAAACTTGGCTCATGCCAAATCCTGTACTCGGTGACACTTGGACCAAGGGTATCCAACTGAGTCCGCCAAGGCTGTTAAAAATTCATATTTCGCATAAATCATATTTTTGTTTTGAAACATAGCCGTTCCTTGGCGTTGGCTGAGTCTCACTCTCACGCGGTGGTCCACGTGAAGTGCACTCAAAAAGCCCACCTCAGAAGATACCCTACGCGCCTCTACGATCAAGGTGAGCATATAAAGGAGTTTACCGTGCCCTTCTAATAGGCTGGCCCACGGAACCCCCCACTACTACAGTAGCTAATCTTTTATCTACCACCTGATTTATAAAATCTTTTTCGGCATGACATGGCAATTTATCACAACCTAGCCTCTCAAGGCTAAATACACAGTATAAATAATTCTAACACCAAAATTAGTTTAGCCATTCATGCTCATTTATTGTCATAAGCCATTCAATTTAAAACCATAAATTTACAACACAAGCACGCAGTCTCCAATTACTCTATTTTCAAAACCAGTATTTGATTTTCCAAAAAATTTATAAAATCATTTTATAAAATCACAATTTCTCTTAAAACATAGCAATTTACCATTTAAACCCATTTTTCATAAAATCACACAATTGTATAAAACTACTCTAGATAATTAATACGATAATAAGTTTACTCACAGTTTCTGAAAACTAAATTCGGGTACTCCAACTATTACTCCTCGAGTGTGATTTTTTTGCCCTTGCCAGAGGATTCGCCACCTTGATAAATTGTACAATTAAGAGGTTTACTACTTTGGTATTAAACCAAAATAAACTAATTTATACTACTAATGCATGATATGAAGTGCAAAATGTCTAAATTTTGCCTAAACGTGATGTTAACCTATTTCGGTATTTTACCCGATAAATCGATAAACGTGTCCGTTTAAACTCCAAATTAATTTTTTTCAGTTTCTATACCTCAATTGCACCCAAATTGACTTAATGTCCCTCAGTGTGGTGCAAATTATCAATCCCGATAGCAAATTACGAAAATACCCCTAGTGGGTAAAAATTCATATTTTTTCTCTGAAAATTCCCATTATTTTTCTAGGCTCATAATTCATCATTATTCATCATAATTCCTGAGATAAACATCAAGATCAGCAGCCAATATTCCCCTAGAAAATTCAGTGTAATGGGTTTCAATGGGAGAAAATTATTTCTCTAGCTTATTTTTTCTAAATTTCAGTATAACCTAACTAAAATCACTTAATTCAATTAAAATCAACCAAAACTCAAGCTCAAAACTCATGCATGGAGGTTTGGCCAGCATGGGTGTCCATACCCACTTCTAAGTTTGCATGGAAATGAGAAAAAATGCATGGGTAGTGAAAATCACAAGGAAAATCAATTAAATTTATCTTTTTAATGCTTGAATTCTTGATTTCTCTTGATTTTCCCCTTTTTTTTTCAGCTAGGGTTTTTATTTCTTTTCCCCCTTTTTCTCTCCTAGTTTGGACAGCTGAAGAAGATGAGAATTCTGGAATTTTGACATTTTTAAAGGCTAAAATAATATAATATTATTTTACTTATTTTTTTATTTTATTAATTCCTTAAATTCTAGCCATCCATTTATTTCCAAATTTTTACCATACACTTGTCCCACATATCCATAGCTTAGATAAAATTCTCAGACTTATCCAAAGTCTTGGTGGAGTAATTTTT
>NC_030854.1:12287610-12290433 GCF_000208745.1 Theobroma cacao | reverse complement strand
ATCATATGCACACTATTAGAACATTAACTTCAACATGTTTAATTCTCCGTTGGTGATATGTTAAGATCATTCCTGGATACATTTTCATATTAACATTGATATGCCTTTACCATAGCATTTAGTGCAAATTTGATAAAGAAAATGTCTCCAAATAACCCTTAAATACATAATTATCAAATTGTATACCACTAAACATCAAGATCTTGACTTTATTCATCAATAATCAATCACACTTATTAAGTGAATAATTTACTTAGTTATTACACCTTGCCTTTGCAATCATAAGATCAAAGTTGTCCTAAACTTAGGATGCAAAAGTTCTCTCTCTTAGAGTATATCCAAACATCAACATTTTCTAAATTCCTTGCTCTGGGGAGATCACCTTTAAGACTGATCATTCGTATCATAGACCACACTTTGAATCGAATAAACTTTTAAATTGATCTTTCAAGTAATTCGTATATCAATCTCAATTATAGAACTTCATATGACACTTAGACTAGATTCAACATTTCCAAGTCATTTAACCTCAAGCTGCTAATTCCACATCTAGTCCTTTAGTCCCTTGGCTCCTCCTTACTATGCATAGCAAAGTTCAAGCTCATCCTTAGAGCAGATTTGTTTACTAACTTCTTACTTCATGACCACACATCAATTATAGTAATCATTAGTACTCACTCTTGAGTTAGTTCACGTGCTTATATCCATAAACTATAATAGATCCAATCAATTTTTAAAATCTCACAATCGCTTAATTGAAATCAACACCACTTTTATATGGGCATAACACGCTTAATTAACATAGTGTTCTTATCTTCATGCACATATGTTTGAATTTACTCTTACCTCAATACTTAATTTGTACACTCCACCAAATGAACAAATTATCACGGCCTATTTGTCCAACTCCAAATTTCTCCATCCATAATCGGAGGGATATATCATTTCATTAATCTTTCATTAGGAGCATTCGTTTTAAGATCTCTCCAACACTGGCTCGTGGCACGAGTGGCATCTTAAACCCGAATAACAGCCCTACTTATGACCTTTGCATGACATTAACAAGGAAGTGGATTACTAGGATCAAGAGTTCCTATAGATCCCATAAGATCTATAAGAAAAAACAAAATAAGTCTAAACAACTCCAAATTTTATATGCAAATGCACGTATTCTATTCTACCTAATCTGACTTAGCTTAACTAACTTAACTTAATTTAACTTGGGCCACGCAGTGTCAGTGTGGATTTCTTAAAACAACTTTAAAACCAAAAACTATGAAATCCAAAGCTTTAAAATCAAAATCTCTGATCTTTAAACCATGCTCTAATACCACTCTAATTGTCACGACCCGGAACTCCCATCTGGCTCGTGACAACCGTCGCGACGTCCCGATAGGTACTCATTACCCTGAATGCCGATCGAAACCCCGCAAGGCTTAGCATCAGCTTCCGCATCTCCCCGGTGAGTGACAGTTATTAAATCTTACATTTCAAGAAATCATAAGTCGTTTCCAAATCAAAACAATAAAATATTATTTTTTGGCTCATAGGGGCATTTTCGTCATTTTTCTTCGATAATATCGAAACTCGCCAAAAACATAGTGTAAAAGCTAAATATGTTCATACATATTTTAAATCAAATAACTAAAGTATAAAATTACTTTTACAATGACACGTGGGCCCCCAACTAACCAATAAGATGTGAGTCTGTGGACCTATAATTTTAACAATGCAAGGCTAACTGAAGTCCTTGATGCAATCGGCTATTTACCGGCTATCCCGAACCTGAAATGTGGGGAATTGAGGGTGGTGAGATTATAAAATCCCAGTGAGTAAACAGACACCATCTAAACTATCTAAAGGCGAGTAAATGGAGACAATTAAAAAATAATTAACTTCAGCAAATTTTTCACATCACGAATATTCATTTCAAAAAAATCAATATGGCTCGTGAATTAGTCAAAACTTGGCTCATGCCAAATCTTGTACTCGGTGACACTTGGACCAAGGGTATCCAACCGAGTCCGCCAAGGCTATTAAAAATTCATATTTCGCATAAATCATATTTTTATTTTGAAACATAGTCGTTCCTTGGCGTTGGTTGAGTCTCACTCTCACGCGGTGGTCCACATGAAAGTGCACTCAAAAAGTCCACCTCAGGAGATACCCTATGTGCCTCTACGACCAAGGTGAGAATATAAAGGAGTTTACTGTGCCCCTCTAATAGGTTGGCCCACGGAACCCCCCACTACTACAGTAGCTAATCTTTTATCTACCATCTGATTTATAAAATCTTTTTTGGCATGACATGGTAATTTATCACAACCTAGCCTCTCAAGGCTAAATACACAGTACAAATAATTATAACACCAAAATCAGTTTAGCCATTCATGCTCATTTATTGTCATAAGCCATTCAATTTAAAAGCATAAATTTACAACACAAGCAAGCAGTCTCCAATTACTCTATTTTCAAAACCAGTATTTGATTTTTCAGAAAATTTATAAAATCACAATTTCTCTTAAAACATAGCAATTTACCATTTAAACCCATTTTTCATAAAATCACACAATTGTATAAAACTACTCTAGATAATTAAGACGATAATAAGTTTACTCACAGTTTCTGAAAACTAAATTCGGGTACTCCAACTATTACTCCTCGGGTGTGATTTTTTTGCCATTGCCAGAGGATTCGCCACCTTGATAAATTGTACAATTAAGAGGTTTACTACTTTGGTACTAAACCAAAATAAACTAATTTATACTACTAATGCATGATATGAAGTGCAAAATGTCTAAATTTTGCCTAAACGAGATGTTA
>NC_030854.1:12281373-12286078 GCF_000208745.1 Theobroma cacao | reverse complement strand
GCCAAGGGTGGGTATTGTGAGAATTTCATGCTTTCTTGCCCTATTTGATTTCTATACACATTTAACTAACTAAAACTACCAATTTAACTAAGAATCAAAACATAAAAATTTCAAAATCCTTCCCCTTGAAATTCGGCCAGCCCTTGGTATCACTTTTTGATCTCTCTCCTCAAGCATGCTAAATGGAAACAAAGGCATAGGAAAGGTAGAAATCAAGCTAAAGTCGAAAAATCTTACCGTTAGATGCGTAAACAGACGAAAAACGTGAATTCCCCTTTGAATTTTCTAGTTTTGCTTTGGTTTTTCTCTTTTCTTCCTTTCCCCTTATGGCTGACCATCACCTGATGTGGGGTTTAAATGGGCTGATTTTCCTTTAAAATAATATTAAATCATTAAAAAGTGCCATGTGTCACATTTCCATTGGCCCGTTTTTAAAATTTCGTCCTTTAAACTTCAATTTTTCGCCACTTAAAATACCATAGTTATTCATACCAAAAATAAATAAATCTTATGATTTTGACAAGTTTTGGGTGGTGAAAATTACGGTTTTACCCCGGGCCAACAAAATTACCGTTTTGCCCTTATTTTTTGAAAATTGCCGGAATTGAAATTTTTCACTTCCTATCATTAAATTATACTCCAAATAGTTAATCTTGGTCAAAAATTTCACTCCATGATCAAATTATTATCTTAGGTGGCAAAATGACGATTTTGCCCCTAAACATCAAAATTCTCAATTTTTTCCCAAATGAACCCTCGAACTCCGAACAATCATTTTTAGTCATTCCTGGACTGTAAAATATTAAATTTCATCCTAAGATTCCTATTTGAACTAGTTCGAGGTTAAATCAACTTAAGTGTACTGTTAGGAACAATACCGGGTTTCGTCTATTCTTAGGGGCTTTCCTAGCGTAATAACATGCTACTCAGTGCATGTATGTCATGACATGTGTTTATAGGGTCGGGTTTTACAGTGTGGCTTCGTTGGAACCTTAATAGCTTTGAAACTTTGAAATTCTTTCCAACAATTCTCCAAACTGTTGTAAAGCTTCCTCTTTCTCTCTCTAAAACACCTAACTAGTGAAAGAGAGTATGGAAACAAGATTTTTCAAGGGTTTTAAAGTGAGAGAATGGAAGATCACAAGGGTTTATGGAAAGGGTGCACTAAAAGCATGAAATTTGAAGCTATTTGAGGAAGGTTGTGGAGCTTTCTTATCAAGCTTTCATGGAGTTGGGAAGCAATGTGAAAGAGAAGAAGAAGAAAAAGAAAAGCTACTGGAGAATGTAAAAGCTGCTGGAAGAAAGGGATATTTATAGCCTAAGCTTATTCACTCCACTTAAATTACCAAAATACCCCTTCACAAATTAACTTATTGTCCTCCAATCTTTTATGCAATCTTTTTACTCTTTTGACACTAGGACAAGGTCCATAATGGTCTAGAAATGTTCGGGTTCATGAAAACTTAAAATTCTAACTTGAGGTGAAAAATGACCATTTTGCCCCTACCATGAAAATCATCAAAATTTTTGTTTCCTTGTCATTTGACCCATAATTTCATCATCCATTTATGCCTTAGACCTATTTAGGCCATAATATTGTTTAAAACTTACTTTTAGGGGCTTACTAAGAAAATGACGAAATTACCCTAGCCAGTGTTATTGCGTCTATGCCTAGTTACGAGCTTATAGAGGTCAAGGTCTCACACAAGTGCATCATGATTTCCAAATTCTTCCTATCGATTGCTTGCTCCCTTTTTATGGTCATTCACTGAGTTTTATACTCACATTTTTAAAATTCATGTTTTCAGATTCGAAGGCAATTGAGACCTAGATTGAGTTGCACACATATGCTCGCCTTCTTGGTAGGTACTATGACATCTTAGTAGCTGTACCTTCACCCACGATCACTCTGCTGATGGTCAAGAGTCTTAGGCTTGTGTATATGTATAAGTAATGAAGACCACTAAGATTCATGTTAAAAATCAAATATGTATATTTGATTACTGATGCCACTGTAAGGTGGCAAATGAGTGATACTATGTTAGCATAATACAAATGTGAATATTGGATTGCTATAAAACGTTACAGAAATATTTATAATTGAGAATTGCAATATGTGGTTTTAGAAATGATGGTTGGGATTAATGATCGAGATTGCATAAATAGGCTTGCTTGGGCTTAGTGGGCTATGCCCATTAGGCCCATGTGTCGGTCATAGCCTGACATTTGGGCTATGACACATATCTCCTAATAAAGAAGTCCAAATGACATGATTTTTGAACCATTAGAAACTAAAAGATAGAGCTAAAACTTTGGTGTTTATCAAATTTCCCAATTCTGATAAAAAAGTGGTCAAAATCTTTGTCAAAGTGAAAGTACTGCACTAAAAGAACAAAAATGGGCATTTTTGTAAATTACGTGAAACTTTGATTGACTTTAGAGATAAATATGTAAAGTTACAACACCTTCTTCATTTTCCTCTCATTTCTTCTCTCCTTTTTGCAGAACTTTTCATCCTCCATGGAAAGAAACCTTAAAACCTCCATAACCATCTCATACTAGCTCCAAAATTCATGTTTTTGCACACTTTTTCATAGGGTTTTTGTTCTCTTTCACTTTTTCACCTTAAAAACCCTCAAAAAAAGTTTTTTCTCTATATTTTCTCTCACTAACTGAACATTTTTAAGGAGGGAAACTCTTCAAATTAGCTTGAAAACTCATGAAAGAGTTTTCCTCTTTTAATCCGCACTAAGAAAATTCGACTACAAGTCCACCAAGGTGAGAAATAAGTTAGGGTTCATTTTAAGTTGTTAAAGATGGCTAATAATTAGATTTGTGGGCTATTATATTTTTTATGGTTATATTGTGTGTGACAGGTTCCAACGAGGCCCCACATGTCCATTTGGAGCATTAGTTGAAGTTAGAGTCGATCAAAAGAATCAACAAGGACAAGTGAGTGAACTTGCATTAAATTATTTTTGAGAACTACATATGTGTTAAGATGAAGCACTTAAATGATTATATTTTACCTTTTTTCTCTAAATCATGCCTGGGAACAAGCCCTTGATGAAACGTTTTAAGTTGTAAAATGTGTAATGTGATGAACCCATGTGTTCCTATATTCTGATGATATATATGTTATGCTTTCAATGATAATATTGTGCGATAATTGTAACTGCGCGTGTGCGGTGTGAGAGTGCGCATGCCCGTGATGACGGGTGATTCTAGCTATGTGCGGTGTGGGAGTGCACATGAGCTGATGATCGGTGGATGATGATTCTAGCTATGTGCGGTGTGAGAGTGCACATGAGCTATTGACCGATGGATGATGATTCCAACTATGTGCAGTAAAGGAGTGCGCATGAGCTGATGATCGGTGGATTATGATTCCAGTTATGTGCGGTGTGGGAGTGCACATGAGCTGATGAGCCGGTGGTTGTATACATGTTTACACATACCATCGAAATGTTAAAGAAAATATTATGTGATTGCAATGAATGTTGAATGTTGAAATTGTTAATTGCTTCTAAATTGATTTTCAATGCAATGAGAAACTCTCTGTCTTGCCTGTCTTGCTTGGATATTTGCTGTCGTTTTTGCTAGTATAAGCCTTACAAGCCAATCTGTGGTTGTATGGGAATTGCAATTTTGAGATATTCATGTATGATATTTTGTTATTCATAATAAAATTGAGGTAGTTCTTTATCCATAAGTTTGTAATTTAATTACCTTTTTGTACTTATGTAGATAAAGCCCATGGAACTATATATGCCTTGCAAAGGAATTATATTGGGATACAATTATGAGATCCTTATGCATTAAAGCATTGTTCCTAAAAGTTCCTAGTCATTGTATTATTGAGACAGGGTATCAAAATTGCTTAAAGATTGGCACATGTTATGTTCCTTACTTGTGAAGTAAGCAATCGTTCTCATAGGTTGAAGTATAAAGATACTTGGAACTAGCACGTGGGTGCTTGCCATGGGAGAGCGAGTTCACTAAACATGACCCGCCATGAGAAGTGCATTTGGTATTTCACTCAAGTGTCTATGCAATACTTCTCATGTATCAGTTATGTAAATACTCCTTAGACTTAAGACACCAGGTTGTCTTATGTGTGGAGTGCTATGCTTTGATTTCATCCCTATGGGTGCCTAACCAAGGATGCCAAAACAGGATGCTTTTGGATATAGCATGAAGCACGTGAAGGCAGATGAGTGGTCAAGATAGGAATCATCACCCCAAGTGATTGAAAGGGAAATATCTCATTAGTTCTTGGTTGATATTAGCTTAATCAAATCCTTGGCCAAGATGATTAGGAGATTATGAAATGAGTTTCATAAGTCTCCATAAAGCTAACAGTCTAACTGCAAGGAGAAATATGGAGATCAATAAGAGTAGGCACTGCACCAAGCTCTTATCATCTTCAGGATATATGATGAGGGAATGAATTACACTGAAAGGTTGTCAAAGAATCCTTTGACTCTCCTAACAATTGGGTGGCCATGATGCATTGCTAGATGCCAATCATGGTTTATGGAATTGAATTAGTTAATTTAAAATTGAATATGATTCATTTAAATTAATTAATTAGTAATATTATAATTCAATTCCATTGCCAACATTTTAGGAACCTAATGGGTCACACACAAAGGTTGCAATTTGGATTAAATTGAGAGTGTGATGATTTAAGTTAAACTTAAAT
>NC_030854.1:12253403-12277984 GCF_000208745.1 Theobroma cacao | reverse complement strand
TGGCGAAAATTTTATTTTGATTGTTTTTGATCTAAAATAGTATATATTCTCTAAAAACTCGATATTTAACAATGATTGCTCACAGGAAAGGAAAGAAACTGATATGTAAGCCTTGCGGGGTTCCGGTTGGCATTCCGGATAATGAGTGTCAATCGGGACGTCGCGGTGATTGTCATGGGCCTGAGGGAGGTTCCGGGTCGTGACATAACTTTACATTAAACAACCAAGGTGATCCAAAGGTAGGAGGCATGATTTTTTTTTTTATTTCAACCCTTTTTTTTATTCCGCTGCGTTGATGCTCTAATCATGACATTGCTAGCAGTGGTATTAGAGCGTCCCTTGGCTCATTTTAATGCAAAGGTATGTCTTGTTATTGTTAATTTCAATTCTGATTGGATGTGAGGGATATGGAAGAGAGCAAGTAAGTGTTAAATTTCGATTATGTTTTAAAGTAGTTTATCACATATTCAAGTTTTGATTTTTAATACTTATTTTGTTTCAGCAACTAATCTTGTTTAAGTGTCTCAATTTTGCAGAACAATATGTGCATGAGATGTACAAAAGAGTTTAGGAAGAAAAGGATTCGAATTCATGGGAAACAAGGTGCGGTTTGGTGATAGAAGTCGATTCTGTCCAGATTTGCATGTGATTTGATTTTCAGTTTTTAACAGGGGCCTAAAAGCCTCCAAAAATTATGAAAAAATTTGGAATTAATCTACATTGAAATTGTTTCAATATGATTAACTACCAGCTGAAAATGGTGAAGGAAAGGCCGTGAAATCATGGCTGAAACCATTGCTGCCAGCAGTAGTTTTAGGTCATGATTTTGCTGAGAAAGTCATCTTCAAAGAGTTCTAAAATTGTGCAATTGTTGTACCTTTTTGGATAAATTTTGAAGTTTGAATATGTTCAAAAGATGCCTGGAAAGATTACTAAAATTAAGGGATTTGATCCCTTGATTTAAGCCATCATAATGCCACATATGCAACCCAAAAACTGCAGCTATGTACAGGATACATAGGCTGCGTTTTTTTTTGGGGTTTTGACAAGCTAAATGAAGTCCAAAAATTATGAAATTTTAATATGGAAAGGTTCCATATGTTAGCTGACCGTGCTTAAAATTTGGGAATTAAATTCCCTGATTTGATGCCGCATCAAGGCATAAAACTGTGACTGGTACATTGCTGCCAGAATTTTGTAAACTCATGGTTTTTGGGATTTTAGTGTCCATATTTGCAGCCTAAATTGGTGCAATTAAAAACTCTAATTTAATAAACAATATCTTATGGAAAAGTTCCAGAAAGATAAATTTTGATATATTTAAATTAGAGAATTTGATTCCTTAAAATAAGGATATCAGGATTTAATTAGTCACATCCATAAATTTAGGAATTTGATTCCTACAAATATGGGAGTGTGATAAATATGGACAAGATAAATATCATGAATTAATTTCCTTCTTTTAAGAAGTGAAATTCGAATAGGACACTTAAATATAATTAAAGGTAATGTTGTCTTAAATATTATATTTAAATTATCTAATGAGATTAGATAATTGAAGACACATAATCTTTAATTTAAAAGGATTAGTAAAAGTTACTTAAAACGTTTAAAGATTACAAATTAAAAATGTTTTAATTTGTAATAATATTTTAATTCTAATCCTAATGAGATTAGGAATGGATAATATTACTAATATTGATTAGTAAAGACTTTTCATACATGGAAGACTGTTTCCATACACGGAATTAAAATTGAACTCGAAATTATTTGTACACTAATTTTGGATGCCTCATATGATTAACAATTAGAATAAGACATAGTTTTAATTTTATGTTCATATGGATGGATGTATGTGGATGATTATGGACTAGGCCCGATATGATTGTGGATGCATGGTTAAATTGTATCATGGTATTTATTTATTAAATGAGGTCTGCGCACCCTGCCTTTCTCTTGATTTTCAAGGATTGTAAAATTCTTTCCTCACCTAACTCCCCTCAGATGTACCACGAGGTTTCTTTACTAAAATGTAATTAGTTACATATAAGTGTAGAATTAGGATTAGTTTAGGAGTTATTTTACAATTCGAAGATGAAGACCTAAAGGCACCATGAAGATTCGAGGAGGAAGATTACAACATGTTGTATGTTATCCCTTAGGTTTCACCAAGCTAATTTCCTTCTATGGCTCAAGGAAATTAGTATAGATAAAGTCCATAATCATCCAAAGTAGTATGCATGAGATAGATTTATTTATGCAATTAATAAATGCTATGCATGCAAAGATGAGACCTTAACTAAATTAAAAAAAAATTAAGATAATCCCTCGGTAAATATTGAGTCACATGCCACACATGATTAAGTTGCCTTCCACCATATAGCAAGATAACCTGGCTACTTTTTTAATCGGAGACTTGTTGAGCACACTCAAGGTCACACTTCTACACAAGTATGTTTGAGCGATTGGTGGGTCTTACTCAACTAGTTTCATAAAATTCAGATGCTTGGAAACTTGATTATTATGGAAACTAGAGGCAATGGCTAGGCGAAACATATATGATATGTTTAGGCAATGTGTTGTCACCTAGCTGATCTAGGAGTTGTATAGAGATACAATTGGTAAGCTTAGTTACCTACCTAATCTAGCTATCATGGCTTGTTGAGCACACTTAAGGCCCTGACTAGATGGATGGGATCCTAGCCCACTAAGAGAATCTTAGTAGAGATCTCTCGAGGTGATATGGAGGGTTATCATCTTGAAGAAAATAGTGGGAGCAATCAATTTAATATTTCCTATCTTATCTTAATTGATTATAGTACATGATTACTCATATACGTTTTTTAAATGTCTAGGTTGTTAGAATGCGAATACATATTACTTTGCGTGGCATACTTGATGTCATCATGAAATTTGAGCCAAAATGTTTGGACTGGTATATCAAGTTGAGAAATGTTCTCAAATATCTATTTAGAATAGATGTCATTAAGGAAGATATCCTTGCATTCTTGAATAGGTCAAAGAATGAGAAACTTGTAGAAGTTTCATCTTTGACCATGCATATGATTGAAGTAAATCGGTCTACTATTGATCCGTCATCATGGGTATTACATACTAGTTGTGGGTCACACTTATGTAATGACATGAAGGTGCTGGAAATGAGTAGAAGATTAACGAAAGGAGAGGTGGTCCTAAGAGTAGGTAATGGAGTAAAGGTTGCTGCATCTGTTGTAAGGACAGTTACCATACCTTTACCTTCTGCGTTGATCTTGGAATTAAGAGACTATTACTATATTTCTTCCATATCTCGAAATATCATATCTGTGTCATACTTGGCATTATATGATGATATGGAATTTTGCATTAAAGGCAATTGTTGTTCTTTCTCAAAGGCAGAGATGCATTATGGTGTAGGGACACATTCGAATAGTCTCTATATTCTTGATCCTAAGAGACCCATACTTAATATAGAGGTCAAGAAAGCAAAGAAAGATGATCTAAAACTATCCTACATCTGGCACTGTAGGCTTGGACACATCAATGAG
Organism: Theobroma cacao; assembly: GCF_000208745.1. Classification (NCBI taxonomy): domain Eukaryota; kingdom Viridiplantae; phylum Streptophyta; class Magnoliopsida; order Malvales; family Malvaceae; genus Theobroma; species Theobroma cacao. The sequence goes on along the minus strand of NC_030854.1, from coordinate 12,274,439 downwards.
ACTCGCTTAACCAAGTTCCACAAACAAGGTTACATCGATTCATTTAATTATGAATCTTATGGAACATGTGAGTGTTGTCTCCTTGGTAAGATGACCAAGTCGCCTTTCACTAAAAAGAGTGAACTAGTTGGGGTGTTACTAGGACTTGTACATTCAGATGTATGTGGTCCTATGAATACTAATGCTAGAGGAGGATACTCCTACTTTATCACCTTCACAGATGACCATTCTCGCTATGGTTATGTATATTTGATGAAATATAAATCTGAATCCTTTGACAAGTTCAAAGAATACAGAGAGGAGATGGAGAAACAAACTGGGAAGAGTATTCTCACTCTTAGATCTGATAGAGGAGGAGAATATCTTTGTCAAGCCCAGCTCTACATTATGTTTATTTTGCCATTCCTACATAAGAATGCATGTTTGCTTACTTGGGTACCTCGAAAATTGTTAAAGGACGATATTGTACCAAATGGTACAATTAAGTTGAATTAAGCCTTGAACTAGTCCAAATAGAGATTTTAAGATGAAATTGAGAACTTTAAAACCCCAGAATGACTTAAAATGGTGATTCAAAGTTCGAGGATCGATTTGGAATCAAATTGGAATTTTCATGACTTAGGGGTAAAATGGTCATTTTGCCACTCGAGGTTAAGATGCGAGTGTTGGATGAAATTTTTGACTAAGATTGATCATTTGGAGTATAATTTGAGTTTGAGAAGCAAAGAATTTTAATTTCGACATTTTTTCGAGGATAAGGGTGAAATAGTCATTTTGCCACCCTAGGGGTAAAATTGTAATTTTACACCACCCAATACTTGTCCAGCAAATAGATTTTATCCAATATTATCATGGATAATTGAAGGATTTTATGTGGTGGAGAAAGAAAGCTTAATAGTAAAGAATTTAAAAATGGACCAATGGTAAGGTGACAAGTGTCAAGTTTTTATTTCTTTAATATTTTCCTTTATAAAGACAATTTGAACTCTTCCACATTCATTCTTATGGCCGACCAAAGCAAGAACAAAGGAAGAAAAGAAAGAACAAAAACCCTAGAGTGAAAATTCAGGAGAGATTTGGTGGATTTCAAGTAATTAAGCAATCAAAGGTAAAATTTCTTGATTTTGACTTGTGATCTACCTTTCCCATACATTCTTTTGCATTTTCCATGGTTGAATCACATGATTTCATGATGGGTCTCTTGCTGGCCGAACACTTAGAGAGAGATTTTGATGGTTGATTTGGTTAGATTTCAATGTATTTTAGTGTTTTTGGTAAGTTAGTGATGTGTAGCATGAAAAACCAACAAGAAAAATTCACTTCCTCCCCTCAGCCATCATTGGCCGAATCTTCCATGTAGAGTGTGGATGGTGCATTTGATTTTATTTCAAGTGAATTGGTTAGGAAATGATGAATTACAGTGAGAAAATCAAGTAGAAAAAATCATAGTATTGATGCACCCACCATGGTCAAAATTCCCAAGAGAAAATGTGAAGATGATTTTGCTAAATTTTATGCTATTTGACTTGTGCTTGATGGTTTAGAGAATTGGAAGAAAAATGGAGTTAAATTGGACATATTGGCTAATTAATTGAGTGATAGATCGAATTATGCCAATACCGTTTTATTTAGGTACACAATTGAATTTGTGTAGAACACCGTGTTTAGACGATAATCCGAACAATTTGCATCCCATTTCATACATTAGTATAAAGCCTGAATTGGTTTTACAACAGTTTAGCACATATGTAGTAAATGGCTTATTATGCATTATGTCTAGGTTGTGAGCATTCTGGCAAAAGTAAAGAGATAGTACTCGAGAATCAAGAATCGGAGTACTCGAAATTCGACTCCTAAAATAGTGAGTAACCTTACTATCATCTTAATTATCTAAAGTGGTCTTTATCCGATTTTATGATTTTATGAAAAATGAGTTTAAATGGTTAATTTTTAGGTTTTATAAACAAAATGTGTTTAAATGAAATGATTTTATAAATTGTCTTGAAATTGAATGATGGTTTTGAAAATAGAGTAATTGGAGACCATTTGATGTATTATGAATTTATGGTTATAATTGAATGGCTTATGATAATATTGGCATGAATGGTTGAATTGGTAAAAGTGCTGAAAATGTATAAACTGTTGATTTGCCTTGAGAGGCTGTAAAATAAAATAATTTCCATGTCATGCTATCGTAAAATTTATTGTATGGTGGGTTTAGCTTGCTGCAGTGGGCGGGTTCTGTGGACCAGCCTTTTTGAGGGGCACGAAATCCCTTTATATTCTTACCTCGATCGGAGAGGCGTGTAGGGTAACTTTGTTACTCACAGGGGAGGTGCGAAAACTGATATTAAAGGCTTGCGAGGTCCCGGTTGGCATTCCGGGCAATGAATGTCTATCGGGACGTCGCGACGGTTGTCACGAGATCGTGTGGAGTACCAGGTCGTGACAATTAAAGTGGTATCAGAGCCTTTGGTTTTAAAGATCAGAGCTTTTGGGTTTAAAGTTGTTTTAAAATTTATAATGTCATTGTGGCCCCGGGTTAAGTTAGGTTAGATTGAATAGAATGCATGTATTTGCATGTAGAGCCTAAGGTTGTTTAAAATTGCTTTGTTCCTTCTTATAGATTATCATGCCTCTTCGACGTGAACACCCACCTCTCACTAGATCGACTGGAAAGGGAAGATGTCGTTCTCAACATCGTTAGCTAGATCCTATAGAGGGGGAATCGGCTGCGTTTACTATTTGGGCAGCACCTGCTGTTGAGCAGACCAAGACTCCTCCACATCCTCCACCTCCTCCGCCACTTACTAATATTCTTGCCATGCCTCTTGAGGTAGTTCAGGAATTGGCAACCTTCTTTACCGCTATTACTGGCCAGGCTCAGGCTGGTCAAGCTCTTCTTACAGTTCTTCTAGCTGCTCCTTTTGTACCACCACCCACACCTCCTGTCCCACCACTAGTGCTGGATGTTTCTATTTCTAAGAAGCTTAAAGAGGCTAGGCAACATGGTTGCGTTTCTTTTATGGGTGAGTCAGATGCAACCACAGCTAAAGAGGTGCTACAAATGGCTTTAAGAGTTGAGAAGCTTGCGAATGAAAATAGGAGAATGCGAGCTGAGTTAGCAATAAGGAGAAATTTGAGTGTATCTTCTAGTCAACCACCAAAAAGGAGCAAAGACTCATCTATTTCAAGAAGTACTACTACTGTTTCAGTAACATCTTCCTGACCTCCATTTTCACAGACACAGTAGAGGCCTTCGAGATTTAATAGATCTGCGATGACTATTTCTGGGAAGAGTTCCGAAGGTTCTGATAAATGCAGAAATTGTGGGAGATATCATGTTGGGCCGTGTAAAGGGCATATACGATGTTTTTATTATGGTCATCCGGGTCACATTAAGAGAGATTGCCCACAGTTAGGACGGGCTACGGTAGCTGCTCCATCTCCACCAGCTCATACGAATATGTAGAGGAGAGATTCCTCTGGATTACAGTCGAGACAACGATAATTTTGACATACCACTAAGGGTAGATTAAATATGTTGAAACTAGTGTTCTAATAAAGTACATATGATAGAAATATAGCTTTGTAAATTGTAGTTTCCATGATCATGAAGCTTTTGAACTAATAATAAGATAAGCATAAGATGTTGATTCAAGTGGATTAATTTCATGACGATTTTTAGTTGAAGTGATTGAACTATATGAGTTGTAAGACAAAGAAGACCAGTAGTTGTGAATACTAAGGAATTGTGGAACACTAGAAAACAATGAATAATTATGTGTGTGGTGTCATACGTATATGGTGAAGTCACTATACAATATGGAAAGAGTATTCTCAAGTGAGATTTATTGACTGATGATAAGTGATGTGCAATCTGAGATACATGTAGCTATGAATAAATTTGGAGATTTTTGCTTAAGCAAACTTGTACTAAATGTTATGGTAAAGATATATGAATGTTAATGGCAAAATAAATACGTTAAATCAATGTTCTGATCGCGCATTTGCTATAGAAAGTTAGTCTTGCTAATTGTGGTATAGACTCAGAGGGAAGCCACACGATTGTGAATAATTGAGGTAGTAGCTTTAAGGGTAGAAGAGTTGCTGGGATAAAGTGAATTCAAACAGTTGCAATGCCACAGTACTGACTATCAAAAGCTGTCGCGTTAAGAACCCCTAATGGCTAGAAAGCATGAGCAAACTGTGACCGGCATAAGGATTGGACTCACGAGTTGGAAAATGGTCATTGGTTTTGATGTCGAGTTTCGTTATTGGGAGTCTTAAGTGCATTGGGGAAGTAATAAGATAAAGATGAAGAGTGAATTAAAAAGTTTCTTTATTGCCTTATATATTGGCATATAAGAGAAAGAAAAGTTAGAGAGTTTTTGAGATGGCTACATAAAAATAAATTAACATGTGGAGTGTTAAGATGAACAATATGTTGACTGAGGTCAAATCTGAAGAAATAAAGAAGACAAGAGATTAAGCCTTGTTAAAGATTAAAGAAGGAGTGAGTGAAAAGTTAGGTGAATGTAAGAGATATTGATAAGAGATGTCAATACCAAGTGATGAGAGCATGAATGAAGATTTCAAAAATGATATAGCAAATGAGTTTATATAGAATATTGTTACGAGAATTTACAAATCTTGTCTTGATTTTGTTGAAAAGAAAGGATTAGTGACAACACAAGTAAACTACGTGGTATGCTAGAAACCCTTGGAGATAAATTGAAGCATTAGTAGTTAGGCATGCCTTTATGGAAATGATATACTTGGAGTATGAAAGAGCAAATAAGTGATTAAGTGTTTTAAGAATGTTTAAAATAATTATAAATTATACGAGATGAGTATAAGATGCGTGATTTTGAAACTTGCTAAGGAGCCAAACGGCTAAGTCACGAGTTAAGTGATCACTTGATGTGAGCCATAAGTTTAAGATAGATGTTCCTAAGTACTCAAGAGAAGTTCTGCCATGGATCTCGTGAAAGCAAGCACTAAGTTGTGTGATCATAAAAAGGAAGCCATAAGCTGAGAGTGATACTTGTATTGACATTGAAATGTACTTGAGGAAGACATAGTTTCAAGTTTTACAATTTCAAGTACAATTTGTAAATTGGCTAAGGGAGAATGAAGTTATGTTCATATGAAATAGTGGAACAAAAGATGATTGAAGTTAACCTTGATAATGAAGTCAGATAATGAAACTTTCCTAATATATTATGGAAATTGGAATTCGAAATGCTTGAGGCATACATGATTCAAATGAGTTTGAGTTTTAAGTGACAAATCAATATCAGAATGCAAGAAGTATACAAGGTAATATAGAGGCATGAAGGATAATAGAGGAAAAATGATGACTCTTAGGAATTATGGTATTACATAAGATGTAATGATCAAGTTAAGATAAATCTTTGAGGCATCAATGTGATTATAAAGCATACACGCATAATAGATTATAATTCAATGGAGATGACATTGTGATGCAATGATATATAGTACAAGGAAACTTAAGCATATAATTGGAAATGATAAGAAGAGAGTATAAGTATGTAAATAATGTGGAACTATGCACAAGTATGATGAGAATTTGTATGAATTATGAAGATTATTCTATTGAATCTTGGTTATGGATGGGAATGAACAAAGAGAAATTAGTCTAAAGGCATTTGAAAACAGAGACCCGTATACATAATGAGGAATATGGACATTTGAATGTGCGTGTATACGTATGTGTGGAGTTAGTGATGTACCCAACTAAAATGAATAATGATTTTAGTGGTTTGAGATTTGAACTCAATATATTTGATGAGTTGTATAGATAATGTAACGATCAAGAATCTTATCAAAAGTCAATTTATGGCGACCTAAGGAATTTTGGGGAAACAGTTAAGGGAATGTAATCTATAATGCAATTAAGCCATATGAGATGGATTAATAGGATTAAGAAGATTGAAATTTCCTAAATGCAAGGTAAACATGAAGTATGTGGAAATAATTGAAGCCATTAATCTTCCCTAACGCTGAGGATATGTATAGGAATGAGTATGGCATGTTAATGATGCCATAAACTACACAATAGTGTATGAGGATAGGATGAATGAATGAAAGTCGAGAACTTTGATATGGAATGAAGTAATAAGATAGTGATTGGTATACTTAAATAAGTATAAAATGCAATCAAAATTGGTATGATTGAGATGGAGTTATGGTTCAAGTTTAATGATAGTAATATAAGCATGCTTGGTGTCTCGATATAAGAGATCATATGTCACAACCCGAAACTCGCATCGGGTCCGTGACAACCGTCGTGACGTCGAAATAGGCACTCATTACCCCGAATGCCGATCGGAACCCTGCAAGGCTTAGCATCAGCTTCCGCATCTCCCCGATGAGCGACAGATATTAAATCTTGCATTTCAAGAAATCATAAGTCATTTTCAACTCAAAACAATAAAATATTATTTTCTAGCTCACAAGGGCATTTTTGTTATTTTCTTTTTTTTTTGAAAATTTTGAAATCCGTAAAAATGTAATATGTAAGTGGAAACACATATTTTATGATTTAAATTAAATTTTGAAGTCTAAAACATTCGTTTAAAGTAAAATTATAGCTATTTGAATATAATAAAAACATTAAACAAAATATTCTATTTTCTTAAGACACAATATTTTTAAAGTCTTCCTAAAATAACTTTTGTAGCGTAAGAGTAAAATAAATTTATTCATATAGTAATAAAGATAATTAAAGTATGAAATTTCGTTTACAGTGACACATGGGCCCCCAACTAACCAAGAAGGTGTAGGGCTACGAACCCTTACTTTCTAGGATGCACTCCGAGATTAATTCTTGTCTTAATCAACTATCAACAAACTGTCCTGAGCCTGAAAAATGGATAGGGAGAGGGGTGAGATTAAATAATCCCAGTGAGTAAACAATTACCATAAAAAACATCTAAAGCCGAGTAGATGGAGACAATATAAAAATGTTATATCTCAATAATGTTCATAACACAAAATTCGTTTCAATCTATACCAAACAATTTATTTTCATCAAAATTTCCCGACTTATGAATTTCTTAAACTTGGCCCCTACCAAAATCATTCTCCCGGGTACCTTCGTCAAGATATCCCACTGAGACTGCCAAGGCTGTTAAATGTCCCATACCCATAAACATGTTTTCGCATCTGACACAAGCCGTTCTTTGGCGTTGACTGAGTCTCACTCTCACGTGGTGGTCCAAACGTGAGGTGCACTCAAATCATACCTCAGGAGATACTTCATCCAACATCTCCCCCTGGAGGTAGTTATATAATTGGGTTACCGTGCCCCTCTCGTAGGCAGTCCACGGAAACCCCCACCACTGCAGTGACCGTTTAATATACCACAAGACCCATAAAATTTTCAGTAGCATAATATGGCGAATAAAATTTAATCCAGTCTACCGAGACCAATCCAAAACTGTTCGTATATTTCATGCCAACCTCAAAAATTTAGGCATCATGCTACTATAGTGTCATAAGCCCCAATTTCAATAACATATAAAATCATAAATTTCAACACAGTCTCCATATACTCAATTTTTCCAAAACAATATTTGATTTCAAAACCAGTATAAATCTCATTTTTATTAAAAAAATTTTAATTGGAAAACATAATATTTTATAATTTAAACTCACCATTCAATAAAAGCATCAAACAAGTATAATTACTCTAGATATTTAAGACGATAAATTGTCCACTCATAGTTCTAAGAGTCGATGTACTCTAATCCCAGTCTTCAAGCACAATCTCTATACTTTTACCAGTGTAATTTGCTCACCACCTATCCATAATGTACAATACATAATTCACCACATCAATGCTTCACCATTATAAAATCAATTCAGGCTCGGTATATATGCATGATACGATATACAACTTATCCAACTACCACTTAAATGCGATGCTGACCTAATTCGGCCTATTATCTCCAATTTAACTCCAAATCAATTCTTCTCACTTTCTACACTCCAATTATACTTAAATTACCTTAGTGACTATGAATGAGATTTAATTTATCAGTCTCGATAGCAAATTACGAAAATACCCCTAATGGGTAAAAATTCGTATTGTTGCTCCGAAAATTTCCATTATTTTTCTAGGCTCATAATTCATCATAATTTCTCAAATAAACATCGAGATCATCAGGCAATATTCCCCTAGAAAATTCGACCAATAATGGTAATGGAGGAAAATAAATTCTTTTCTTGTTGTTTTGTTCCTAAATATGCTAAACTAACTAAAAACACTAACATAACTTAAAATCAAATTAATCTAACAACTTTCTCTCTCCTAACCCATTTTGATCAGCCATCAATTCATCATGAAAACATGTAATTTAAGCATGGAAAATAAGGAGAAATGCTTAAGGAAGATAGATTTCAAGCTTAAGTTGAAAAATCCTACCTTTTTCACTTGTTTCCTTGATTTTCCATACTTTTTCTCTTGGAATTCCTCACCTAGGGTTTGTTCTTCCTCTCTTTCTCTCTCTTCCTTGCTTGGCCGAATATTTGGAGAGTAATGGGCTGATTTATGCTATTTTTTAGTTAAATAATAAAATATCCTAAACTTGACACATGACATTTTCTTATTGGTCTATTTTAAAAACTTTTAAAATTTTAAACCTTTTATCTTCACCACATGATTAGTCAAAGGTCAAAATTGAGGATAAAGGAAGACCTTGTGCTAGACAAATGTCCTGGTGGTGGAGAATTACAATTTTGCCCCTAGAGTGGTAAAATTACTATTTTACCCCTATACTCCAAATCATACCGAACTTAAAATTTTTCACTTCTAAACCTCAAATCATACTCTAATACTCAAATCATACTCCAATAAGTCAAATGGGGCCAAAAAAATCTTTTCTAAAAATTTTCATTTTGTCCCCAAGTGGCAAATGACCATTTTGCCGCTAGATAGTGAAAATTCTAGTTTGACTCCAAATTGACCCTCGAACTCGAAATCACCATTTTAAGTCATCCCTGGACCATGAAACTCTTAATTTCACCTTAAAATTTCCATTTAAACTAGTTCGAGAATTAATCGACTTAATGATACCATTAAGGCCAATATCGTCTTCTAAAAATTTTCTCAAACTTCCTAAATATGTAACCATTCTATTGAGCATGTAAATGACGTCGTAATTATTTTATAAAACAGGGTTTGACATCATAATTGTAAAGGTTACTATTGATATGATTTTTAAAGGATAATAATAGACATAAGTGAAGTACTCGAGTTGAATTGGGGGTGAATGAAGTGAACAAATCGAAATTCCCTGTAAAGGGAAGGACATAAGAAGTCGAGCATTAGATGAGAAAACAATACCCTCACTTTTTCTTTGAGTTTAGTAAATAAAATTTAAAGGTGAAAATTTTATTTTAAGGGGGGTAGTGTTGTCAAGGCCAGCTTTACAAAATGTTTATTATGCCATTCCTACATAAGAATGCATGTTTGCTTACTTGGGTAGCTCGAAAATCATTAAAGGACGATATTGTACCAAATGGTACAATTAAGTTGAATTAAGCCTCGAACGAGTCCAAATAGAGATTTTAAGATGAAATTGAGAATTTTAAAACCCCAGAATGACTTAAAATGGTGATTCGGAGTTCGAGGACCGATTTGGAGTCAAATTAAAATTTTCATGACCTAGGGGCAAAATGGTCATTTTGCCACTCGATGTTAAGATATGAGTGTTGCATGAAAATTTTGACTAAGATTAATCATTTGGAGTATAATTTAAGTTTGAGAAGCGAAGAATTTTTTTTAGGATAAGGGCAAAATAGTCATTTTGCCACCCTAGGGGTAAAATTGTAATTTTACACCACCCAACACTTGTCCAGCACATGGATTTTACCCAATATTATCCTGGATAATTGAAAAATTTTATGTGGTGGAGAAAGAAAGCTTAATAGTTAAGAATTTAAAAATAGACCAATGGTAAGGTGACAAGTGTCAAGCTTTTATTTCTTTAAACTTTTCCTTTATAAAGCCAATTTGAACTCTTCCACACTCATTCTTATGGCCGGCCAAAGTAAGAACAAAGGAAGAAAAGAAAGCACAAAAACCCTTGAGTGAAAATTCAAGAGAAAATTGATGGATTTAAAGTAATTCAGCAATCAAAGGTAAAATTTCTTGATTTTGACTTGTGATCTACCTTTCCCATACATTCTTTTGCATTTTCCATGGTTGAATCACATGATTTCATGATAGGTCTCTTGCTGGCCGAACACTTACAGAGAGATTTTGATGGTTGATTTGGTTAGATTTCAATGTATTTTAGTATTTTTAGTTAGTTAGTGATGTGTAGCATGAAAAGCCAACAAGAAAAATTCACTTCCTCCCATCACCCATCATTGGCCGAATCTTCCATGTAGAGTGTGGATGGTGGATTTTATTTTATTTCAAGTGAATTGGTTAGGAAATGATGAATTATGGTGACAAAATCAAGTAGGAAAAATCATAGTATTAATGCACCCACCATGGCCAAAATTCCCAAGAGAAAATGTGAAGATGATTTTGCTAAATTTTATGCTATTTGACTTGTGTTTGATGGTTTGGAGAATTGGAAGAAAAATGGAGTTAAATTGGACATATTGGCCAATTAATCGAGTGATAGATCGAATTAGGCCAATACTGTTTTATTTAGGTACACAATTGAATTTTTGTAGAACACCGTGTTTAGACAATAATCCGAACAATTTGTATCCCATTTCATGCATTAGTATAAAGCTTGAATTGGTTTTACAATGGTTTAGCACAATGTAGTAAATGGCTTATTGTGCATTATTTTTAGGTGGTGAGCATTCTGGCAAAAGTAAAGAGATAGTACCCGAGGATTAAGAATTGGAGTACTCGAAATTCGACTCCTGAAATAGTGAGAAACCTTACTATCATCTTAATTATCTAAAGTGGCTTTTATTCAATTTTGTGATTTTATGGAAAATGAGTTTAAATGGTTAATTTTTAGGTTTTATAAACAAAATGTGTTTAAATGAAATGATTTTATAAATTGTCTTGAAATTGAATGATGGGTTTGAAAATAGAGTAATTGGAGACCATTTGATGTATTGTGAATTTATGGTTATAATTGAATGGCTTATGATAATATTGGCATGAATTGTTGAATTGGTAAATGTGTTAAAAATGTATAAACTGTTGATTTGCCTTGAGAGGCTGTAAAATAAAATAATTGCCATGTCATGCTATCGCAAATTTTATTGTATGGTAGGTTTAGCTTGCTGTAGTGGGCAGGTTTTGTGGACCAGCCTTTTTGAGGGGCACGAAATCCCTTTATACTCTTACCTCGATCGGAAAGGCGCGTAGGGTAACTCCCGAGGTACAACTTTAGAGTTCACTTGACGCCAAACCACCACGTGAGGGTGAACTCAGCCAATGCCAAGGAACGACTATGTTCTCAAAATAAAAACATGATTTATGCGTACATGATTTTTTTTAACAGCCTTGGTGGACTCGGTTGGGATAGCCCCAGGCCAATGTATCCCTGATAACTAAGTATGAGAATGATTTTGGCACAAGCAAAGCTTTTGAGGAAATCATAAGCCTCGTTGTTTATTTTGGTGAAATGAATCTATTTTATCCTATTAAAATGAGTTCGAAATGCTGTGAATCATTTTTATGCTAATCTATTTTATTTGTCTCCATTTACTCAGTTTTAGATATTTTAGATGGTATTTGTTTACTCACTGGGATTATATAATCTCACCACCCTCCTTTCCACCCATTTCAGGCACAGGATAGTCGGTAAATAACTCATTTCATTGAGGGCTACAGTTGGACTTGCATCCTCAAAAACTGTAGGTTTACTGTTTTTGATACTTTTGGTCGTTTGTGGGCCCACGTGTCACTATAAATTAAATCTTATGCTTTGCTTATCTGTATTATAATATGTATGAATTTATTTAGCTTTTACGCTACAAAAATTATTTACCGGTAGCTCTATAAATATTGTTTTATAAGAAAATAGAATATTTTATTGAATATTTTTATTATATTCAAATAGTTATAGTTTCACTTAAAACGAATGTTTTAGACATCTAAACTTATTTTTTATTATGAAATATGTGTTTTCCACTCGCATACTACATTTTTAGCTGGTTTCGAGATTTTTAAGAAAAAATGACCAAAATGCCCCTGTGAGAAAAAAATTATTTTTCTATTGTTTTGATTTGAAAATAGTTTATATTCTCTCAAAACATGATACTTAACAACTATTGCTCACAGGGGAGGTGTGAAAACTAATATTAAAGCCTTATGAGGTTCCAGTTGACATTTTGGGTAATGAATGTCTATCGGGACGTCGCAGCGGTTGTCATGGGCTCGAGGAGAGTACCGGGTCGTGACAATCTTAGCCAACAGTTTCAGGATTATTTGAAAGAGAATGGGATTCTCGTACAATGGACTCCTCCTGGGACTCCATAACACAATGGGGTATCTGAGAGAAGGATTCGAACATTATTGGACATGGTTGGATCCATGATGAGTCGTGTAGATCTTCTTATATCTTTCCGGGGATATGCCCTAGAAATTGCTACTCGCATACTAAACTAGTTTCCTACCAAATCAGTTGATAAGACACCATATAAGATATTGAGTGGGAAAAGGCCCAACTTATCTTATGCTAGGATTTGGGGATGTACTGCTTATGTGAAGTGTACAATGTCTGATAAGCTAGAAGCAAGATCAGATAAATGTAAATTTGTGGGATATCCTAAAGAAACACACGGATATTATTTCTATAATCCCATTGAGCAAAAGGTGTTTGTCTCAAGGCATGCCACTTTCCTTGAGAAAGAGTTCTTAAATGAAAGAGCTAGTGGGAGTAAAGTTGTACTCGAAGAAGTTCGAGACCCACAAATTGACATTCCATTGGAACTTGAACCTGAGATTGTGACATCTAATATACAACCACAATCTCAAGAGGCACAACCACTCAAAAGGTCTAGTAGAATACGTCAAGCTCCAAAGAGATATGGATATCTCTTGGAAAGATACGTATTACCCATAAATGATGAGCCTACAACCTATGAGGAGGTGATGTTGGACATCGATTCTGAGAAATGGCTAGAAGCCATGAAATCTGAAATGGATACCATGGATACCAACCAAGTATGGACTTTGGTGGATCCACTTGAAGGGATAAAACCTATTGGGTGCAAGTGGGTCTTTAAGAGAAAGACCGATGTAGATGGCAAGGTTCAAACCTTTACAGCTAGACTAGTAGCAAAAGGTTACAAACAAAGACAAGGTATTGACTTTGAAGAAACATTTTCACCAGTTGCTATGCTTAAATCCATTCGGATTTTGCTTGCAATTGCTACATACCATGATTATGAAATATGGCAAATGGATGTAAAAAATGCATTCCTTAATGGAAACTTGTAAGAGGAAGTGTCCATGACACAACCTGAAGGTTTTATATCTAATGCTAATGCTAATAAGGTGTGCAAGCTTCAAAAGTCCATTTATGGACTTAATCAAGCTTCTCGGAGTTGGAACATCCGTTTTGATGAAGCTGTAAAAGGGTTTGACTTCATCAAAAATGAGGATGAACCATGTGTCTATAAAAAGGTTAGTGGGAGTGCCATAATTTTCCTAGTGTTATATGTTGATGACATATTGCTCATAGGAAATGATATACCATTGCTGCAATCTACAAAGTTTTGGCTGTCCAAACAATTCTCCATGAAAGATTTGGGAGAAAAAACTTACATTCTAGGAAGAAAGATCTATAGAGATAGGTCTAAAAGGTTGCTAGGTCTTTCCCAATCCACATACATAGACAAGGTGCTAAAGAGGTTTAACATGATGAAGTCTAAGAAGGGACACTTGCCTATGTCGCAAGGCATCTATCTTTCCAAGGACATATGTCCGAAGAATCAAGAAGAGAGAGATCGCATGGATAAGATCCCATATGCTTCAGCAATAGAATCTATCATGTATACGATGCTTTGCACTAGACCAGATGTATCTTATGCTCTAAGTGTCACTAGTAGATACCAAGCTAATCCTGGTGAAAGTCACTGGATAGCTGTGAAAAACATCCTAAAGTACTTACGAAGAACTAAGGATGTATTTTTGGTTTATAGAGAAGGTGAACTCTAAGTTAGGGGTTATACGATGCAAGCTTTCAAATTGACAAAGATGGTAGCAAGTTACAAAGTGGATACGTGTTCACACTCAACGGAGGTGCAGTGAGTTGGAAGAGTTCCAAACAAGAGACGATTGCAAATTCTACAACCGAGGCCGAATACATCTCCACGTTCGAGGCAGCGAAAGAGGTAGTTTGGATTAAGAAGTTCATTACTGAACTAGATGTGGTTCCTAGCATTGTTTATCCAATACCTTTGTATTGTGATAACAATGGAGCCATTGCACATGCAAAGGAACCAAGGTCTCATCAGAAATCCAAACATGTATTGCGACATTACCATGTGATCAGGGAGATCATTGGAAGAAGAGACATTTGCATAGAGCGTATACCCGTTGAGGATAATATTGTTGATCCTCTCACTAAAGCACTGTCCTAGCAAAAGCATAATCGTCATGTTGAGAACATTGGTATTAGATACATAGGCGATTGGCTTTAGTGCTAGTGGGAGATTGTTATTATAAGCCCTACAAGCCAATCTCTAGTTGTATGGGAATTGCAGTTTTGAGATATTCATGTACGACATTTTGTTATTCATAATAACATTAAGGCAGTTCTTTACCCATAAGTTTGTAATTTAATTACTTTTTTATACTTATGTAGATAAAGCCCATGGAACTATATATGCCTTGCAAAGGAATTGTATTGGGATACAATTATGAGATCCTTATGCATTAAAACATTGTTCCTAAAAGTTCCTGATCATTGTATTATTGAGACAGGGCATCAATAATGCTCAAAGATTGGCACATGTTATGTTCCTTATTTGTAAAGTAAGCAATCGTTCTCATAGGTTGAAGTATAAAGATACTTGGCACTAGCATGTGCATTTGGGAGAGCGAGTTCACTGAACATGACCCACTATGAGAAGTGCATTTGGTATTTCACTTAAGTGTCTATGCAATACTTGTCATGTGTCAGTTGTGTAAATACTCCCTAGACTTGAGACACCAGGTCGTCTTATGTGTGGAGTGCTATGCTTTGATTTCATCCCTATGAAGGCAAATGAGTGGTCATGATAGGAATCATCACCCCAAGTGATTCAAGGGGAAATATCTCATTAGTTCTTGGTTGATATTAGCTTAATCAAATCCTTGGCCAAGGTGATTAGGAGATTATGAAATGAGTTTCATAAGTCTCCATAAAGCTAATGATCTAACTGCAAGAACAAATATTGAGATCAATAAAAATAGGCATTGCACCAAGCTCTTATCATCTTTGGGATATATGATGAGGGAACGAATTAAACTGAAAAACTGTACATTGAAAGGTTGTCAAAGAATCCTTTGACTCTCCTAACAATTAGGTGACCATGATGCATTGCTAGATGCCAATCATGGTCTATGGAATTGAATTAGTTAATTTAAAATTGAATATGATTCATTTAAATTAATTAATTAATAATATTATAATTCAATTTCATTGCCAACATGTTAGGAACCTAATGGGTCACACACAAAGGTAGCAATTTGGATTAAATTGAGAGTGTGATGATTTAAGTTAGACTTAAATCAAATTCTAGGTTTTAACTATTAAGGACCTAATTAAAAGAGTTTAATTAGGTATTGGTTAAATATTATAATTGTTATAATATTAAGGACTTATTTTGGAAATTTTAATAAGTTAAACCTAGATATAAATATCACATTATAGCCACTCTTTTTTTGTGGAGAAGGATTTTTCTCTTGAGTGCTGCCACTCTTAAGACGTTTATTTTCTTTTGAAAACTTCTCCTTTGATTCTTTGTTGAAAATCAAAGAAGAAAAGAGGACAAATCGTTGTCCACTTGCTAGCACAAGCCCATGGCATAAAGCTCTCTCCTTGAAAAGGATCCGTTGCAATCGTGTGTGCATCATTAGAGGCCAAGTGATTGAGTGGTTGGGATTCTTTCGCACCAAAGGTGTTCGTGTTTTGTCACCAAAAGGAATCCATTTGATTACGATATCACTTGGAAAGGTACATTCTTTTTCTGATTTTATGTAGTACATAACTTTGCATTAAACAACCAAGGTGATCTAAAGGTAGGAGGCATGGTTTTATTTTTATTTTGACCCTTTTTTTCATTCTGCTGCGTTGATGCTCTAATCATGTTGTTCCTAGCAGTTTTCACTTTTTTTAACTTTGTTGTTGATCATAGATCCTTCACTCTAAGGGATTAAATAACCAAAGGTTGAATTAAGGGGCTTTA
This sequence comes from Theobroma cacao, assembly GCF_000208745.1. Classification (NCBI taxonomy): domain Eukaryota; kingdom Viridiplantae; phylum Streptophyta; class Magnoliopsida; order Malvales; family Malvaceae; genus Theobroma; species Theobroma cacao. The sequence goes on along the minus strand of NC_030854.1, from coordinate 12,258,035 downwards.
TAAGAAATTAAGCCAAATTGCATTATTTTTAACATAAGTGTATCATGTTTTCTATAACTTTCCGTATCGTTTACTTGTTCCTTTCTTATGTTCACTCACTGTGTTTATACTCACTCTTTTAAACTTCATATTTTCAGAGTCGGAGGTAGTTGGCACCTAGATTGATGTGTCCACGTATATTCGTCTTTTTGGTAAGTACCATGGCATTCAATAGTTGTACGTTCACCCAAAGTCACTTCGCTGGTAGTCAAGAGTCTTTTTGCTTGTGTATGCGTATGTGTGATGTAAATCACTAAGATTCATAGTATAAACAATATATGTATATTTTGATTAAAGATGCCACTATGTGTTGACAATGGGTGATATTATTTTGGATGATCTAAACATAAGTATTTGATTTCCATAGTATATCATTGAATATTTTTATAGTTGAGAATTACGAAATGTGACTTTAGGAATGATTGTTGAAATGACGATCGGGGTTAAATAAAGAGGCTTGCTTGGGCTCAGTGGGCTATGCCCATTGGGCCCATGCGCCGATCATGGCCCGAAAATTGGGCTGTGACATTTTAGGTGGCTACAAATATGTGATTTTTAGTAGTTAGATAGGGGAGTCTCTGAAGGAAACAAATGACAGTTTAGGGAGAAAGAAAAAAGTTATAAGAAAAGAGGAAAGGAGAAGAAAATGAAGACGATTGAAGATCGAGAATCAACTATAGCTTGTTTATCATTCTAGTTTTTCATTTCTCTCTTATTCTTTTGCTGTAGAAATGATTTATTCTCTTGAATTTGTGATGCTTTCTGAAGATGTGATGATGAACAAAATTCTTTTTCTAGGATTATGGCTTATTTCAATATGTAGTTTGTATATATGATTTTTCTTTGGTTAGTCTTAATGGGTATTGTATTGTTTATTCAAATCTATGTTTAATGTTTTTCGTTGCTTGATCACTTGTTGAAAAGATTATGTTATCTAAATGGAACTCGACGGAAGGAGTTTAGATTAGACCATTGATTTGAATAACTTATGTTCGATTCACTTAGAGGTTAGGTGATAGATTAGTATATAGGATCAACATATACCTAAATACCATAGGCAGCCGTATTAGAACATAAACTTAATAAGCTTTTCTTAAATAATTCGCGTGGACATATGAAATTAAATTTGAAGAGTATATGAGTACGAATCTCGATAGGGACTTGTACATAAAATTGGATTCTAGGTTAGCCATTCATCCCATTAATCTAAATTTAAAGGAAGAGATTAAATGTAAATGAAATATTGGGAGGCACCATGATCCTAGGTTTTTAAAGTAATAGTCTTTAGTAAAATCAGTTCATATTCTTAATTTAGTTTCAGTAGCAATTTTACATTAAATCAATATTCAATTTCAAGTTGCTTGGAGAGAATAAATCTTGTTAGAAATTTAATACTGAGTAAAAGTTTAGGGGCAAATCCTTTTGGGATACGATACTTGACTTACCTCTATATTGCTTGAGCGATATGTATACTTGCGTGTAGAAAATCGACAACAAGTTTTTGGAATCAATGCAACGGATTTGCATTTTCTAATTATGTTGCTAGCATTAAATTAAAAAAAAATTTCTTAATTCAAGTTTGTTTTTTTTTTGTGTTTTTAAAGTATGTCTTGGGCATTGTATGGGAAGAACAAGAAACTTGCAAATTATCTCTTGTGACCCATAAATTAAAAGAACATTTCAAAGACTTAGAAAAAACATTTTACAAGGTTTTGCTTTTTTTAATACAATGGCTAAACAACAGGGAGAACGACAAGTCCAAGAGAAAGTAGTGGGTGAAAATCGCTCGTTAAGAGATTATGTTGTTCCGTTAGTCCAAGGAATTCCATTAAGCATCAAAAGGCAAACCATTCAAGCACATAATTTCAAGATCAAGCTAGGCATTATCACTATGATCCAAACATTAGTTCAATTTAGAGCTCATCCAAATGATGATCCGAATGCACATATCTCAAACTTCCTAGAGATATGTGATGCATTTAAAGCACAATGAGGTCAAAGATGATGCAATTCGGTTGAAGTTGCTCCCTTTCTCATTGCTGGAGAAGGCGAAAGTGTGGTTGAACTCGTTACCCACTGGTTTAATTACAACTAAAGATGACCTTGCCAAATTCTTTCCTTTAACAAAGATAGCGAAGATGAGGAACGATGTTACTTTGTTTACATAGTTTGATGGTAAGTCGTTGTATGAAGCCTGGGAAAGATACAAAGACCTACTTAAGTGTTGCTTTTATCATGATATTCCAAATGGCGTCAAGTGCAAACATTTTACAATGGATTGAGTGGTCAAGTATGAACCACCGTAGATGGTGTAGTTGAAAGAGCCCTAATGGAGAAGTTCGTCGATGATGTATACGACCTATTAGAACACATGGTGTCAAACAACTACTAATGATCATCGAAGCGATCTATGCATAGAAGAGCAATTGGAGTTCTGGAAGTAGATGCCATCATGGATTAACCCCACAAGTAACTGCTCAAACAAAAAAATTTGATTCTTTTGGCATTAATCCTATTGAAAGTCCTTTTTGTAGTGTGTGAATATTGTAGAAATGGACATGCTATTGATCAGTATCTAGTTAAGAATACAGAAACTATCATGACCTAACCTGTGGGTCCATGATTGGAGCACGAGTCCAGCAGTGAAGCTTACTAGATCCGAGCAAGCCTCGAAGTTCAAAATCCTACAACATAAATACCAAGGGATTTAATAATCAAATATTCATAATAAAATTTATATATGATACATTATCCCTAGCTCACAATCTGCAGAAATATTCATAAGGCCATACATTGGCCATCCAAAGTGGGTTCGTACATAACAACCCTTACACAAGTTCTTATAGCACAACATGGCTACATACACAAAAAGTTAAATACGAAGTAGAAACTCGTGACTGACGCAACAAAGTGACACAGCAAGTGGAGACCCACTGGATGCCAAGATTGGTTTGTCACTGAACGACCTTTACCACACAACTTTATGGCCTATTTATTTGCATATGGTATATAAACGAGTGAGTACTCAAAATCTCGGTGACTACTGAAAATCTCAGTGAGTGTTGCAGATAAACAAAATCATATATATTAAACACACATATATATAATATATGCACCAATCGTGCATCTAGACGTTTTAGCAAACATGTCCAAATATGGGGCATATCTTTATCCTTAATGTCTCCAATGTGAGGACATATCATCATCCTCAATGTCTCCAAAAAATATGACACTCATCATTAAACTTACTCTCGAAGCCAATCAAAGTTATTGAAATCATTCTCCATGGCACACTCTAGTCATCGAAGTATCACATCATATTTATCTAAGCCTCTCCACAACTATCTCAGGTCATATGCAAATCAAATTAATGAGTGGTCCTGTCACGACCCAATTTTTCAAGCCATGACAGGCGCATGGGTCCAATGGATGTAATCCACTAAACCCTAGCAAGCCTATTATTTATCTTACTTATAATTCCATCTATTATCACTAAGTCATATTTCATAACTTTGAATCAAAATAGTGATATACATTGCAAACTCGTACTAGCATTACTCATTTAAAATTTATATTAAGTTCATCTATACATAACAAATTAATACTCGACTTCTAGCAGAGGGACTTGGATGAATATACAGCTATCGAAAGCCTAGACACCTACCAAAAGATGGACACAAGTCTACAAGGACACCTCGTCCTAATTATCAGCTGCCTCGTGATCTGAAAACATGAATTTTTATAAAATGTGAGTACAATACTCAGTGAGTGAATATTAGAAGGGAACAAGCAATCTCAACCAAGAAATTTGACATTCATGATGCACCGGTTGAAAATAAAGCCATTTTCATCTAACTACTATTCCAAATCCTTTTTCCCTTACCTAGAAATTTATTACGTCTTTAAGGATGAAACATCCTTGAATTTACACCGATCATTCTAGCAAAGTAATAAAACTGTCGGTTATTTACAAATCGTCACATAATAAGGGTTTCACAACCCTTACGATTCATATATGAATATGTATCACGTACAATTTCATTCACCAATTGTTCTATCAAGCAAGATAGCAAAATTAACGGTTTATCACAAACCGTCACAAACAAGGGTTTGATATACCACACAATCAAACATATATACACAAAGATATGAGCAATTATATACACCACCAAGTCTTCACTATTCTTGGTGGTACAAAGAAATAACTATCGGAGTAGTCGGTAAGAGGTATCACTCAGTATCCCTCTTTGCACACCTCTGAATTTTTAGGAAATTGTGGGCATTACGTATCGCCGTCCCCACAACCTTTATCATTAAACCAGCATTGCACTTCCCACTCCGCACATGCACGATCGTAATTATCACATCCTTTGACATTCAATTCACATTGCACTTCCCACTCCGCGCATGCACGGTTACATCAATTTCACCATAATTTATTAATAATGCATATCAGCATAATACAAGGGTACACAGATTCAGTACACTTAATTTCACACAATTTCTCAATAATACATGTAGGCATCATACAGATATACACAGATGCATCGCAATCATATTTAACATCACAGAAATATTTTCACTAAAGGCTTG
>NC_030854.1:12107214-12252505 GCF_000208745.1 Theobroma cacao | reverse complement strand
GAATTGGGGATTTAATGGGCTGATTTCTATAGAAAATAATAAAATAATCAAGCATGCCACATGTCACATGCTTATTGGCCTAAATTTTTAACTTTTTGACTTTTTCTTCTTAATTTTCCACCACAATTATTCTGGTATTTATCCAATCCTACCACAATTAAAATCCCTTGGTCTTGACAAGTGCTAGGGCGAAAAATTTACCGATTTACCCCTGGGGCGAAAAAATTACGATTTTACCCCTATACTCCGAAATGTACCAGAATCACATTATTTCTACTTTTCAACCTCAAATAACAGTAATATTGATCAATATTAACCAAATGGGACAAAAATCATTTTATAAAAATTCCCGTTTAGTTCTCTAGTGGCAAAATTACCATTTTGCCCTTATGCTCCAAAAATATCGGGAATCACAATTTTTCACTGCTAAACATCATTCTATACTCCAATAATCATAATTGCCTTTCATATAATTATTCTTGATCAAATGTGATCATATCTTGGCTAGAAATCTCCATTTTATCATCAAATGGTAAAATGACCGTTTTGTCTCTAATCGGTCAATTTTCCTAATGGACTCCAAACTGGACCTTGAACTCCGAATCACTATTCTAAGCCATTCTATTGGTTTCAAATTTTTCAATTTCCTCTTAGAATTTCTATTTGAACTAGTTCAAGACTTGATTTAACATAGTTATACCACTCGGTTTAATACCGTCTTTTAATCGAGCTTGACAAGGTCTCACAGGTCCTCTCTTGAACATAGTCAAATCATGCTCGGTGGCCAATTGGCAGAGAATAAAATCACCCTCAAGGCAAAGCTGCTGGCGGAGAACAAATCATGTGCTTTCTAAAGCAACGAGCGGAGAATCAAAGTCATTGGCTGGAGTAATCTCCAAATGGTCAGCATCACCCGAAGTAATCTAAAAAAAGTGGCATCAAAGCACTGCAAGCGGGAATCACAAGTGGGACTAATACCACCATCCCTGCTTACCACCATCCTTGCAAGCACACACATAATCACAAGGAGACGAAACTGTCACGACCCAAATTTCGGGCCATGACAGGCTCAAGGGCCCAATGGGCACATCCCACTAAGCCGAAGCAAGCCTATTTATGAAATTCTAATTCATCATTCACACCATCATTTCTAACCACAAATCTTTATTCTCAACTATATGTATTTCGACAATAAATAAGACAACCAAATATTTATATTTTTACTAATCCAAAATACTGTCATTCATTTGCATCTCATAATGGCATCATCATATCGCATATACATCTATTGTTTGTAGCATAAATTTTAGCGATTTACATCAAGTGTAAATCCACATACAAAATTCTTAACGACCAGCGAAGTGACTTGGGTGAGGGCACAGCTATTGAATGCCATATACCTACCAAGGGGTGAATACGAGTGGTCTCCTTAATCTCGATCCTAACTAGCTATGGATATGAAAACATGCAATTAAAAGAATGAGTATAAACTCAGTGAGTGAACATAAGAAGGGAACAAGCAACGATAAGGAATGTTTTAGAAAACATGATGCAATTACGATAAAACCATACAATTTAGTCTAAGTTTTGGTTAAGACCTCTCATCCCAAACTTTGAATGTTTAATCCCTTCATGTTAGAAGATCCATGATAACCCATGAAGTTGAATAGAATGAAAATTTCAGCAATGACCAAGCAAGACAAGCAAACAAAGGTTTTTCTCACTGCAGCGAAAAGGTAGTCTTGGTTTGTATGTGATTTTGTTTTTCAAGCATAACTCTCAGTACAGAAGTCCAATTAACATGATTTTTTTGTCATTAGAAATATAAGAGGCTGAGCTACAACTTTGATGTTTACCACTTTGCCTAGTTTTAAACGAAAGGTGGTCAAAATCGTTATCGAAGTGAAAGTACTACACTAGAATCTTGTGACCACTCGAGAGTTTCTCGCTGCAACGAGAACCAAGCCAGTGTAACCCCCCACCCCAACCCGTGAGTTTCTCACTGCAGCGAAAACCAGGGCTGGTGTAAACCCTCACCACCTGAGGGTTTCTCGCTGTAGCAAGAATCTATTTTCTCTGCAGCGAGATTTAAGGTAGATGAAAATAAAGGGGTTTTCACATGCCACAAAATTCATTCCTGCCATATTGAACATCAAATTGAACACCATGGCAATAATCAAGTTTCAACAGTCAATGCAATCACATATTAATTCCAAACCTCTCTATATAGTAAATATATATATATACATAAGCATATACACCACCACCGCCTCACCCAGCTCATGTGCAACCCCAACATCGTGCACATAACTGGAGTCATCGTGTGCATCCCCCACATCGTGCACAACTAATACCGTCGTGTGCATCCCCCACATCGTGCACATGCAATATCATCATCCACACTCCTACACCCATCATCACTGGCATGTGCATCCCCCACATTGCCCAGACACACGGTTATGTTTATTACACAATATTAACTATCGATACACAACATATATATATATATATATATCAGCATCCTATAGGTGCACAAGGATTCATCATATTGCATACTCACCACATAAAACGTTTTAATAAAGGCTTGTTCCCATGCATAATCTTTAAGGAAAATCGAATAAAAATCATTCACATGCTTCATCCAAATACCAATACATTTCCCAAAACATTTTAAATGCAAGTTCACTCACCTTGGTGGATTTGTAATTGAATTTCTTTTCAAAATTCTTCCAAGCTAATAAGGGAAACCACTCCCTCCCTCTCTCCACGTCTAACTAGTGAGTGAATGTACTTAAGAAAGACTCTTGAAGGCTGTTGAGGTGTAAAAGTGGAAGAGAATGAAAAACCCTATGAAGAAGTGGGCAAAAGCATGAATCTTAAGGTTAGTTTCAGAAGGAGATGGAAGCTTTGAGAGAAGCTTTCATGGAGGATGAAAGAAACATGAGATGGTAGGAAGAAGAAGAAGAAGTTACTAGAAAAATGAGGAAGCTACTAGAAGTTGCTAGAACTTAGATATTTATATTTAAACTTTCTCCAATTTCTCACAAAAATTACCAAAATGCCCTTAACATTGTGGCTTTGTCTTCCTCCCATCCTTTATGCAACCTTTTTACTCTTTTGACATTAAGACACAATCCATAATAGTTTAAAAATACTCGGGTTCATGAAAACGTAAAAATTTATACTCGAGATGCAAAATGACCATTTTGCTCCTATTATGGAAATTATCAGTATTTCTATCTTCTTCATTCATTTTACCATCATTCATCTATTCCCTAGGCATACTTAGATCGTAATAACATTAGAAAACTGCTTCCAAGAGCTCACCATGAGAAATGATGAAATTACCCCTGGTTCATGTTATCGCGTCTACTTTTAGTTACGGGTATATGGAGGTCGAGGTTTCACAATACTAGGGTTCTAGGTGTCACAGTCTCCCACGCTTAAATAGAATTCGTCCTCGAATTCACGTCGATGATGAGTTATTAATCTCACTCTATGATCTTATTCCGTTTCTTCTTTTATAGGGAATTTTGATTTATGCATGTCACAGCCCAAATTCTAGGTTATGACGGGTGCATGGGCTCAGTGGGCATAGCCCACTAGGCCCAAGCAAGCCTCTTTATGAGATCCTGTTCCTCATTCCATCCATCATCTTTAAAACCATGTGTTGTAATTCTCAACTATGAATGTTTCAGTAATATTTTATAGCAATCGAATATTCATATTTGTATTATCTCAAAGTACTATCATTCATTACCGTCTCATAAGGGCATCATCATCAATCCAACACATGCATACTTCATTTATAACATGACTCTTAGTAGTTTACATTACATATACGTGTCCACAGACAAAAGACTCTCAACTGTCAGCGGAGTGACTTTAAGTGAAGGTATTGCTATTGAGATGCCATAGTACCTACCAAGAAGACGAGCATACGTGGACACTCAATCTAGGTCCTAAATGCCTCCAAATCTGAAAAAATAAAGTTTCAAAATGTGAGTATAAAACTCAGTGAGTGAACATAAGAAGGGAACAAGCAATCGATAAGGAGAACTTGGAAATCATGATGCACTTGTTTCAAAAACAATGCAATTGATTTAATTTCTTACTAAAAACCCCTCATCGCAAACTTTGATTAATAACCTCATAGTGTTGCAGAAACCCATGATCAATCCATGAAGTTAAATAGGTGAAAAATATGTCAAAATCAAGCAAGGTAGAAAGCATGATAGTAAGTTTCTTGTTGCAGCGAGAAACATTCTTAGTTTGCATATATTTTTGTTTTTCAAGCATATCTCCCACTAAAAAAGTCCAATTGACATGATTTTTGGACCATTAAAAGCTAAGAGATTGGGCTACAACTTCGATGTTTACTAATTTGGCCATTTTTGATCAAAAAGTTATCAAAATTATTATCAAAGTGAAAGCACTACACTAGGATTTTGGAACCACGCAAGAGTTTCTCGTTGCAGCGAGAATTCTTTTTCACTGCAGCGAGAATTCGTTTTCGCTGCAGCAAGAAACAGGGCTGGTTTGTGCCCCCACTAATTGAGAGTTTCTTGTTGCAGCGAGATTTAGGGCAGATGACAATTAAGGGATTTTCACATGCCATAAAATCCATATTGCACATCAAAGTGAACACATTGACAATAATCAAGTTTCTCATTATTCATTTCAATCACATATTATAATCATAAACTTTCTATAACACACACATATATATATACATACATCATCATGCATACCATCCCGCCACAGTCAGCTCAATGCAATATCATCATCATGTGTGCACTCCTTACTCGCACACTTTAACATCATCATGTGTGCAATCCTTACTCGCACACTCTAACATCATCATGTGTGCACTCCCTACTCGCACACTTCAACATCATCATGTGTGCACTCCCTACTCGCACACTTCAACATCATCACACAACATTATTCATGAATGCACAACATATATTCATATATATATATATAATATATATATCAACATAATATAGGAGCACATGGATTCATCCTTTCACACATTTCACATTTTCACAACATCAAAACATATTATCAAAGGCTTGTTCCCCAGCACACATTTTTAAAGAAAGGTTGGATAAAATCATTCAAATGCTTCATCCAAATAGATTTACATTTCCCAAAGAAATTTTGAAATGCAAGTTCACTTACTAATATTTGTTGAATCTTTAATTGACTTTAACTTCAATTATTGCTTCAATCAGACATGTGAGGTCTCGTTGGAACTTATCACATACAATATAACCATCAAAAATATAATAGCCCATAATTCTAATTATTAGCTATCTCTAACCACTTAAAATCAACCCGCACTCATCTTTCATCTTGGTAGACTTATAGTTGAACTCCTTTTCAAGAGTTTTCAAGCTACTATGGCAAGTCTCTCTTTCTCTCTCTAAAACTTTCAACTACTGAGAGAAAGTGTTGAACAAAGACTTTTGAGGGTTTTAAGGTGGGAGAGTGAAAGAGCACAAAAAGGTTCTATGAAAAAGTGCTCAAAAGTATGAAAATTTAAGCTAGAGAGAGAAAGTTATGGAAGCTTTAAGGGAAGCTTCCATGAAAGATGAAGAAACATGAGATGGGAAGAAGAAGAATAAGAAGCTGCTGGAAAAATGAGGAAGCTGCTAGAGAAATGAGATATTTATAGCCTAAGCTTATCCAAACTTCACTTAAATTACGAAAATGCCCTTAACAAGTTGGCTTTGCCTTCTTCCAATCCTTTATGCAATCTTTTTACTCTTTTGACACTGAGATAAAGTCCATAATAGTCTAGAAATACTCAGGTTCATGAAAACTTAAAAATTTTGACTCGAGATGAAAAATGACCATTTTGCCCCTACCTTGCAAATCATCATTATTTTTATTTCGTTCATCATTTTATCCTTATTTTCATCATTCATTTATGTCTTAGGCCTACTTAGGCCTTAATAATATTAGAAAACCCACTTTTAGGAGCTCACCAGAAAAATGACCATGCTACCCTTACTCCACATCATAGGGTTTACCTTCACTACATGTTTGTGAAGGTCGAGGTCTCACGATGCACTTCATTACCTTCTGTTCGATTAAAACATTGTACAAGATCAGGGTACGTAACTTATATCTATTATCATCTTCGAGTCAGAAGCACGGTATTTTTCACTAATGTTCTCATTTTTATCATTAAGCTGCCGAGCATGCCTTTGTTTTCCATCATTAACCCCAAATTATAACTCTAGCTCAATCATAGCGATTTTAATCATATATTATACTTGCTTATGTATACCTAATCACCATCTTATTACCACATTCTCTGTAAACTCCCCAACATTTATTCCTTATTTTATCCCCGTACACTATTGCATAACTTATGGCATTATAAACATGTCATACTCATTCCTATACATAATTTCAACATCAGGGGGAATTGAATCTTTCAACCATTCCCTCACTCTTCATGTTTATTTCGTATTTATGCAACTTAAATCTTCTTAATCATATTAGTCCACTTTGCATGTCTTAATCACGATATGGATTGCATTCTTTTGATATCCTTTCTTTGATTGTTTCTCTAAATTTCTTATGTCAACATAGCTCAACTTCTGATGAGATCTCTTTTTGGTGTACTATCCATCCAACTTCATCAAATATATCATGCTCAAATTTCGAATCACTAAGAAAAAGTCGTTACCTTAGTTGGTTACGTCATCAATTCCACACATACGTATATACACGCACTTCTAAATGTCAACATTCCTCATTATGTGGGGATCCTTGCGTTCAAGCACCTTTGAGCTAAATTTCACTTCTATTCATTCCTATCCATAACCAAAATTCAATATAATAAGTCTCATAGTACATGTCAACATTCTTATATTTGATCTACGAACATTAGAGAATAATCAATTTTTGATTGGCTTTTTTAGATGTTTAAATTATCATTCAACTTGCGTCTTACCATAAGTTATCTCTTACGTAATCCATACGAATTCTCATCATGCTTATGCATAACTTCACATCATTTGCATGCTTATACTCCATTCTTATCATTTTCAATTATATAATTAAGTTTCATTGTACTATATATATCCTTGCACCACAATCTCATTAGTCACATTTCACTTACTAAATATTATTTTCATTATCTTGCTATCCAGTATGCGTATATGCTTTATAACCTCATTGATCCTTCAAAGATTCATTTTTTCTTGATCATTGCATCTTATACAATACCACAATCCCTAAAAGTCATCTTTATATATCACTTTTGCAATTCGATATTAACCAGTCACTTAAGACTTAAACTCATTTGAATCATACGTGCCTCATGCATTTTCGAATTCTAATTTCCATAATACGTTAGAAGGTTTCCATTATCCAACTTCATTATCAAGGTTACTGTGGTACCCCGTATTTTAATATGGTGGCTAATAGAGTTTACGGATGCCAATTGAGGTTAATTACCGAGTTAAAAGGGTAATTCAGAAGTGAACTTGTGAAATCTCGATCTCCATAGGCACGTAACTAGAAGTAGATGCAATAATGCAGATCAGGGGTAATTTCGTAATTTCTCTTGGTAGGCTCCTATGAGTGGGTTTGTTTTATGCTATTAAGGTCTAAATAGGCCTAAGGAATGAATGAATGATGTTTATGATGGTAAATAAATGAGGAAGATAAAAATAATTATACTTTCCATGGTAGGGGCAAAATGGTCATTTTGCATCTCGGGTCTAAACTTTTAAGTTTCGTGAACCCGAGTACCTTTAGACTATAATGGACTTTGTTTTGGTGTCAAAAAAGCAAAAAGGTTACAGAAACGATGGGAGGAAGATAAAACCACCATGTTAAGGGCATTTTGGTAATTTTGGTGAAAATTTGGATTAACTTGAAGCATAAATATCTGAGCTCCAGTAGCTTCCAACAGTTTCTCCTTCTTTGTCTTCCTCCCTTTTCACGTTCCTTTTATCCTCCATGGAAGCTTGCTTTGCAACTTCCATAACTTTCTCTCTCTAGCTCCAATTTTAATGCTTTTGTGCACTTTTTCATAAAACATTTGTTCTCTTTCACTCTCCCACCTTAAAACCCCTAAAAGTCTTTGTTCAGTACTTTCTCTCACTAGTTGAAAGTTTTAGAGAGAGAAAGAGAAACTTACCATAGTAGCTTGGAAGCTTTTGAAAAAGGAATTCAACTACAAAAAACGACCAAGGTGAGTAATGAATTAGGTTAAATTTTCAAGTTGTTGATAATGGTTGATGATTAGAGTGGTGAGTTAATCTATTGTTGAGATTGTTATTTATTTTTAAGGTGAGTAGAGTAGTGAAACAAATAGCCGCCTAATGGTGATTGAAAGCTAGTTAGGAATAACTAGCTGAACTTGAGTTAAGAAATAGCTTTTAGAATTTCATTAATGCCAATTTGGGTTGTGTCATGACCTAAATTCTGGGCCATGACCGGCGCAAGGGCCCAATAGATGTAGTCCATTAAGCTCAAGCAAGCCTATTAATCTAACATGTTCATCATTCCATCATAACTGCTAAGTCATATTTCATAACGTAGAATCAAAATAATATTAAACATTGCCACCTCATACTAGCATACCAAACAAGTGTATATACATTATCTATAACGTATCTTAATAATTTACATTAGGTTTGTCTACACACAAGAAAAAAATACTCGACTTCCAACGGAGGGACTTGGACGAATGTACAGCTACTGAATGCCAAAACACCTACCAAAAGATGGATACAAGTCTACGAGGACACCTCGTCCTAGTTACCGGCTGCCTCGTGATCTGAAAACATGAAGTTGAAAACGGTGAGTATAAACCTAGTGAGTGAACAAGAAAGGGAACAAGCATACCATAAAGAATGTTTAACGAAATCATGATGCATTCTTTTTCAAAACAATGCAATAAGTTTTTGTTCTTATTAAAACCCCTCATGTAAACCCCACATGAGTAAATAACTTTATGAAAGGGTCTATATTCAACAAAGGATTTGGAGAGTGAAAACTTCAATAGCATTCATGCGAATCAGGTCAAATAAACGACGGGTCCTAGCTGTAGCGAGAATGCCTTTCCTCTACAGCGACACTTGACTTAAATTAGCATCTAACCAAGGGTTCCTTAACTGGCCGAGGGTTTCGCACCAAACCTTTTCATTTTAAACTTAATTCATTTATTCCTTAATGTTGGAAGTCTATGCTCAACTATGGTACCAAAGAAATGGAAAATAGGGTAGCAACCGAGGCACATGAAGAGAAAAACAGAAAGTTTTTCGCTGCAGCAAAATTTTTGGTTTCAAAACAGAAAGTTTCTCGCTGCAGCGAAATTTTGGGGTTGAAAATGGAAAGTTTCTCTCTGTAGCGAGATTCCTGGCCAACACCACCCCTCCAAACTTGAGAGTTTCTCACTGTAGTGAGAAATAAGGCACCAAAGGAAAATTTCACTTACTTCCCAAAGAAAACCACCCTGCTGAAATATCCAAAACTAATATGAAACACATAATAATTTCTCAAAGTTTAACATACCAAATTTGACATGCATTACACTCATATACCATTACTCATAAATTTCCTATAACACACATAATTACGTATGTATATATATACATATACTCATCATCATCATGCACACCATCCCATCATCATCATGCACACCATCTCATCATCACCAGGTCATGCGCACTCTCTACTCGCACATGGTTGGGTCATCACTAGGTTATGCGCACTCCCTACTCGCACATAACCGGGTCATCATCGGCCTATGCACACTCCCTACTCGTACATAGCCGAGTCAATATAATTACACAAGAATATATTCCTATATACATATATATCAGCACAATGTAGCAATATAGGAATCCATAATAGCCACATATCACAACATAAACCATTTCTCAAGAGCTTGTTCCTAAGGCACTCATTTTTAAGAAAAGTTGTATAAAATCATTCAAACACTTTGTATAAAACAATCACATTCCCAAAATAATTTTGATATGCAGTCCACTCACCAGTTGATTGTAGAGCCTTTAGCTGACTCTAGTTTCCTTAATGATCCAATTTGGATGATGGGGCTTCGTTAGAACCTAGAATCACATTAGCATCAGCAATGGGTCAATTCACATACTATAAACCCTAAAAGTTATCTCTTAGCTGGCTTTCAATTGCCACTTTAAATGGCTATCTATGTTCACTATCTAAATCACTATAAAATGAATGAACATCCTCAACAATAAAACAGCTCATAATCTAAATTACTAGCCATTATCCACAGCTAAAATCCAAGCTTAGTTCATCACTCACCCTAGGGTTCCTTTGTAGTTGAATTCTCTTCCAATAGCTTCCACACAAATGGGGTAATTCTCTCTTTCTTTCTCTAGAACACCCAGCTAGTAAGAGAAAGTATGAAAATAAGATTTTTCAAGGGTTTTAAGGAGAGATAGTGGAAGAATACAAGGGTTCTAGTCATAAGGGCATAAAAGTATGAAATTTAGAGCTAGAGAGAGAAATTTATGCAAGCTCCATATCAAGCTTCCATGGAGGTTGGAAGCAACGTGAGATGGAAGAATAAGAAGAAGACAAGCTGTTGGAAATTCAAAAAGCTGCTGGAAGGAGAAGATATTTATAGCTCAAGCTTATCCGTTCCCTTGAAAATACCAAATTGCCCCTTCACAAATTAGCTTATTCTCCTCCAATCTTTTATGCACTCTTTTTGTTCTTTTGACACTAGGACAAGGTCCATAATGGTCTAGACATACTCGGGTTCATGAAAACTTAAAATTTTAACTTGAGGTGAAAAATGACCATTTTGCCCCTATCGTGAAAATCATCAAAATTTTTGTTTCCTTTTTACTTTACCCCTAATTTCATCATCCATTTATGCTTTAAGCGTACTTAGGCCATAATATTGTTTAAAATCTTACTTTTATGGGCTTACTAAGGAAATGACGAAATTACCCCTAATCAGGGATATCGTGTATTTTACTAACTATGAGTCTATAAAGGTCAAGGTCTCACAGGTTGGTTGTGATGTTGTGTGTGTATAGGTTCCAACAAGGCCTCACCTACCTATTTGAACCATTAGTGGAGGTTAGAGTTGATTAGAGGTTCAACAATACCGGTGAGTGAACTTGCATAAGTGTTTTTGGAAAATCAAAGTGTTTTTGGAAAATACATGTGTTGGGATGAAACATTTAAATGATTTTACTTGGCTTTTCATTAAATTATGCATGGGAACAAGCCCTTGATAAATTGTCTCCATGTTGTGACATGTGGCTATTATGGATTCATGTACCACTATATTATGTTGATATATATATATATATATACGAACATATGTTGTGCATTGATGAATGATGTTGTGTGCTGATATCGACCCGGCTATGTGCGAGTAGGGAGTGTGCATAAGCCTATGATGATGATGGCCTGGCTATGTGCGAGTAGGGAGTGTGCATAAGCCGATGATGATGATGACCCGGCTATGACGATGAATGAAGTAGGGTGGTGTACTTGTTGATATATGTTTATATATATATATATATATGTGATAACAAGTTTATGATTATATATGTGATTGTTTTGAATGTTGATAACTTGATTATTGTCAATGTGTTCACTTTGATGTGCAATATGGTAGGGATTGATTTTGTGGCATGTGAAAACCCCTTATTTGTCATTTGACCTGAATCTCACTACAGCAAGAAACTCTCGGGTGGTGGGGGCATAAACCAGCTCTGTTTCTCGCTGCAGCGAGGAAATTTCGGTCCAACGAAAATGAATCTCGCTGCAACGAGAAACTCTTAGGTTCTGATGCAGTGGCTTCACTTTGATGAAGATTTTGACCACCTTTCCATCTGAACTGGGAAAAGTTATAAACACCAAAGTTGTAGCCCTGACTCTTAGATTTCTAATGGTCTAAAACTCAGATCAATTGGATTACTGTAACGAGAGATATGGTAGAAAAACTGAAATACATGCATACTGACATTGTTTCTCGCTGCAGCGAGAAACTTTCTGTTTTGGCCACCCGAACCTCACTGCAGCGAGAAACTTGCTGCCATGCTTGATTTTGACCTACTTTTCACCCATTTAACATCATGGATTGATCATGGGTTTGTGAAACACTATGAGGGTATTAATCAAGGTTTGAAATGAGGGGTTTTTAGTAAGAAATTAAATCAAGTGCATTGTTTTCGAAACAAGTGCATCATCATTTCCAAATTCTTCCTATCGATTGCTTGTTCCCTTCTTCTGTTCACTCACTGAGTTTTATACTCACATTTTTAAACTTCATGTTTTCATATTCGAAGGCAGTTGGGACCTAGATTGAGTCGCACACATATGCTCACCTTCTTGGTAGGTACTATGGCATCTTAGTAGCGGTACCTTCACTTAAAGTCACTCCGCTGATAGTTGAGAGTCTTTTATCTGTGTACATGTATATGGAATGTAAACTACTAGGAGTCATGTTATAAATGAAGTATGTATATGTTAGATTGATGATGATGCCTTATGAGACGGCAATGAATGGCAATACTTTGAGATAATACAAATATGAATATTCGATTGCTATAAATTATTACTAAAACATTCATCATTGAGAACTAAAATATGTGGTTTTAGAAATGATGGTTGGGATTAATGATCGGGATTGTATAAATAGGCTTGCTTGGGCTTAGTGGGCTATGCCCATTGGGCCAATGCGTCGGTCATAGCTCGAAATTTGGGCTGTGATAGTTACCTTCAATCATCATTTACACTATTCTTTTGTACCAATATAACATCAATCTGCCTTAGCCAATTTATAATTTGTACTTAAAATTAAATGACTGAGAACAAGGTTCTTCTCAAGTACCCTTCCATGTCAATGTGAGTATCACTCTCGACTTATAGCTTCCTTTTTTTGTAACAACCCAACTTAATGCTTGTTTTCACAAGATTCACAGCAGGATTCCTCTTTATTACTTCCTTCTAGATACTCACCTTAAACTTATATCTCACCGCATATAATTATTTAACTCGTGGTTTAGCCGTTAGGCTTTTTAGCAAGTTTTAAAATCACACATATTATACTAGCCTCGTATAATGGGAAATTCCTTCTCAAGGATGTTCATGCACTTCTGAAACACTTAATCACTTATTGGCCTTTTAACTTTCCAAGCATATCATTCTAAAAAGGCATGCACTT
Organism: Theobroma cacao; assembly: GCF_000208745.1. NCBI lineage: Eukaryota > Viridiplantae > Streptophyta > Magnoliopsida > Malvales > Malvaceae > Theobroma > Theobroma cacao. The sequence goes on along the minus strand of NC_030854.1, from coordinate 12,239,304 downwards.
ATTCACCAAGATATTTAAATGCCTGTTCATCTATTCATACTTCAATTTATCTTCATGGGTTTCTAGCATGCCATATAATTTGCCTTGTGTTGTTACTAACCCTCTTCATTCAACTAAGTCAAGATGAGATTTGTAAATCTTCATAGCAACACTTTATATTAACTCATTTTCTATGCTACCCTTGTAATCCTTGATTTACAATTTCATCACCTGGTATTGACATCCTTTGTCGATGTCCCATACCTTCATCTAACCTTTCACACATTTTTTTTTTCATTTTTTTCTTAGCCTTTAACAAGGTTTAACCTCTTGTCTTCTTTATTTCTTAGGATTTGACTTTAGTCAACATGTTATTCATTTTAATACTTCACATGGTAGTTTATCTCAATGTAGCTGTCTCGAGAACTCTTTAAGTTCTCTTTCTTTTACTTACATGCCCATATATAAGGCATTAAAGAAACCTTTCAATTCATTCATATAAACACTCTTCCAACGTACTTAAAACTCTAAATAACAAAGCTCAACATCAATACCAATGATCATAATTCAACTTGGGAGTTTCATCTTTATGCCACTCACAGTTTGCTCCTACTTTCTAGCCATGAGGGCTTCTTAAAGCGGCAGTGTTGGGCAGTCAGCGTTGTGATGTTGCAGTTGCTGGAATTTACTTTATCGAAGCAATTCTTTTACCTTTAAGACTATTGTACTAATCATTCTCAACCACATGGCTTTCCTTTAAGCCTATATCACCATTTCCATCAGCAGGTGTATTTTAATTTTGCTTACCATACGTATTAGGCCAAGTCAATACTTTCAACTCATATTATCCTTTAACACTCATCATCAGTCATTAAGTCCAACCTTAGGACATCCTCTCCATATTGTGTAATGACTTCTCAAGATATATATATATATATATATATATATATATATAACACCACACACATAATTATTCATTATTTATGGCATCCCACCATTCTAACCATCCATAATTAATTGTCTTTCTTATCTCGTAACTCAAATAGTTTATTGACATTTCAGTACAAACGACCATAAAAATAATTCATTTTTCTCCACATTCTACATTCATAATTTTTCTTTAAATCAAGAATTCATCATTCCCAAGTTCCATAATTTACCTCCAATGGGCTATATTTGTGTCAGATTATCATTTTATAATGTCAGGGCACCATGTGCCTCTATTCTTACCACCAATCGTACTTTATAAGAAATAATTAAAAGACTTTCATATATTTTTATTCTTTTGTGCATTGCACAACTCTTTAGGACCTACCTACACACTACAGCCACTTGACCAACGAATCAACCTTTTTGACCTTTTTTCTTGTTTATCCAGCATATGCCCCTTAACATTCTCATCCACAGGAATATCGGGTCATAATTCCCTCAACACTTAAGTTTACAATTCTCAACTTAATCACATTAACCATTCAAAGTGTCATCTATAGTCTCATTAATTTCGCTCATATTCTCCCAAATTGTAACTACAATTGAAATTTCAAATTTTTGCCTTTCCACGATTAACTGGTAATAATTTGTCAGTTCTCGTAGTTGTTTATACCATTAATGACTTTCGACGTCGATCCTTAATAATTATCTAAGGCGACCAATCACACCACTAGGTTGAATATCCTTCCTTAATAATTATATTGCTAGTCTACCTCTGTCATACCAAAAGATTCCCATACATGTCCAGTCATTTAAATAGCTACTTTATAATCCATTCGAGTCACACAAAAATAAAAGCCAAGCTCTTAAGTCCTTCGTACAAATAACTACTACTACTTCATTTACACCACGCTTGCCTAGATTTAATGCAATACAAAGTTCAACAAAATTACTAAGCGTCCTTAGGATCTTCGTCGCGTTAATCCGGACACATCGACGGATCCTCCTTCGAGTCCTCTTCAGGATCCTTTTGTTTCCTATTCTTCCAAGCTTGCTATTGCCTCTTAAATTCCTCCCTACTCACAAGTGCAGCACCTATTTCACATCCAAGAGGAAAGTGTCGGACAACGGTTACCTTCCTAGGATGAACATCTTCTTTTACAATTGCCTCTTCCGTCTTTTTCTTATATCATTCCTCTACTAATTTGTTCATGCATCCCTTAATACTAGAGTTGTCTTTATTTGCAAGGCTTTCACTACTTTCAAGACCTTTCCCTTTACGAAACATTATTTCCACTCCTTGTGGAATTCGTTCATTAGGAAGTCGGAGTGAATTACTAGCCACGCTTTCAACCTTTAGCGCATAACGACTCTGAGCAGTGGAGTCTATCAATCCCTCTTCAGCATTAGAGGACCTTTATCGTTTCTTCCCGCTACTGCTCATGTTGTGTCACAAGGGCACCTCAAACTTGTACATAAACATGCATTAATTCTTAACCTTTTAGTACTAAGACAAAGGTAGGCTTCTAGATGAAAAAAAGTTCATGTAGCCTCCTTCCCTTGATTCATGTTGCGCACCCACAAACCAAGAACATGACTCTACACTAACTCTAATAACTCCGCTGACAGACACAAGAAATCCTAGGACTCAGCTAAACCTAGGGCTCTAATACCAGGTTTGTCACGACCCAAATTCCAGGCCATGATAGGCGCAAAGGCCCAATGGGCACAACCCACTAAGCCCAAGCTAGCCTATTTATGAAATTCTATTTCATCATTCCCACCATCATTTCTAACCACAAATCTTTATTCTCAACTATACGTATTTCGATAATAAACAAGACAACCAAATATTTATATTTTTACTAATCCCAAATATTGTCATTCATTGCCATCTCATAATGGCATCATCATATCACATATGCATCTATTATTTGTAACCTAAATCTTAGCGATTTACATTGAGTGTAAATCCACATACAAAATTCTTAACAACCAACGGAGTGACTTGGGTGAGGGCACAGCTACCGAATGCTAGATACCTACTAAGGGGTGAATACGAGTGATCTCCTTAATTTCAGTCCCAATTAGCTACTGATTTGAAAACATGCAATTTAAAAGAGTGAGTATAAACTTAGTGAGTGAACATAAGAAGGAAGCAAGCAATGATAAGGAATGTTTAGAAAACATGATGCATTTACGATAAAACCATGCAATTTAGTCTAAGTTTTGGTTAAAACCGTTCATCCCAAACTTTGAATGTTTAATCCCTTCATGTTACAAGATCCATGATAAACCATGAAGTTGAATAGAATGAAAATTTCAGCAATGACCAAGCAAGACAAGCAAGACAAGCAAACAAAGGTTTTTCTCCCTATAACAAAGAGGCAGTCTTGGTTTGCATATGTTGTTAGTATAAGCCCTACAAGCCAATCTGTGGTTGTATGGGAATTACAATTTTGAGCTATTCATGTATGACATTTTGTTATTCATAATAACATTGAGGTAGTTCTTTATCCATAAGTTTGTAATTTAATTACTTTTTGTACTTATGTAGATAAAGCCCATGGAACTATATATTCCTTGCAAAGGAATTCTATTGGGATACAATTATGAGATCCTTATGCATAAAAGCATTGTTCCTAAAAGTTTCTGATCATTGTATTATTGAGACAGGGCATCAATAATGCTCAAAGATTGGCACATGTTATGTCCTTACTTGTGAAGTAGGCAATCGTTCTCATAGGTTGAAGTATAGATATACTTGGAACTAGCATGCGGGTGCTTGTCGTGGGAGAGCGAGTTCACTGAACATGACATGCCATGAGAAGTGCATTTGGTACCACACTCAAGTGTCTCTGCAATACTTCTCATGTGTCAGTTGTGTAACTACTCCCTAGACTTGAGACATCAGGTTGTCTTGTATGTGCACTACTATGCTTTGATTTCATCCTTATGGGTGCCTAATCAAGGATGCTAAAACAGGATGTTTTTTAGTATAGTATGAAGCATATGAAGGCAAATGAGTGGTCAACATAGGAATCATCGCCTCAAGTGATTCGAGGGGAAATATCTCATTAGTTCTTAGTTGACATTAGCTTAATCAAATTCTTGGCCAAGGTAATTAGGAGATTATGAAATGAGTTTCATAAGTCTCCATAAAGCTAATGATCTAATTGTAGGAACAAATATGGAGATCAATAAAAGTAGGCACTGCACCAAGCTCTTATCATCTTCAGGATATATGATGAGGGAATGAATTACATTGAAAAACTATACACTGAAAGGTTGTCAAAGAATCCTTTGACTCTCCTAACAATTAGGTGGCTACGATGCATTGCTAGATGCCAATCATGGTCTATGGAATTGAATTAGTTAATTTAAAATTAAATATGATTCATTTAAATTAATTAATTAATAATATTATAATTCAATTCCATTGCCAACGTGTTAGGAACCTAATGGGTCACACACAAAGGTTACAATTTGGATTAAATTGAGAGTGTGATGATTTAAGTTAGACTTAAATCAAATTCTAGGTTTTAATTACTAAGGACCTAATTAAAAGAGTTTAATTAGGTATTGGTTAAATATTATAATTGTTATAATATTAAGGAATTACTTTGTAAATTTTAATAAGTTAAACCTAGATGTAAATATCACGTTATAGCCACTCTTTTTTTCTAAGAGAGGAGAAGGAAACAAAGGGTTTTTTCTGTTGAGTGCTGCACTCTTGAGAAGTTTTTTTTTTTTTATTTTGAAAAACTTCTTCTTTGATTCTTTGTTGGAAATCAAAGAAGAAAAGAGGACAAATCATTGTCCACTTGCTAGCACAAGCCCGTGGCATAAAGTTCTCTCCTTGAGAAGGATTTGTTGTAATCGTGTGTGCATCATTGGAGGCCAAGTGATTGAGTGGCTAGGATTCTTTCACACCAAAGGTGTTCATGTTCTATCACCAAAAGAAATCCATTTGATTACGATATCACTTGGAAAGGTACATTCTTTTTCTGATTTTATGTGGTACATAACTTTGCATTAAACAACCAAGGTGATCCAAAGGTAGGAGACATGGTTTTTTTTTTATTTCAATTTTTTTTATTCCTCTAAGTTGATGCTCTAATCATGTAGTTCCTAGCATATGCTTTGGTTTTTCAAGCATAAATCCCATTACAAAAGTCCAATTGATATGATTTTTGAGTTATTAGAAAGCTAAGAGGCTTAGCTAAAACTTATATGTTTACCACTTTACTCAGATCTGATCGGAAGGTGGTCAAAATCTTTGTCGAAGTGAAAGTACTACACCAGAATCTTGGGACCACCTAAGAGTTTCTTGCTACAGCGAGAAGCTTCAGCAAATTTCTCGTTGCAGCGAAAAGCTTCTACAATAAGAACCAGGCTAGTGTAACCCCCCCCCCCCCCAACCCTAGAGTTTCTCACTATGGTGAAATTTCTTATTGCAGCGAAAACTAGGGCTGGTGTAAATTCTCACCACCAGAGGGTTACTTGCTACAGCGAGAATCTATTTTCGCTACAGCGAGATTCAGGGTAGATGAAAATAAAGGGGTTTTCACATACCACAAAATCCATTCTTGCCATATTGAACATCAAATTGAACACCTTGACAATAATCAAGTTTCAACAGTTAATGAAATCACATATTAATTTAAAACCTCTCTATATAGTAAATATATATATACATAAGCATATACACCACCACCTCACCTGGCTCATGTGCAACACCCACATCGCGCACATAGTTGGAGTCATCGTGTGCATCCCCCACATCGTGCATAGCTAATATCGCCGTGTGCATCCCCGACATCGTGCACAGGCAATATTATCATCCACACTCCTGCACCCATCATCACTGACATGTGCATCTCCCACATCGCTCACACACACTGTTATGTTTATTACACAATATTAACTATCGATACACAACATATATACATTAGTATCCTATAACAGCACAAGGATTAATCATATTGCGCACTCACCACATAAAACGTTTTAATAAGGCTTGTTCCCATGCATAATCTTTAAGGAAAATCGAATAAAAACCATTCACATGCTTCATCCAAATACCAATACATTTCCTAAAACATTTTAAATGCAAGTTCACTCACCTTGGTGGATTTGTAATTGAATTTCTTTTCAAAATTCTTCCAAGCTAATAAGGGAAATCACTCCCTCTTTCTCTACACATCCAACTAGTGAGTGAATGTACTTAAGAAAGACTTTTGAAGGCTGTTGAGGTGCAAAAGTGGAAGAGCATAAAAAACCCTATGGAGGAGTGGGTAAAAGCATGAAACTTAAGGTTAGTTTGAGAAGGTGATGGAAGCTTTGAGAGAAGCTTTCATGGAAGATGAAAGAAACATGAGATGGCAGGAATAAGAGGAAGAAGCTATTGGAAAAATGAGGAAGCTGCTAGAACTTAGATATTTATATATAAGGTTTATCCAATTTCTCACGTAAATTACCAAAATGCCCTTAACATTGTGGCTTTGTCTTCCTCCCATCCTTTGTGCAAACTTTTTACTCTTTTGACACTAAGACAAAGTCCATAATAGTTAAAAAATACTCGGGTTCACGTAAACGTAAAAATTTAGACTTGAGATGCACAATGATCATTTTGCCCCTATTATGGAAATTATCAGTATTTCTATCTTCTTCATTCATTTTACCATCATTCATCTATTCCTTAAGCTTATTTAGACCATAATAACATTAGAAAACTACTTCCAGTAGCTCACCATGAGAAATGACGAAATTACCCCTAGTCCGTGTTATCGTGTCTACTTCTAGTTACATGTCTATGGAGGTTGAGGTTTCGCAATACGAGGGTATTGGGTGTCATAGAAAATCCACTTAACCTCAATTCAGATCAACATTCAGAATTAATCCTTCTGATAAAACACAAATCCAAAAATATGGCCATTGTGCCTTTATCATTCATGGTTCCTCATCAAACCACAACTTACACTCATCGAGCTTCAGTCATCTTTAAGCTCGGTTAAGGTTCTAAGTGCCTTTAAGTCTCTAAGGCATCCTTGATTAAATCCTCTTAATGTCTCATTTGCCTAGGGTGATATACTCGTAGGGGTTCATCATAGCCTCTAGACCTCCTAATCTAGGCTCACACAATTTAGGCCACCTATGTGCCTCGCATCACAACACCTAAACGCTCAATCCATATTTTGGTTCTCTAGCCTAAGCACTTACATTTAGGCAACCATATACACACACACACATATATATATATATATATATATATATATGTGTACACATTCTATTCTAATACCATGGCAATGTCTTTATCAAGGCATCATGCATCACATTCATATTTAATTAAAACCACTCATAGAGACAAATTAGAGGTACTCTTAGCTAAGTCTCAATCCTCAGCCTGCGATCATCCGTCAAGTCATCAACGAGTTGATTAACTCCGTTTCCTTCTTCCAACACATTAGAACATCAAAGTATTAATTATTCCTGGTTTTCAAAAAATGCTAGCTTTTCAAAAAATAACCACCATCAATATATAAGCTCAATCCTTTAACAAATCAGCTAAATCCTTACCTTAGAAGTTGGATTAGTCAATTTCTAGTTTCGAATCCCCAACAAACTTAAGGGAGAAAATTTCACCAAAGTGGGTCCAAATAGAATCTGAGTTATTAATTGATTAAATTAAAAATCAATCGGTAAAAATGCTCAATTTTACCTTTAGAAGCATTTTCTAAGCTCTAATCCACGCCAATTGAGTCCAAAAATCAATTTAAGAGGTTAGGGTTTTGGGTTATGGAGAGAGAAAAAGAGTTTTGGGTGGAAATAACTCAAATGGCCTAAAAACCCCTTTTTATTTTTGCATTTCTAGACTGATTCCCATCTATTGATAGATGCCAATAAATTATGTTGTTGTTGACCTTCATCTATCAATAAATTCCTTGAATCTATTGATAGATTATGCCTTAGCCTTATTTCTGGTCCTCCTCGTTTGGCCATCTATCGATAGATTCATAAATATATTGATAGTTTTTGAGCTTCTTTGCTTTACAGAGTTCTCAACTGGTTAGCTGTCATAGATGAGGCAATCTATCGATAGATGTTCATCCATCTTCTTTCCCTAGGCATTCTTTCTTTGTATCTATCAATAGATGTTCTACATCCATCGATAAATCATGTCCAAAATGCATATTTCCACTTCTTCAAGCCCTCAAATTCATTCCTAAGGCTTTTAATTCACTTCCCTCCAACCAAAATGTCTGAAATCATTTATGTAACTCAATTTCAAACACACACATCCTCAATTATCACAATGAATACAAATCAGAACTCTAAATCATAAGATTCATCTGATGTTTTTTCCAAAAATTTACCTAAAGGTCTATGTTTACACCCTTAAACACTTGGCATACATAACATATCACCAAAGTCCTTAAAGTACCATATATTTCATAATTCATTCTTAATTAACTTAATTTACATAAAAAATTGGGGGATGTTACAAAAACTATTTAGTTTGTGGGGAAAAGACAATGAAACAACCCTTTTTCCAACACCTGTAATCTCTGATTTCAGAGATTCTAAGACGAGGTGAAAAATGACCATTTTGCCCCTATCTTGAAAATCATCAAAATTTTTGTTTCCTTGTCATTTTACCTCTAATTTCATCATTCATTTATGCCTTTGGCCTACTTAGGCCATAATATTGTTTAAAATTTTACTTTTATGGGCTCACTAAGGAAATGACGAAATTACCCCTAATCAGGGATATCGCGTATTTTACTAACTATGAGTCTATAAAGGTCAAGGTCTCACACTTAGGTACATGGGACCCTTTGAGGTGCTAAAGCGAGTTGGCACAGTTGCTTATTACTTAACATTACCACCAAAATTGTCCAATGTTCATATGATTTTTCATGTATCCATGCTTAAGAAATATGTTCCCGATCCTTCAGATGTGATACAATATGATGAAGTCAGTTACAAGACGGACATAGTTGTGAGAAGTAGCCTATAGCCATATTGGATCGACTAGTGAAACATCTTTCCTCTAAGGATATCATTACGGCGAAAGTGTTGTGGCAAAGCCATTTAGTTGAGGAAGCCATAAGGGAACTTGAAGAGAAAATGAAAGAGATATCCCCATCTTTTTTAGGTTTAATGTATGTTTTAACTTGTGGTGTGTAATAAAATTCAAGAACAAATTTCCTATAACGAGAAGAGAATGTAGCACCCCAAACTTTTGGTGTAAACTAAGTTTAATAAGGATGATTGATGAAGCATATTGTGCTTTGAAGACTTTGATGATATGTTAAGTGTTCCAAGTTCATAGGAGTATGTATTTTGACACTTTGGCATTTTTTATGAAAATATGTGATAAGTCCTATAGTTGAGGTTTAAATTTCAATTTGATGTTTTATTTAAGGATATATATATATATACAAGAGATATGAGTTTTAATGGTTATGTGAATTATGATTTTAAATAGGAATGTTTTTGGAGTGTTGAAGCTTGGATTTTTTGAAAGTTTGGAAGTTGAAAATTTACTTACAAGGGAAAATGTATCGATACATTCTTGGTAAGGTGAACAATGTAAGGCAAACAGGGGATTTTCTTTCGATACATTCAAGAATGTATTGATAGATTTGATTGGGGATGAACATCTATCAATACATTGTCCAAATCCTTGATAAATCTGAAGTAAAGAGCATCGAAAGGAAAAAGTATCGATATATCCCCCCCATGTATCGATGCATTTGGGTAGTGAGCATTTTGCCTCATTTGTATGAATACATTGCCCAATGTATCAATAGATGTAGACAAAATTTGTGCAAGTGTATTGATACATTCCCACATGTATCAATACATCCTTGGGCATGGACAAAAATAAAAAGAGTTTCAGGCTATCTGCCCACTTTAAACAACACCCTAACTCTCTCTCTTTACTACTCCAAAACCCTAACCCTTAGGAGGACTTTCAAGCCCATTTGGAGTAGAATGGAGCTTGTCAAATGCCTCTAGAGGTAAGATTAAATGTTTTTACCAATTGGTTTTCAATTTAATTGGTTAATAATCTAAAAATCTAATTTTTCTAGCTTTGGTTAATCCCCCTCTATTTTGCTAGAATTTTGATCTTTTATTTGTGCAATCTAGCTTTTAAGGTATGAGTTTAGCTCATTGTTGAAAGGTTTGAGATTGAATGTTAGATTACTAAGAGTTTAGTATTTTTGGGAAAGTTGGAGAATTTTGAAAAGTTGGGAAATAATTAATTTTTTAATGTTTGTGGTCTGCTTATGTGTTTAAAGGGGGAATTAAAGTTGACTAACTCATTGGTGTGTTGAAGGACGATTTGAGGTGGAGAATCAGAGCTTGGTGGTGGAATGTACCTTTGAGTATTATTGTAAATGGGTTAATTTAGATGTATGTGATGCTTGATGCATGATAGATGCACTACACTAGTACTATATTTTGTGAGTAGGCCTAGATGAACCAGTCTAGGCTAAAGAACTAATATATATATGAATATATATATATATATATATGTATGTGATTGCATGTGTTGTGATGTTTGTGCCTTGGGACAAGCCATTTGGTGGCCTATGTTGATTGTGCCTAGACTAAGAAGTCTAAAGGATATCATGTATCTCTAGGAGTAGATTATTCTTGACAGATAACCCTTGGAGGACATTGAGTAGTGATGGAGTTGGATCTAAGTGCATTGATGTGTTTGTGTAAAGCATGGATTTCAAAAATTTCTTTCATAAAGGAAGCATGGAATCCAATTATGCAAGGGGAAAAATGCATCATTCATATTGCAAGTGACATAATCACATCCAAAAAAATAAAAATCTATTTGTCACAACCCAAATCCTGAGCCATAACTGACCCATGGGCCAAATGGGCACAGCTCACTAAGCCCAAGCAAGCCTCTTTATGTGATCCTGTTCATTATTCTATCAATCATACATCATCATTTCTAAAGCCACGATTCGTAATTCTTAACTATGAGTACTTTAGTAATATGCCATGGCAACTAAATGAATATATTTGTGTTCTCCCAAAATAATATCATCCATTGCCAACTCACGATGGCATCATAAATCAAAATATACATAGTTTGTTTGCAAAATAATTCTTAACAATTCACATCCAGTATACATGTATATAAGCAAAAGACCCTTGACTACCAGCGGAGTGACTTTGGGTACGAGTATTGCTAGTGAATGCCATGGTACCTACCAAAAGGAGAATATAAGTGGACACCTCAATCTAGGTCCCAACTACCTTCGAATATGAAAAACATGAAATTGAAAAGAGTGAGTATAAACTCAGTGAGTAAACATAGGAAAGGAACAAGCAAACGATATGGAAAGTTTTTAAAAATACGAATGCGCTTAAAAAAAACAATGCAATTTAGCTAAATTTCTTGTTAAAACCCCTCAATTCAGGCCTTGATTATTTAATCCCTTAGTGTTGATGGATCCATGATTAACAATGATGTTAAAGAGTGAGAACTGTAACAGATCTCCAAACAAGGTAAAGAGTTTCTCATCGTGGCTAGAATCAAATTTGACTGTGGTGAGAACAGTGACTCCCAAGGTAAAAATTTTCTCGTTGCGACGAAAATCAAATTTGCTATGGTGAGAACAACGACTCCCAAGATAGAAAGTTTCTCGCTCGGTGAAAATCAATTTGGCTGCGGTGAGAGCAGTGATGTGACAACCCAACTTCCGAGCCATGACCAGCTCATGGGCTCCATGGACTTAGCCCACTAAGCCCAAGCAAGCCTATTTACATGACCTGTTCATTATTCCACCAAAAGTTACTAAAGTCATATTTCATAATCACAATTTGAAATAATGAAAACCATTACCAACTGTCAGTGGCATTACCCATTAAAATATACATATATTGTCTACAACATGTATCTTAATAGTTTACAGTAGATTTGTCTATACATATCAAAAAAGAGACTCGAATTTCCAACGGATAGACTCGAGCGACGTACAGCTATTGAATGTCGAGATACCTGCCAAGAAGATGAATCTACAAGGGCACCTCAACCTAGTTATCGACTGCCTCCTGATCTGAAAACATGAAGTTGAAAATCGTGAGTATAAACTCAATGAGTGAACATAAGAAGGGAACAAGCAATCAATAGGAAGGATTTGAAAATCGTGATGCACTTGTTTCAAAACAATGTAATTTAGTTTCATTCTTATTAAAACCTCTTGTTAAACCCTTAAATGATTAATCCCTTAATAGTAATGATTCCATACATAAGAAAGAATTTGAAGAATGAGAACTTCAGTGATATACAAGCAAGTCAAATGAGACAACGGGTCCTCGCCACAGCGAAGTTTGGGCTCAAGTTATTAGCTAAACGAGGGTTTTCCTCTAAAATTCCTTATTTCAAACTTAATTAAATAAACCCCTAAATGTTGGGAGTCCATTATTAGCTATGGTGTAATTGAGATAGGAAAATATGGCAAAACCAGCAAGATAGCATAATGGACAAAACGTTTCTCGCTGCAGCGAGATTCGAGTGGCCAAAACAGAAAGTTTCTCGCTGCAACGAGAGGCTCCAGCAAATTTCTCGCTGCAGTGAGAACCAGGTCAAGCAAACCCCTCAAACTCGAGAGTTTCTCACTGCAGCAAGAATCAGAGCACCAAGAAAAAAGTTTCCATTCCCCTCAAGAAAAGGCCATCCTGCTGAAATGACAAAAGCAACAGGAAACACAAATAAATTCCCAAAGTTCAACATGTCAAATTTTCACATGCATTACAACCATATACCATATTCATGAACTTTTATTTCATAAACACATATATACATATATACATAGATAAACACCATTACCACCATCGTCTCACCTAGCTCAAGTGCATCCCCCCACATCGTGCACATAGCTGGGGTCATCATGTGCATCCCCCCACATCGTGCACAATTTGTGCCATCGAGTGCTTCCCCCCACATAGTGCACACGGGCACTATCATCATCCATCTCCCTCACCACCGTCATCACTGGCATGTGCATCCCCCCACATCATGCACACGCACGGTTATAATTATCTCACAATATCAATTATCCATGCACAACATATATATATCAACATAATGTAGTAGTGCATGAATCCATAACAGCCACATGTCACAACATAGAAACAATTTATCAAGGGCTTGTTCCCAAGGCACTCGTTTTTAAGAAACGTTGGATAAAATCATTCAAAGGTTTTGTGCAAATACATTCACATTCCCAAAAAAAATTTGAAATGCAAGTTCATTCACTAGTATTTTGTTGAACCTTTAGTCGACTCTAACTTCCCTAATGGTCCAAATGGGGCAATGGGGCTTCGTTGGAACCTATTATCACATTAGCATCACCATTAAGTCAATTCACATACTTATAAATTCTAAAAGCTTTCTCTTAACTAGCTTCCAATTGCCATTTAAATGGCTATCTATGCTCACTATCCTAGTCACTCTAAAGTGAATGAACAACCTCAACTACCAAAACACCCACAAGTCTAAACACTAATCATTTTCAACACTAAAAATCAATTACAATTCACTACTCACCTTGGTAGCTTTGTATTTGAAATTCTTTCCAAAAACTTTCAAGCTATTATTGAAGCTCCCTCTTTCTCTCTCTAAAACACCTAGCTAGTGAGAGAAAGTATGGAAATAAGAGTTTTTAAGGGTTTTAAAGTGAGAGAGTGAAAGAAGACAGGGGTTCTATGCAAAAGTGCACAAAAGTTTGAAAATTAGAGCTATTTTGAGAGGAGTTATGGAGGCTTCATATCAAGCTTCCATGGAGGATGAAAGTAACGTGAGATGAGAGGGAAGAAGAAGAAGAAGTTGCTGGAAGAAAAAGATATTTATAGCTCAAGCTTATCCAACTCCACTTAAATTACGAAAATACCTTTAACAAGTTAGCTTGTTCTTCTCCATTCCTTTGTGCAATCTTTTTAATCTTTTGACACAAAGACAAGGTCCATAATAGTCTAAAAGTACTCAAGTTCACAAAACTTAAAATTTTTTACTCGGGGTGTAAAATGACCATTTTGCCCCTATTGTGAAAATTATTGTCACTTTCAGTTTTCTTCATGTTTTCATCATTACACATCATTCATTCGGTTCTTATGCCCACTTAGACCTTAAAATATTAGAAAACCTTCTTCTGGAAGCTTATTAGAGGAAATGATGAAATTACCCTTAGTACATGTTATCACGTCTACTTCTAATTACGAGTCTATAAAGGTCGAGGTCTCACAAGTGACTCCCAAGACAGAAAGTTTCTCGTTGCAGCAAGAATCAATTTGGCTACAACGAAAATGGGGTTGTTTGCAATACCTTCAAATTCAATGCAATCATATAACATTTCCCTAACCTTTTAATAGTATGTGTAAACATGTATACAAGAATGTATGCATATATATATATATAGATATCCATAGATAATTTCAAACATACATCAAAGACATTTTGCTAACCACCAAAATAATCAACATGGTTCCGTGCATACAACTACTGGCTTAATCCAACTCATGTGCACTCTCACACTACACACGTACGGTTGTAGCTATCATACAATATACCTTTCAAGGCATAACATACATGTCAACATAATATAGAAAACACATGAATTCATCACATTACACATTTTACAACGTAAGGACATTTCATCAAAAGCTTGATCCCATGCATAGTTTAAAGAAAAGACAAATAAAATTTTTCAATTGATTCATTCAAACGCCTATGCATTTATCCCAAAACATTTTAATTGCAAGTTCACTCACTTGTCGTTGTTGATTTTCCTTTTTGATCAGCTCCAACCTCAACTAATGCTCCAAGTACAAATGTGGGGTCTCGTTGGAACCTATCACACATAATAGCATCACAACCAACCCAATTTGCATGAATATAAATCTAAAGGCTATTTCCTAAAACAAACTTTACTAGTTTTTCCCAACTAGTTTTCAATCACTATTTGACTAGTCAACTTAATACTAACTCCAACAGATTGCATAACACTTCTTTCATTACTTCAATTTTCCAGCACCTATATCATTTTTAAAATTCAAAATTCCAAACTTAATTAATTCTCTTAGTGACATCTTACACCAACACAATGCTCTTTATTAAACTAGTCATTTGTTTGCACTGTTCTAATCACACTAGAAATAAAAAATCACATTTCCACCACAATAAAACAGCCCTCAAATCTAATTATTGGCGATCATTAACACCTTTAAAAGTAACCCTAACTCATTACTCGCCTTGGTGGACTTGTAGCTGAATTTCCTTAGTGAGGATTAAAGAGGGGAAAATTCTTTTAGGAGTTTTCAAGCTATTTTGAAGAGTTTCTCTCCCTAAAAACATTCAACTAGTGAGAGAAAGTATAGAGGAAAACCTTTTGATGGTTTTTTAGGTAAAAAAGTGAAAGAGCACAAAAAATCCTATGAAAAATGTACCAAACACATGAGATTTGGAGTTAATATGAGAAAGTTATAGAGGTTTCAAGGATGGCCTCCATGGAAGATGGAAAGCTTGAAATAGGGAGGAGAAATGGGAGGAAGAAGACAAAAGTGCTGGAAAGTAAGATATTTATACCTAGGGTTGACAAAAGTTCCATATATTTACAAAAATGCCATTAATGAGTTGACTTGGCCTTCTTCTTTCTTTTAATACAAACTTTTTACTCTTTTAACATTGAGAAAAGGTCCACAATAGATTAGAGGTACTCGAGTTCACAAAAACTTAGAAATTTAGACTCGATAGCTAAAATTACCATTTTATCCCCAGCCCATGTCTTCGTGTCTATCTCAAGTTTCGCGTCTATGGAGATTGAGGTTTCACTCTATTAAACTAAAATAAATGTACCTTGTATTTCAAGATTCATATTTTCATACACCTAGTGAATTGTAGTAAATTCACCACCACACTAAGGATTAATTTCTCAAGTAAACAAAGTGACCAATTGTTCTTCAAGATTGTTTTCAACTTAAATCTTAAGTGGGTAAGGTGTTGAATGATAGACTACAATGTCACGACCCAAATTTCTGGCCATGATCGGCACATGGGCCTAATGGACGTAGTCCACTAAGCCCAAGCAATCCTACTTAGATTACCTAGTTATCATTTCATCCCATAAGGTACTAAAGTCATAATTCAAAATCTCAATTCGAAATGATGAAAACCATTACCAACTCGTACTAGCATTACTCATTAAAATATACACATATTCTCTACAATTTGTATTGTAATAATTAACATCAAATTTGTCTATACATGTCAAAAGGAGACTCGATGTCCAGTGGAGAAACTCGACAAATGTACAGCTACTGAATGCAGAGACACCTACCAAGAGTCAAGTCTACAAAGGCACCTCAACCTAGTTACCAACTGCCTCCTGATCTGAAAACATGAAGTTGAAAACGGTGAGTATAAACCCAATGAGTGAACAAGGAAGGGAACAAGCAAACAATAAAGAAGGTTTAAAGAAAATCATGATGCATTTATCTTTAAAACAATGCAATTTAGTTTAGCTCTTATCAACACCCCTCATGTAAACCCCAAATGAGTAAATCACTTGATAAAAAGGGTCCATGCTTAGCAAAGGATTTAGAGAGCGAAAACTTTAATAGCAATCATGCAATTCAAGTCAAGTAAATGACGAGTCCTCGCTGCAGCGGAAAGGCATTCTCGTTGCAGCGAGATTTCGACCCGCATTACCCTTTCAAATCCTAGAGTTTCTTGTTGTAGCGAGAACAAATCTCGCTGCAGCGAGAAACAGAGCACCATGAAAAATAAAAAATTTCCTTTCCTTCAAGAAAAAGCCATCTTGCTAAAATGACAAAAAAAATCAACATGAAATGCATAATAATTCCCAAAGTTCAACATGTCAAGTTTCGCATGCAGTTCAATCATATGCCATATTCATAAGCTTTTATTTCATAAACATATATATACATAAATACGTAGATAAACACCAGTGTCACCATCATCACACTCAGCTCATGTGCATCCCCCCGCATCGTGCACACAGCCGGATTCATCGTGTGCATCCCTCCACATCGTGCACAATTAGTCCCATCATGTACATCCCCCCACATGGTGCACATGGGCACTATCATCATCCACCTCCCTCACCACACCATCACCGACATGTGCATCCCCCCACATCGTGCACACACACGGTTATAATCATCACACATATCAACTATCATGCACAACATATATATATATATATATATATCTACAAATATAGCAACATAATGTAGTAGTGCACGAATCCATAGCAGCCATATGTCACAACATTGAGTCAATTATCAAAAGCTTGTTCCCAAGCAAATTTTAGAGCAAAAACAGATAAAATTCCCAAATGATCCATTAACACACGTGAGCATTTTCCCAAAACATTTTGAAATGCACGTTCACTCATCGGTATTAGTTGAGCCTTTAGCAGACTCTAACTTCCCTAATGGTCCAATTGGAGCTGTGGAACTTCGTTAGAACCTATAGTACATTTGCATCACTAATTTGTCAATTCACATACTTATAAGGTCTAAAAACTTTCTCTTAGCTAGCTTCCACTTGCCATTTAAATGGCTATCTATTTTCAGTACCTTAATCACTCTAAAATGAGTGGATAACCTCAACTACAAACATTCACAATTCCCTAAAATATCTACCAGCACATGTTATCCATAATTTTTGCAATTAAAATAAATCATACTTATAGGTGTATATATATATGAAAATTTTTAAAATTGACACCCCTTACTCACCTTGGTAGCTTGAAACTCTGAAATTCTTTCCAATAAATTTTTCCAAGCTATTATGGGAGCTTTCTCTCTCTAAACACCTAGCTAGTGAGAGAAAGTATGAAAGTGGGATTTTTCAAGGGTTTTAAAGTGAGAGAGTGAAAGAGCATAAGGATTTCATGAAAAGGTGCATCGAGGTATGAAAATTGGAGCTAGAGAGAGAAAGTTATGAAGTTTTCATACCATGCTTCCATGGAGGGGAAACAAACGTGAGATGGAAAGAAGAAGAAGAAGAAGCTTTTGGAAATTGAAGAAGCTACTAGAAAGAGAAGATATTTATAGCTCATACTTATCCAACTCCCCTTGAAATTACAAAAATGCCCTGTAGCAAGTTAACTTGTACTTCTCTAATCCTTCATGCAATTTTTTATTCTTTTGACACTGGGACAATGTCCACAATGGTCTAAACTACTCGGGTTTACGAAAACTTAAAATTTTGACTCAGGTGCAAAATGACCATTTTACCCCTATTGTGAAAATTATTAAAACTTCTAGTTTTCTTCGTGTTTTCATCATTACAAATTATTTATTCAGTCTTATGCCTATTTAGACCTTAAAATATCATAAAACCTTCTTTTGGGAGCTTTTTCGAAGAAATGAAGAAACTACCCCTAGCTCGAGTTATTGCGTCTATGCGTAGTTATGAGCCTATAGGGGTTGAGGTCTCACATACAAGATGGCAACAAATTTTATCTACCTTTTTTTTTCTAAAAATTAATGTCTATTTTTCTTTCAAGAAATCAGCCAAGAATAGGAGAGAGGAAAAAAGGTGGGGCAAAGTAAGTAGAAGGAAGAGAGAAGTGGCGGTAGAGACTTTCACAAGAGTGATACATTTTGTCTTTTCTTCCATTCTCTTCCCTTTTTATTAAAACTCTTGCCTCAAAGGTTTAATCAAAATCAAATACCTTTAAATCAATCTTGTATCCATTTAGAGTTATGGATGCATCAAACATGTTCCATAATTAGCAAAATTAAAAGTAAAAAAATAAATAATTTAATTCTTTAATTATCATTTAGAGTTTTGATAAAATAAAACTTGTTGTTGAATAATAATTCTTATTATATTATTATCCGTCTTATTTAAAAAGAATGAATAATATATAAAAGAGTCTTAGTCTAACATGGAATCTTCTTTTATCAACATGGATGTCTAGATTCATTTTGCAAAAATCCTCCTAGCATTATCATAATTTAAGACAACTATTGTCTTTAATTAAGACAAAAAATGTTATCTTGTCTAATATTGAGACAAACATGTTTTTTTTGTTTAGATTAAGTCAAAACATATTTTTCTTGTTTTAAATTAAGACAAGCATGTTTTCTTGTCTAAATTAAGACAAACATGTTTTTTTGTCTAAATTAAGACAAAACATGTTTTCTTATCTAAATTAAGACAAACATGTTGTCTTGTCTGAATTAGGACAAAACATGTTTTGTTGTGAATTATGACAAAACATGTTTTCTTCCCTAAATTAAGACAAACATATAAAAACTGCCATTTTTGTACACAATTCAATTAATCAAATAAAACATGCAATCCAACTTAAACAAGTTGAATTCTACGAAGCTAAGTGGAAAAATCTATTTGGACATAGATATTCCAAGCTCCAATAAACTTAGAATTATTCTTAGTCTCATTTAGATAATTCAAGCTTATTAACCATGAAATCACTCCACCATAGATTCATGGTTGCACTCTTGGATTAACTATATTTGCAAGAAATGATTCAATATTTGATATTCATTATTAGTTGTCCAATTGCAAACCTTATATTATGAACCCTCCTAACCATCCAATGACAAAAGGTGAAATTATCGTTTTACCCTTTATGTCAATTTTGTCCTCTAATCTCAAATTTCATCCAATTAGTGATCCAATACTGTAGATCTAATCTTTTGAGTATCAAGATGTGATGCGTTCCTCCTTCATCAATCCACTAGGCCCAAATTAATCACCCATCTTCTTGAAATCACTAAAAGTGATGTTAATGCTATGAACTCCACTACTTGGATATATGTTCCTGAATGTTTACCTCAATTATGATCCCAACATACAATTCTAGATGAACACTTTGTGATGATCATGGTCTTGGTATAACAAAGATTATATGTAGATAAAACGCAAGTTCACTATCCATCAAGATTTTGGTTTTACTATAAGTAAATGCATAAGTGTGAGATCAAGATTTAAGTAACAGTTCAACTTAATTTTGATTCTCACATGATTCCAGTTCATGTTATAGTGTCATTACTCGAAGTCAACCATTTCGATTATTTGAAACTCATCATTCCCTTAAAGTAAATAACATTCGTTTCGTTAGCAGTAATCTAGACACGACATCCTTAACACAATAAAGTGACCAGCTCTATTATATGGTTGTGAATAATTTTTAGATTCAATAAAAATACATGTCTTTTATAGATGACACTTTATACAAATGTATTTTAATATCTCAATAGAATCATGGTACCTTAATAACTAGATAATGAATGCTTACCTAAAAGAAACTCTTCGTCTTATTATCAAAATGTACTTTCATTACAAATAAATTAAATGAAATTAAACATGAGAATATACTTGTTCTTAAGGGCACCATGTTCTCAAATTCCTAACAAGTAGTTCATGGCTTAGAGATTTAAAGGCACCTATATGAGATTGAGCTAGAGATGTCTAGAGCTTATAAGAGAAATCTTGAATATGAAATGTGGTATTGATGATACCTAGGGCATGATGGCGTTATTGTGGATTTGTGTTTCTGTCCAATGCTAAGGATTTTGTGTGCATGCAATTTGTTGGGATTTGATGCCACCCGTCTATAGTGCTTTGATGGTGTTAGTCTCGCTTATGATTCCCACCTATAGTGCTTTGATGCCACCTATCTAACATTACTTTAGGTGATGCCATTTGTTGGAAGATTACTCTAAACGATGACTTTGATTTTCTACTCATTGCTTCAGCACACACATGATTTGACTTTTCGCCAGTGGCTTAGTCTTGAGCATGATTTGACTCCGTCAGTTGGCCACAGTGTGTGAATTGACAATGTCTAAGGAAAGACCACTTTAAGATTTGACTGAGTCATGGATGATGTGACATAGCCTCTTAAAGACAAAGATAGATTTGATTTGATATGACATTCTAGGAGTTAAAGTGTGCTTATGGAGTATGGCTTTAAATGGCTTTAAAGATGAGCCTAGTTGATATATACTCTTTGTGGAGATTTTATAAGGATGACTGATATGACCTTAATATTAGAGATGCTTGTTAAAGAACTTTGTTAGTTTTGAGTATGCTATATGTGTTTGTATATGTGTATGTGTGCTATTTATTTGCACCCCTCACTGAATATTAGATGACTCGACCATTATGTACCATTTGTAGATAAATTGGCCACTAGATAGACTCGACCATTATGTACCATTTGTAGATAAATTGGCCACTAGATAGAGTGTGGCAAGGGTCATCCATTGATAAACCAATTTTTGGCATTCGATAGGCCCCCATCCCAATTGGTCACTCCACTGAGTCTGTCACGAGCTTTCGCTATGTTTTTGATTTGATTATGTATGTATGCACGACGTGCCATTTAAACATGTGCAAGGGTTGTAAGTGCAAACTCGTTTATTGGCCAATGTATGGCCTTATGGATATTATGTCTTATTTATGTGCCAAGGGCAATATTAATGTGTTTGACTTTAAATATTTTAGGAATATGATAGTTTGGATACTTGGTTATACATATTTGATTTGGAATACTGTCACGACCCGAAACTCCCATCAAGCCCATGACAACTGCCTTGACGTCCCGATAGGCACTCATTACCTGAAATGCCAATCAAAACCTCGCAAGGCTTAGCATCAGCTTCTGCATCTCCCCGGTAAGCGACAATTATTAAATCTCGCATTTCAAGAAATCATAACTTGTTTTCAAATCAAAACAATATAATACTATTTTCTGGCTCACAGGGGCATTTTCGTCATTTTTCTTCGAAAATACCAAAACTCGCCAAAAACATGGTGTGTGGGTGAAAAACACATGTTTCATAATTAAAAGTAAATTTAGATGTCTAAAATAATTATTTGAAATGAAATTATAATTGTTTGAATAAAATAATAATATTCAATAAAATATTCTATTTTCTTAAAAAAATAATATTTAGAGAGAAATCCGTAAATAATTTTTGTAGTGTAAAAGCTAAATATATTCATTCGTACTTTAAAGCAGATAACTGAAGTATAAAATTACTTTTACAGTGACACGTGGGCCCCCAACTAACCAATAAGGTGCGAGTTTGTGAACCTACAATTTTGTCAGTTGCAAGGCTAACTGAAGTCTTTGATGCAATCGGCTATCTATTGGCTATCTACCAGTTATCTCGAGCCTGAAATGCGGGGATTTGAGAGTGGTGAGATTATAAAATCTCAGTGAGTAAACATATACCATCTAAACCATCTAAAATCGAGTAAATGGAGACAAGTAAGATATTCCATTCCAGTATGTTTTTCATAACATCAATAATCAATTTACTCAAATAATCAACTTAGCTTATGTATTTCACAAAACTTGCCTCCTGCCAAAATCATTCCCGAGGATGCCTTAACCTAGGCATCTGATCGAGATCGCCAAGGCTGTTCAGTGTAGTACACACATGAACATATTTTTACATTTGAAAATCTAGCCATGCCTTGGCGTTGGCTGAGTCTCACTCTCACGCGATGGTCCACGTGAAGTGCACTCAAATCTTTACCTCTAGAGACACCCTCCACACGGCTCTCCGATCGAGGTAAGGTATATCTGATTCTGTGCCCCTTCTCTTAGGCTGGTCCAAGAACCTCTACTGCAGGAATTATGGATTATTTTATCCATCACCTGATTTATAGAATCTTTATCTGCATAACAAAGCAATTTATCGCAACCTAGCCTCTCAAGGCTGAGTACACAATACAAATAATTCTAACACCAAAAATTAGTTTAGCCATTCATGGTCATATATTGTCATAAGCCATTCAATTTAAAACCATAAATTTACAACACATCAAGTGGTCTCCAATTACTCTATTTTCAAAACCATAATTCAATTTCAAGACAATTTATAAACTCATTTTATTTAAACACATTTTACTTATAAAACATAAGGATTTACCATTTAACTCATTTTCCATAAAATCACAAAATCGGATAAAAACCACTCTAGATAATTAAGATGATAGTAAGGTTACTCATAGTATCAGGAGTAGAAATACTCCTAGTCTCGGTCTTCGGAGTAATCTCTTTATCCTTATCAAATAGCTCACCACCTATGCATCAGACATGACACAAAATTCAATAATTTATGTCAATTTGTCATAAACTATTTTAGGCCCTCTAAATCTAAATGAATGCATGGAATGCTCGGTCAACCACTTAAATGAGATGTTGACCTAATTCAGCCTATCACCCGATTAAATTAGTAATACATCCAATTTAATCCCAAATTACTCCATTTCTTTTCTAATACCTCAATTCACCAAACATTATTCAAATAACACCAATTTCAGCATCAAAATCCTTCAATTTCTTCATGGAAAAATTCGGCCATATAGTGCACTAACACCATGATTTTTCCTACTTAATTTTCTCATCATTATTCATCATTTTCTAAGCCATTTCTCTCGAAATAATAACAATACATCACCCACACACATCAAGGAAGATTCGGCCAATGAAGATTCATGGGGAAAATGGATTCTTTTCTTGTTGTTTGGCTTCTAAATTTGCTAAACTAACCTTAATCACTAACATAACTTAAAATCAAGCTATTCTAACATCTTTTCTCTCACCAAACCCATTCGGCCTACACCTTATTCACTATGAAATCATGCTTCACAACCATAGAAATAAGAAAATAAAGCATGGGTATTGTAAATCTCAAGTAAAAATAAAGAATTTTCACTTTACCTTGCTTAATTCCTTGGATTTTCACACTTTCTCTTGAATTTTCCTTGGCTAGGGTTTGTTTTCCTTATTTTCTTTCTTTCCTCTCTTGTTTTCTTGCTTGGCCGACCCTTATGGTGAGAATGGGCTGATTCTATGCTGATTTTTATAGCTTAATAATAAGATAATAAAGCTTGACACGTGGCACTTTGTGATTATTCCACACTTTAAATATTTATCTTTTAATTCGTTAATTCTCCACCACACATTTTCTCATATTTATCCATTTCTATGATGAATAAAATCCCTTGGTCTTGACAAGTGTCGATGGTGAAAATTTACCTATTTGCCCTCGAGGTGGCAAAATTACCATTTTGCCCCTGGATAGTGAAAATTTCGGTTTGACTCTGAATTGATCCTAGAACTCCGAATCACCATTTTAAGTCATTCATGAACTATAAAATTTTGAATTTCACCTTAAAATCCCTATTTGACCTAGTTCGAGGCTTAGATCAACTTTATTATACCTTTCGGTACAGTATCGACTTTTGTCAATTTTTCGGGGCTCTCTTAGTATGTAAACATGTTATCCATCACATGTATGTCATGACAAGTATTTATAAGGTTGGGCTTTACAAATACTAAGGCTTGCTCGGGTTTCACAAGCTTTGTCTTTCAGGCTGGTGCACCGGTCACAAACCTTGGGCTCAAGTCATGATAATATGTTCAAGTCAGTTAGGTGATTGATTTGTAATTAGAGTAGGCATACACCAATTACCATACATAGCCAAATTAGAATTCTAGATTAATGAACCTTATTTAATTGATTATTATAGACATATAGTGACCCAATTAAGTTAGGTATTCATGCAAGCATCTCGACGAAGACTTGTACATTGCTTTGGATTCTAGGTTAGCAAAACTACCCATAAATATAAATAATAAGAGAAGTTGGTATTAAATAGAGTGTTGAATGAACTCATAATCCTTAATCTATTGCCTTTTTCTAGTGAATTTTTAGTTTTTGTTAATTACTTTAGTGTTTGATTGAATTTTGTTTTACTTAATTATCTACAATTTTGAGTTACTTAAATAAGACTAATTTGTCATAATTTCAGTACTTAGTAAACAAATTAGGAGCATATCTCTTTAGGATACAATTCTAAATTTATTATCTATATTACTTGTTCGATACGTACACTTTCGTGTGCAAAATTGATAACAATTCTCCATTGTACAAAAAGAGAAATCTTTTTTTCTATTATAGGAAAAATAGATTCTCCAATAAGTACATGTCGATTCTAGAGAAATTGAAGCCACTAGCCAAAGCAAGAACCGACGCCAAGAAGTTGACATGTCGATTCTCGAAGCTTTACAGAGAAAATGTCAAGAACTTGGAGAAGTAGCAGGAATTGACAAATGAATAAGAATACAGCGTAAAATTTTAAGTTTGAATTTTTGTATTGGCACCAAACACACTTGAAGAGCAAAACATGTCAATTTTGGGAAAAGATAGAAAGGTGAAGACTTAGAGCATGTCATGAAGAATCGACACCAAATGAAGAACATGTCATTTCTCTAAAAAAACAAAAGGCTTAGAATTTCTAGAATCATGAAGAATCGACACCAAAGGTACAACATGTTGATTCTACAAGCACAATAGAGAAAAGTTAGTTAGCATAAAACGGAGAGAAAAGTTTTAAATCTCATTCCAACAAGTAGAAAAGGTTCAATCTTATAAATACCTATGCAAATGACATTAGAAGAGAAAAAAAGAAAGAGAAAAAGAATAAAAAAAAAGGAAAATAAGAGAAGAATATTTTAGAAAAAGCTAAAATAGAAAAATCCACCTTGTTAGCCTTAAATTACATCATGTTTTGATTTGACAAAAATTACATGTTTTCTTAAACTTAATGTCAACCATTTGAAATTATCTTAAATACATTTTTAATCCCCTAATGCTAAGTATTTGTTTGAAAAGCTAGACTTCATTAAAAAAACATCTCATAAGCTTTCAAACAATGTATATTCAACTAAGAATGTAAAAGCAAACATGCCTTGAAATATTATTTGAATGTAGGAACAAGGCAAGGAGGAAATAACTAGAGAGAAAATGTAAGAGCAAACATGCCTTGAAATGTTATTTGAATGTAAGAACAAGGCAAGGAGGAAATAATGAGAGAGAAACATTGAAAAGCTAAGGAAACCTTAAGACATAAGTCAAAAGTCGATCCTAAAGAAGCTTGAGTCAATCAAAAGGTTAACAGAGTGCAAAACTTGAAGATTATAAAGCCATAGTTGACCTTGAATTGTTTATAGTTGCCCTTGTTTGAAAAAGCTCAAGAAAATTACATTTTGAAAGTAACGATAATGAAGAGTTGGCTATGATGGATAAAACATATAGGAAGCTGATGGGGCTAAAATGTAGAAGATTTGAAAGAAAGAATTTGAAAAAGGATCAAGGTCCTTATTGGAAAAACAAATTGAAGAGTGATTTGAACAAAAAAGATGACATGGTTTGTTTTGAATGCAAAAAACCTTGACATTTCAGATCTAAATGTCCACTACTCAAGAAAAAATCTTCAAAAAAGAGGAAGAAACCAAACAGAGCAATGGTGGCAACAACATGGTCTAATAATGACTCTTCAAGCTTAGAAGAAGAAAAAAAATGGAAGAAAGATCAAATTTTTGCTTAATGGCAAAAAAAAGAGGAATTTAAGGTAACATCTAATTCTTATGATATTTCTTATGATGAACTCAAAGATGAATATGATTGTCTATATGCTGAATTTGAAAAGCTTGCATTGAAATATGAAGCTATGAGAAAGGAAGCTGTGGCATTAGATAATGAATTAGAAAAAATAAAGCATGATCTTAATTGTATTATTAATGAATGAAACATTTTTCAAATAAACTTGAGCACTCCAAAATAGATTTGGAACTCTTGAAGTTGGAATTAGAAAGCAAAAGTTTAGAATTACAAAGAGTAGTGGATGAAAATGTTGCATTTAAAGCTTTAATGAAAGAAAGCTTATGACTAAAATTAAAAAATGAAGAGAAACCTAAAAGAAATGCAAACTTTACAAAGAAAATAAATGCATTTTTATGCCATTGTTATTTGTGTGGCAAGAAAGGTCATTTGTCTTATGATTGCTATCATGATTGTAAAAACCTTCGTAGAACCAAATTGGTTTAGGTGTCTAAAGGATCTCATGTGATTGCTAACCCCCAAGGACCCATCAAAGTTTGAGTACCTTTAAAGAAAGGGCAAAAGGATCAATGTTTTGAAGCTCAACCAAAGGAAACGCAACCTTGGTATTTGGACAGTGGCTGCTTAAGACACATGACCAGTAATCAGAAACTATTTCTAAAGCTTTATAGGAAGAAGAGTGGTAGTATTTCCTTTGGTGATGACTCTAAAGGTATTATCTTGGGAATGGGAACCATTGGTAACACTTTTTAAACTCAAGTCAAGCATGTTTTATTTGTTAAAGGTCTAAGACATAACATACTAAGCATTAGTCAACTTTATGATAAGGGGTTTAGAGTTTGTTTTGATTCTCATGGATGTCAAGTAATTAATATTGACACTAAGAAAGTTGCATTCATTGGCAAAAGAATTAAGAACATGTATGTTATCTTTCTTGGTGAAATTGAGCATAATAATGAATAATGTCTTATGGCCAATGATGTTTGTGATAGTTGATTGTGGCATATAAGATTAGGACATGCTAGCATGCACTCTATTCAATACTCTTAAGAAAAGACCTAGTCATTGGACTTCCAAAGATATCCTTTGAAAATCACAAAGTTTGTGTTGCATGTCAATTTGGGAAACGAGTTAAAATTCATTTAAATTTAAGAAAATTTTATCAACTTCTAGACCACTTGAACTATTGCATGTTGACAAGTTTGAACCAATCATTGTTGCCAATTTAGAAAGCAAGTCATATGGCTTTATTATTGTAGATGATTACTTTAGATATACATGGGTTTATTTTCTTGCTCAGAAAAATGATGCATCATCTATTTTTGTTAAACATTGTAAAAATGTGCAAAATAAGAAAAGGCTTACCCATGTTAGTGTTAAAAGTGACCATGGTGGTGAGTTTGAAGTGATGATTTTGAAATCTTTGGTAATTAAAATGGTTTTTACCATAATTTTCCAACTCCTAGAACTCTACAACAAAATGGAGTCGTTGAAAGAAAAATAAGACTTTAAAAGAAATGGCAAGAACAATGCTTTGTGAAAACAAGTTGTCAAAATATTTTTAGACTGAAACTGTGAACACTACAACTTACATTTTGAATATAGTTTCCATTAGAGCCATGATTTCTGAAACCTATTATGAGCTTTACAAAGGAGAAAACGAAACAGTTCACACTCAAGGAGTTTTGGTTATGCATTGAACTCTAAAGCATATAAAGTGTAACAAAAAATCTCTAGTCATAGAAAAGTCAATTCATATTCGTTTTGATGAGACTAATGCTACACAAAGAAAGATAGTGTTTAATGATGATGTTGAAATTGATATTTAGACGAAAATGGAGAAAATGAGCTTAGTCAATAA
The DNA here is from genome assembly GCF_000208745.1 of Theobroma cacao. Classification (NCBI taxonomy): domain Eukaryota; kingdom Viridiplantae; phylum Streptophyta; class Magnoliopsida; order Malvales; family Malvaceae; genus Theobroma; species Theobroma cacao. Next base: position 12,211,079 of record NC_030854.1, on the reverse strand, counting down.
AAAGGATGATGAAGAAAGCTCAGAAAAGGAAAATTAAGGAGAAACACCACTAGAGGACTTGCAAAGAATTGAAAAACAACACAATGATCTTCCCAGAAGTTGAAAAATTGTAAGAAATCATCTTTAAGAGTAAATCATTGGCGATCCCTCGAAGTATGTTAAAACTAGAAGAGGATTAAAAGAAACCTGTGAATATCTTGCATTTATATCATAAGTGGAACCAAAGAACTTTAAGGAAGCTGAGAAGGAAGAGAGTTTGATGATTGGAATGTAAGAAAAACTTGGCTAATTTGAAAGGAACAAGGTTTGGACCTTAGTTCCAAGGCCAACCAACCATCCAATTGTTGGTACAAAATGGGTATCTAAAAATAAGATGGATGAGTTGGGAAATGTGGTAAGGAACAAAGAAAGGTTATTTGGTCAAGGCTACAATCAAGAAACAGGTATTGATTATGATGAAACCTTTTCTCCTGTAGCTAAATTAGAAGCAATTAGACTTTTACTTGCTTATGCATGCTACATGAATTTTAAATTGTTTGAAATGGATGTCAAAAGTGCATCTCTTAATAGGTTTATACAAGAAGAAGTGTATGTTGAACAACTCCCTAAAGTCTTTGATAAAATTGATCACGTGTATAAATTGCATAAAGCCTTGTTGGATTTAAACAAGCTCTTAGAGCTTGGTATAAAAGACTTTCACAATTCTTACTTGAAAAAGGATACTCTAGGGGGAGTGTGGATAATACTCTTTTCATTAAGAAAAATGAAACTAATTAGATTGCAGTTCAAATATATGTTGATAATATAGTGTTTAGTGCTACTAATGAAAGGGTTTTTTTTTTATAATTAGGGGAAGGGGGATTCGAACCCTACTTTTTAGGTAGGAGGATAATGCACTAACCAATGAGCCAAATGAGCAAGTGAGCTACTAATGAAAGGTTGTGTGACAATTTTACTAAGGAAATGCATGGTAAATTTGAAATGAGCATGATGGGAGAGTTTAAATTCTTCCTTGGTCTACAAATAAAGCAATGTGAGGATGGAATATTCATCAAGCAAGGGAAATATACCAAAGAAGTGTTGATGAAATTTGGTTGATGAATATGAAATCAATTGGAACTCCTATGAGTCATTCCACAAAGCTTGACAAAGATGATAAAAGATAGATGTGGACTAAAAACTCTATAGAGGTATGATTGCCTCACTTCTTTATTTAACTGCAAGTAAACCTGATATTTTTCTTAGTGTTTGCCTATGTGCAAGATTCCAATCATGTCCCAAGAAATCACATTTGACTGCAATGAAGGTTGTTTTTAGATATCTCTAGGATACTCAAGGGTTAGGCCTATGGTATCTAAAAGGATAATATTTTATCTTCTTGGCTAATTTGATGCTAATTTTACTAGCAGCAAAATTGATCAGAAAAGCACTAGTAGTACTTGTTAATTCTTTGGAAACATGTTTGTGTCTTGGTCTCACAAGAAACAAAATTCGGTTGCTCTATCAACTACTAAGGTTGAATATATTTCACTATGTAGTTGTTGCGCACAAATATCATGGATTAAGCAACAAATAAATGATTATGGAATGTCTATGTAAATCCTCGACCTTCGTAGACGTGTAGCGGAGGTAAACACGATGACATGGATTAGGGGTAGTTTTGTCATTTTCTTGGTGAGCTCTTAGAAGTGGGTTTTTCTAATATTATTAAGGTCTAAGTAGGCCTAAGGAATAAATGAATGATGGATATAATAATAAAATAAATGAAGAAATAAAAATAATGATAATTTTCACAACAGAGGTAAAATGGTCAATTTGGATCTCAAGTCTAAATTTTTAAGTTTTCGTGAACTCGAGTACTTCTATTCTATTATGGACCCTGTCTTAGTGTGAAAAGAGTAAAAGGTTTGAACCAAAGGAAAGAAAAGGCAAAGTCAACTATGTAATGGCATTTTAGTAAATAGGTGGAACTTTAGTCCACCCCAAGAGTAAATATCTAATTCTCCAGCACTTTTTCCTCACTTCTAGCAGCTTCTTCCTCTTCTTCCCCTTTCTCCTCCCCATTTCCAACTTTCCATTTTCCATGAAAGTCATCCTTGAAATTTCCATGACTTTCTCATAGAAACTCCAAACCTCATGTTTTTATGCACTTGTTCATAAGACTTTTCGTGTTCTTTCACTACATCACCTCAGGTGCCCTCAATTGCCTTTCCTCAACACTTTCTCTCATTAGCTAAACATTTTAGAGAGAGAAAGAGACTTTCCATTATAGCTTGAAAAACTTATGAATAGGAATTCAACTATAAAAACCACCAAGGTGAGTAGTGAGTTAGGGTTGATTTCTAAGTTGTTAATGAAGGGCAATAATTAGAATTGTGGGTTGTCTTATTGTTAAGGGTTGTTTATTTATTCCTAGTGTGACTAGAATAGAACAAATAAATGATTAGTCAAAAGGTAATTTGAAACTAATTAGGAATAACTAGTAAAGTCTGATTTAGGAAATATCTTTTGGAATAATATTCATGTAAATTGAGTTGGTTGTGATGCTATTGTGTATGATAGGTTCCAACAAGACCCCACATCTCCACTTGGAGCATTAGTGGAAGTTGGAGTCAATTAAAGAATCAACAAAGACAAGTGAGTGAACTTGCTTTAAAATGTTTTAGTATAAATGCGTAAGTGTTTGATTGAATCACTTGAAATATTTTATTAGTCTTTTCTTTAAAATATGCATGGGAACAAGCCCTTGATGAAACGCTTTTATGTTGTGAAATGGGAAATGTAATGAATTCATGTGTTCCTATATTATGATGATATGTATATTATGCCTTGAACGATAATGTTGTGTGTTAATTACAACCGAGCATGTGTGGTGTGGGAGTGCACATGCCGGTGACGATGTGGTGCGGGAGTGTCCATGATGATATTTGTTGTCCGTGGTGTGGGAGTGCACATGAGCTGGTGAACTAGTGGTTGTATACATGTTTACACATACCATAGAGAGGATATGGAAAATATATTATGATTGCATTGAATAATGAATGTTAAAAACTTGACAAATGCTTTCAAATTGATTCTCATTGTAACAAAAATGGAGGTTCGTTGTGACAAGAATCCTTTTAACTTCATTGCACTTTTTCTCGCTGCAGCGAAATTTCATTCTCGCTACAGCGAGAAACTCTCGAGTGGTTCCTACCCAGAATTTCACTACAGTGAAATTGTATTCTCTCCACAGCTAGAAACTCTTTGCCTTGCTAGGATATTTACTGTAGTTTTCACTCTTTAACTCCATTATTGATTATGGACCTTTCAACACTACGGGATTAAGTAATTAAGGGTTGAATTAAGGGGTTTTAACAAGAAATTTAGCTAAAAATATATTGTTTTTAACATAAGTGCATCATGTTATCTAAAACTTTCCCTATCGTTTGCTTGCTCCCTTCTTGTGTTAACTCACTAGGTTTATACTCACTCTTTTCCACTTCATGTTTTTAAGATTCAGAGGTAGTTGGGACCTAGATTGAGGCGTCCATTTACACTCACCTTTTGGTAGGTACCATGTCATTCAGTACCTGTACCTTCACCCAAAGTCACTGCACTGGTGGTCCAGAGTCTTTTGCCTGTGTATACGCATATGTGATGTAAATTACTAAGATTCATGTTATAAACAATATGGATTCATTTTGATTGATGATGCCACTATGAGTTGGGAATGGGTGGCATTATTTTGAGTTTATACAAATGCAAGTATTTGATTATTATAGCACATTATTGAATAACTTATAGTTAAGAATTTACAAAATGTGACTTTATGATTGATGGATGAAATGATGGACAAGACTACATAAAGAGGCTTGCTTGGGCTTAGTGGGCTATGCCCATTAGGCCGATGCGCTAGCCATTGCTCGAGATTTGGGTTATGACAAAGTTGGTATTAAAGCCCTAGGTTTGTCTAGGTCCTAGAATTTTTTTATTTGGTCTAGCGGAGCATTGGGTCTTTATGTGGAAACTTCGGTTGTGAATTGTGAATCGTGACACATTCTACACCCAAGAAACCGTATAGATTCCCTATTCTTGAAACTACCTTTTCCCTTAGCTATGGTTGTAAAATGTGTTTAATAACAAGTGTTTTCTATTGTCTAGGTAAGAATGGCACCTAAGACACAAGCTGCTTGAGACGAACAAGGGAGAAAGATGCTCTTAATGAGACGAACGAGTAAGTCACGGACTCCCACCCTTAGGGGGTGAGGTAGATGTGGCAGGGCCACTAGGCCGATGAGGGTGGGTACGTCTGTGAGTAGACATGAAGAGGAATAGTCTTTAAATGATGCGGATAGACACCTAACTAGGGCATTACCATCGAGGACTTGGCTGCAGGTCTACAGGGAGTTAATAGGGTTGTGGAGATGATGGCAACCCGTATGGATGACATACAAAGAATAGCAGAAGGGAGACATGGAACACAAGTGTCCCCTAGTTCACAAAGACATGGTTGAGAGGGGTCATGTAGAGGTTTCACCATTTGACTTTCTGAAACTTAAGCCTCTGTCGTTTACAAGGTCTAATGCATCGAGGAGACCCTAGGTTTTCTTAGGCAGGATGGAAAAAATTTGTGATGCCCTTGGAAGTTCTAGTACTAGATTAGTTGAGCTAACCGCTTTTTGATTAGGGGATGTGGCACAAGAGTGGTGCAACTCCTTACGTAGAGGTAGGTTGACGGGTGCAACACCGTTGACTTGGAATGAGCTTAGTGCCGTGTTCCTGAATCAATTCTTACCAGTCAATGTATGAAATACAAGAGCTAGGGAGTTTGAGGCATTAGTACAGATCCCAAGTATGATGGTGTCAGAATACGACATCAAATTCACATAGTTGGCTCAATATGCACCCTATCTAGTTTCTACAGAAGAGATGAAGATTCGAAGGTTTGTGGATGGGCTAGTAGAGGCCTTATTTAGGGCTATAGCATCCAAGGATTTAGATACCTACTCCATAGCTACAGATTGTTCTCAAGGGATTGAGATGAGGAGCAATGAGAGTAGGGCTGCTAAGGATAGAGTCAAGAGGGCCAAGACAAAGAGCCATCAAGGTCGCAGAGACTTCAGTAGTGGTATTTCATCTTCTCGTCGTCAAGGCCCAGAACGAGACTCACGGTTACCCCAATAGGGGAGTGACTTGACTAGTACCAGTGTTGGATTAGGACAAAATACCTTTAGTGTTGGGGGCAGCAAGATTCAAGGCAAGGTGGTCAAGCTATCAGTCGTTGCAGTTCTTGTTGGGTATGACATAGAGGATGATGCTTTCGTGCTACAAGAGTTTGTTTCTTGTGTGGTCAACCTAGACACATGATGTCATGACCCGGTACTCCCATCGAGCTTGTGACAATCGTCGCGGTGTCCCGATTGACACCATTACCCGAAATGTCAATCGAAACCCTGCAAGGCTTTAATATCAGTTTCTCATTTCTCTTGTGAGTAACTGTTGCCAAATATCATGTTCTAAAAGAATTTAAGCTATTTCCAACTTATATCAATAAAAAAAAAAGATTTTTGTCTCACAGGGGCATTTTGGTCATTTTTTCTCAAAAATCTCAAAACCAGCTAAAAATGTAGTATGGAAGTGAAAAATACATATTTCATAATAAAAAATAAGTTTAGATATCTAAAACATTCATTTAAAGTAAAATTATGACTATTTGAATATAATAAAAATATTCAATAAAATATTCTATTTCCTTATAAAACAATATTTATAGAGTTACCGGTAAATAATTTTTATAGCATAAAAGCTAAATAAATTCATACATACTGTAATACAGATAACCAAAGTATAAGATTTAATTTACAGTGACACGTGTGCCCATGAACGACCAAAAGTATCAAAAGCCATAAACCTACAGTTTTTGAGGATGCAAGTCCAACTGTAGCCTTCAACAATGTGAGCTATCTACCAACTATCCTGAGCCTGAAATGGGTGAAAAGGAGGGTGATGAGATTATATAATCCTAGTGAGCAAACAAATACCATCTAAAATATCTAAAGATGAGTAAATGGAGACAGATAAAATAGTTTAACGTACTGTAATTCATCACCTTTCAACTCATTTCAACCAAATAAAATCAATTCATATAAATTGAGTAATCAACATGACTTATGAATTTCTTAAAATTTTGGCTCGTGCCAAAATCATTCTCATACTCAGTTATCAGGGATACCTTGGCCGAGGGTTATCCCAACCTAGTCTGCTAAGACTGATAAAAAGTTATGTACGCATAAATCATGTTTTTATTTTAAAAACATAGCCGTTCCTTGGCGTTGGCTGAGTTCACCCTCACGTGGTGGTCTGGCGTGAAGTGAACTCTAAAGTGTTAGCCTCAGGAGTTATCCATCCGCGCCTCTCATACTGAGGTATGAATATAATAGGGTTACCGTGCCCCCTCTAATAGGTTGGTCCACGGAACCCGGCCACTATAGCGACTAATCAATAACCCACCAATTCAATAAAATTTAACAGCATGATATGGCAATTTTGTCATTATCTAGCCTATCAAGGCAAACAGCAGTTTATACATTTTCAACACAAATACCAATTCAGCCATTCATGCCAATATTGCCATAAGCCAATCAATTAGAACCATAAATTCACAATACATCAAATGGTCTCAAATTACTCTATTTTCAAAGCCATCATTCAATTTCAAGACAATTTATAAAATCATTTCATTTAAACGCATTTTGTTTATAAAACATAAAGATTTACCATTTAAACTCATTTTTCATAAAATCACAAAATCGGATAAAAACCACTTTAGATAATTAAGATGATAGTAAGGTTACTCACTATTTCGGGAGTCGAATTTCGAGTACTCCGATTCTTGATCCTCGGGTACTATCTCTTTACTTTTGCCAGCATGCTCACCACCTAGACATAATGCACAATAAGCCATTTACTACATTTGTTGTAAATTGTTATAAAACCAATTCGGGCTCTATACTAATGCATGAAATGGGATGTAAATTGTTCGGATTATCGTCTAAACACAGTGGTTTACACAAATTCAATTGTGCACCTAAATAAAAGGGTATTGACCTAATTCGATCTATCACCTGATTAATTGGCCAATATGTCCAATTTAACTCTATTTAATTCCATTTTTCTCCCAATACTCCAAATCATCAAACACAAATTAAATAACTTGAAATATGGCAAAATCATCATCACATTTTCTCTTGGAAAATTCAGCCATGGTGGGTGCATCAACACTATAATTTTTCCTACTTGATTTTCACACCATAAATCACTAATTCCTAACCAAATCACTTGAAATAAAATCAAAATCATCCTCAATATTCCACATGGAGAATTCGGCCAATGATGGGTGATGGAAGAACATGAATTTTTCTTGCTTGATTTTCATGCTACACATCACCAATCAACTAAAAACACCAAAATACATTGAAATCGAACCAAATCAAGCATCAAAACCTCTCTCTAAGTGTTCAGCCAGCAAGATACCCATCATGATATCATGTGATTCAACCATGGAAAATGCAAAAGAATGTATGGGAAAGGTAGATCACAAGTCAAAATCAAGAAATTTTACCTTTAATTGCTTGATTACTTGAAATCCACCAATTTTCTATTGAATTTTCACCCTAGGGTTCTTGTTCTTTCTTTTCTTCCTTTTGTCTTGCTTTGGCCGGCCATATGAAGAGAAATAGGCTAATTTTGTGCTGATTTTTAAGCCAAATAATAAATGGATGAAAATTTGACACATGTCACCATTCCATTGGTCCATGTGTCATACTTACCCATTAAGTAATCTTTTCTACCAGTTAAATTTCCTCAATTATCCATGATAATATTGGGTAAAATTCATATGCTAGACAAATGTTGGGTGGTGTAAAATTACAATTTTGCCCCTTGGGTGGAAAAATGACTATTTTGCCCCTATGGTTGAAAAAATGTCGAAATTAAAATTTTTCACTTCTCAAACTCAAATTATGTTCTAAAAAGTTAATCTTGATCAAAAACTTCTTCAAACATTCCAATTTTAACCTCGGGTGGCAAAATGACCATTTTACCCTTAAGTAATGAAAATTCAAATTTGACTCCAAATCGGTCCTCGAACTCCGAATCACCATTTTAAGTCATTATGGGGTTTTAAAATTCTCAATTTCATCTTAAAATCTCTATTTGGATTAGTTCGAGGCTTAATTCAACTTAATTGTACCATTTGGTACATTGCCATCATTTAACGATTTTTGAGGTACCTAAGTAAGCAAACATGCTTTCTTATGTAAGAATGGTGTAATAAACATATTGTAGAGCTGGGCTTTACACATGAAGAAGAGTTGCTCGATGGCTCATCAATTACAAGGATCTGCTTTCGGCTCTACCCAACCAGCTTCGTTTGCTCCTTTAGTAACCGCCTCATTTGATCGCGATGCTAGCAGATCGAGAGGTAGAGGTGTTGTTACTTCTTCTCAGAGCAGGCCATCTAGGTTTGGATGACAGAGTTTCACTGGTAAGGGTCACGCAAGGGTATTTGCTTTAACATCGCAAGAGGCCTAGACATTTAATGCAGTGGTCTCAAGTACTCTTTCTATTTGTGATATGAATGCTCTGGTATTGTTTAATCTTTGTTTTATGCATTCTTTTGTTTCTCATGTTTTGCACCCCGATTGGGTAAAGAACGCGTTATGAAAGAATAACAATTAGTGGTGTCTACCCCTTTAAGGGAGGTATTTGTGGCAAAATGGGAATATAGGTCCTGTGTAGTTCGGGTCAAGCAAAAAGATACTTTGGTAAATCTAGTGCAATTAGACACCTTAGATTTTGATGTGATCTTGGGAATGGATTGGCTATCGCCTTACCATGCCAGCATGGACTGCTACCATAAATTGATTAGATTTGACTTTCCAAGTGAGCCATCAGTTAGTATTCAGGGGGATAGGAGCAATGCTCCAACTAATTTGATATCAGTCATGTCTACTAGAGTCTATTAAGATAGGGTTGTTTAGGTTACTTGGCCATTGTGAGAGATACCTAAGCGAAGGTTGGGGATATAAACCAAGTGTTGGTAATGAATGAGTTTATAGATGTATTTCTAGATGAACTACCAAGGTTGCCTCCCGAGCAGGAGATTGAATTTTGAATAAACTTGATTCCGGACACTAGACCCATATCCATACCCCCATATAGAATGGCACCTGCGGAGCTTAAGGAATTAAAGATCAACTAGAACATTTGCTAGATAAAGGCTTTATCTGCCCAGTGTCTCGCCATGGGCAGCACCGATGCTATTTGTAAAGAAGAAGGATAGCTCACTTAGATTGTGTATTGACTACCGACAGCTTAATAAAGTGACGATAAAGAATAAATAACCCCTTCCGAGAATAGATGATTTATTTGACCAACTCCAAGGAGCACAATGTTTCTCTAAGATAGATCTGTGGTCTAGGTACCATCAGCTAAGGATCAGGAATGAAGACGTACCAAAAATCGCATTGCGAACATGATATAGGCACTATGAGTTTTTAGTGATGTCATTTGGGCTTACGACTACCCTTGCGGCATTTATGGATTTGATGGATTGAGTGTTCAAGCCTTATTTGGATAAGTTTGTGGTGGTATTTGTTGATGACATCTTGATATACTCGAGAAGCCAAGGGGAGCATGAGCAAAACCTTAAGATTGTGCTCCAAATTCTGAGAGAACATCAATTTTATGCCAAGTTCTCCAAGTGTGAGTTATGGCTCGAAAGTGTTGCATTCTTAGGACATGTGGTCTCTAAGGATGGAGTGCAAGTCGGCCCAAATAAAGTTGAGGCAGTAGAAAAGTGGCCAAGGCTAACCTCAATTACAGAGATTAGAAGCTTTTAGGTTTGGCCAGCTATTACAATCATTTTGTGAAGGATTTTTCCAAAATAGCCGCTCCTCTGACTAGGCTAACAGATAACGATACAAAATTCTAGTGGTCAGATGCTTGTGAGGATAGCTTTGAGAAGCTTAAGGCTTGACTCACCACAACTCCAGTATTAAGCCTACCACAAGGCACAAGGGGTTATACTGTATTTTGTGATGCATCATGGGTTGGTTTAGGGTGTGTATTAATGCAACATGGGAAGGTGATTGCATATGCATCGAGACAACTTAAAAAGCATGAGTAAAATTACGCCATGCACGATTTGGAGATGGCAGTAATCGTGTTTTTCTTAAAGATTTGGAGACATTATTTGTATGGTGAGACTTGCAAAATATATACAGACCATAAGAGCTTAAAGTATATATTTCAGCAAAGGGATCTTAACTTGCGACAACGTAGGTGGATGGAGTTGTCTTAAGGATTATGACTGTACTATTCTCTATCATCTCGATAAGGCTAATGTAGTGGCGGATGCCTTAAGTCGAAAGTCGATGGGGAGTCTGGCACATATATCTGTAGATAAGAGATCCTTGATTCGAGAGATGCAGGGTTTAGGAGATATAGATATGCATTTTAAAGTTTCAGAGACAAATGCATTGTTATCATATTTAGAGTTAGACTTATCTTAATAGACCGGATTAGGGAAGCACAAAGTAAAGATGAGTTTGTAGCTAAGGCCTTGGAGGACCTTCAAGGAAGGAAAGGAAAAATGTTTACTAAAGCCACAAATGGAGTATTGAGGTATGGAACCAGACTTTATGTGCCTGATGGTGATGGATTGAGGAGAGAAATATTAGAGGAGGAGATATGGCAGCGTAAGTGGTACATCTAGAAGCTACAAAGATGTATCAAGATTTTAGGGAGGCATACTTATGGGAAGGACTTAAGAAAGATGTACCTGAGTTTGTCTTTAAATGCCTCATTTGTCAGTAGGTTAAGGCCGAGCATCAAAGGCCCGTAGGGCTACTACAACCATTATCGGTGCCCAAATGGAAGTGGGAGCATGTTGCAATGGACTTTGTAATGGGCTTGCCCCAAACTATTGGGGGTTATGACTCGATTTAGATTATAGTAGATCGGTTAACGAAGTCAGCTCATTTTCTTTTAGTTAAAACTACTTACGAGGCTACCCAGTACACTGGAGTTTATGTAGAAGAGATAGTATGACTGCATGGTATTCCCATTTCTATAGTATCTAATAGAGGGACACAGTTCATCAGTAGATTTTGGGGAAAGTTACAAGAAGTGTTGGGCACTAAGTTGGATTTTATCACGGCTTTCCACCCTCAAACTGATGGGCAATCTAAACTAACAATACAGACATTAAAAGATATGCTGAGGGCATGTGAAATAAACCTTAGGGTTAGATGGGATTGGTATTTAGCCTTAGTGGAGTTTGCTTACAACAATAGCTTCCAAGCTAGCATCCAGATGGCACCATTGGAGGCATTATATGGACGGAGGTGCAGGTCACCCATTGGGTGGCTAGAGGTGGAAGGAAGGAAACTCTTGGGGCTAGAGTGGTGTAGGATGCCATCGAGAAGATACTCATGATTCGATAGAGGATGTTATCAGCACAAAGTAGACAAAAGTCATATGCTGATAATAGATGGAGAAACTTAGAGTTTCAAGTGGGGGATCATGTATTTTTTTAAGGTTTCACCAACAAAAGGGGTAATAATGTTCGGTAAAAAGGGAAAATTAAGTCCTCGCTATATGGGACCCTTCGAGATCTTAGACAAGGTTGGAACAGTAGCATACCGTTTGGCACTATCGTCGGACCTCTTGAATATTTATCCAATGTTTCATGTGTCAATGCTTAGGAAGTATAACTCGGATACATCTCATGTAATACGATATGAAACCATTCAGTTAAGAGATGACTTAACTTATGAAGAGCAACCGATGGCTATCCTTGATAGGCAAGTCAAAAAGCTTCTTTCAAAGGATGTATCCTCAGTGAAAGTGTTATGGCGAAACCATACCAGTGAATAGATAACATGGGAAGCTGAAAAAGAGATGCGAACAAAATATCCATACCTCTTTAATACGTAGAGGTATGCTACCCTATAGTTAGATTTAAATTTGGGGACCGAATTTCTTTTAGTGGGGGAGAATGTGAAACCTGAACCTTCATAGATGTGTAGCGAAGGTAAACATGATGACATGGACTAGGGGTAGTTTTGTCATTTTCTTGGTGTGCTCTTAGAAGTGGGTTTTTCTAATATTATTAAGGTCTAAGTAGGTCTAAGGAATAAATGAATGATGTATATAATAATAAAATAAATGAAAAAATAGAAATAAACATAATTTCCACAATAGGGGCAAAACGGTCATTTTAGATCTTAGGTCTAAATTTCTAAGTTTTCGTGAACTCTAGTACTTCTAGTCTATTATGGACTTTGTCTTAGTGTTAAAAGAGTAAAAAGTTTGAGCCAAAGGAAAGAAGAAGGCAAAGTCAACTATGCAATGGCATTTTTGTAAATAGGTGGAACTTTAGTCCACCCTAGGAGTAAATATCTAATTCTTCAGCACTTTGTCCTCACTTCCAACAGCTTCTTCCTCTTCTTCGTCTTTCTTCTCCCCATTTCTAGCTTTTCATCTTCCATGAAAGCCATCCTTGAAATCTCCATGACTTTCTCATAGAAACTCCAAGCCTTATGTTTTAATACACTTGTTCATAAGACTTTTTGTGTTCTTTCACTCCACCTCAAGAGCCCTCAATTACCTTTCCTCATCACTTTCTCTCACTAGCTAAATGTTTAAGAGATAGAGAGAGACTTTGCATAATAGCTTGAAAAACTTGTGAAAAGGAATTCAACTACAAAAACCATCAAGGTGAGTAGTGAGTTAGGGTTGATTTCTAAGTTGTTGATGAGGGGCAATAATTAGAATTGTGGGCTGTCTTACTATTAAAGGTTGTTTATTTACTTCTATTGTGACTAGAATAATACAAATAAATGACTAGTCCAAAGGTAATTGGAAACTAGTTAGGAATAACTAGAAAAGTTTGATTTAGGAAATAGCTTTTGGAATAATATTCATGTAAATTAAGTTGGTTGTGATGCTATTGTGTATGATAGGTTTTAACGAGACCCCACATCTCCATTTGGAGCATTAGTGGAAGTTGGAGTTGATTAAAGAATCAACAAAGCCAAGTGAGTGAACTTGCATTAAAATATTTTAGGATAAATGAGTAAGTTTTTTATTGAATCACTTGCAATATTTTGTTGGTCTTTTCTTTAAAATATGCATGGGAATAAGCCCTTGATGAAACGTTTTTATGTTGTGAAATGTGAAATGTAATGAATTCATGTGTTCCTGTATTATGATGATATGTATGCTATGCCTTGAACTATATGTATACATTTTGATTGATGATGCCACTATGAGTTGGCAATGGGTGACATTATTTTAAGTTTATACAAATGCAAGTATTTGATTATTATAGCACATTATTGAAGTACTTATAGTTGAGAATTTACGAAATGTGACTTTAGGATTGATGGATGAAATGATGGATAAGACTACATAAAGAGGCTTGCTTCGGCATAGTGGGTTGTGCCATTGGGCCCATGCATCTATCATGGCCCGATATTTGGGCTGTGATAGTCTATGCATAAAGTTTCTATTTATTGTGGTAACATGAGTGCCATAATATCTTCAAAAATCCTTCCAACATTTTAGGAGTAATCACATTGAATTTAGACATCATTTTATTAGAGATCATGTGTTTAAAGGAGATGTTGAAATAGAATTTATAGATACCTTACATTAATTAGCCGATATTTTCATAAAACTATAAAGTGAAGATCAATTTTGTAGAATTAGGAGAGAATTAGGAATGCTAGATGTTAATGAAGTCAAACTGAGTTGAGTTAAACATGTTTTTGATGATATATATAGCATGATGATTGTGCTTTTTCTTGTTTTATTTGATTAGAAAATGTTCTAATTAGTTAAAGAGATCTTGAAGGAAGATAAGGTTTACTTTAATCAGTTTAAGACTTCTTTAATCAATTAAAGCAATTCTATGTTAAGGCGGTTAACTTGAGTAAGTGAGGTATTAATTAGTTAAAAATTCTCTTAACTAGTTAATGCAGGTCTGGTCATTAGAAAAGTTCTAAGTCAAAAAAACTTTAATCGATTAAGGCTTACTCTAACCAATTAAAGCACCATAGATAATGAGACAATTGATGTGTAGGAAATTTCAATAAAAAAATGAGGATCAGGAGGTACGGGAAAAACTCCTTCTCAAAACATTGGCTAACGGTTATAAAAACTCCCTCTTAACCTCTTTAGTTTCTTAAAAAACACACATCTAGAGAATCTAAACCCCAAACACCCAGATCCTCTGAAATTAATTTGTTCTCTCTTCAATCCCTAGTTAACCTAAGAAACTCAAGTCCTCACCATCAGCAAAATCAATGGCTAGAACTTCTCTCACCTACAAGGTTACAAACAAAGGGAAATAGGAGAAATTAACTAAGGATTTACTTGCTCTACAACCAAAGAAAAAAGGTAAAATAATTTAAGGTTCTTTAGCTTTAACAAAAGAGGAAAGTCATAGGAAAATGACAACAAAAACAAAAAGATGTATAGCAACAAGGATTTCCATCAGGAAAGGTAATCCCTCAACCTCTAGTTGTAAGAATCAAGCTCATGCTGACAGACACAAGAAAATATAGAATTCAACAATTTCGTGTGGAAAATTTATGGATTGGGGAAACTTTGATTAAACCCTTTCGATTAACAAATATTCATCTAGACTTTTTGATGAACTCAAAGTTAAAGGTTTAAGCACATTTGGAGATAGACATTATAGCCGTACTCTACTAAGAGAGTTTTTCTCTAGCATTGCCTTAGAAAGGGGTGAGCTTGTAAACTCAAATGATTTTGTAGTAGATCGGTTGAATATGTTCCTGTGTGGAAAAAATTTAACATCATAGCTGTTGATATTAGTAAACTACTAAGAACAGAGTATCAAGTGGTAGAATCTTCAATTCACCCAAACTATGACCTTTCACCCATGTGAGAGATGATTACATGAATAAAAGAAAAATTTCCCTCAAAAAGCTATGCAAGTGAGATAAAGAATGCTCAATTGAGGACATTTCATTACTTTTTGCCGTTCACCATACATGGAAGAAATAGAAGATTCAGTTATGTTTGCACTCAAAACTTAAGGCTGATGGAACTGTTTTGAGTGAAATTCCTCTAACTATAGCACAATACATGATTAAGAGTGTAATACCCCATATTTTGATACAGTGACTAATAAAGCTGATCGGATGCAAATTGAGGTCAATTATAATGTTTAAAAGTGATGAAAGATGAAAGGAATAGTTGGAATCAAAAATTTAGCACGCGAAGAAATAATAATAAAATAATAATATTTTACAGAGGAGAATTTGTGAAATAAAAGGGGATTCGAAAGTCAATTGAGGCGTAATAAGGTATTTTGGGTACCAAGGAGACAAGAGGAAATTTTTGGAATAAAATAATACTTTATTAATAAAATAATATTAAAATATTAATATTTAACCAAATGTTGAAATCAGTCATGAAGAAGGATCCTATGGGATATCCAAGTGGGGGAGAAAGAATACAAATAAATTTTTGGAGATGAGCGACGAAAGTGAAATATTCGTGTTTTGCTAAGTCGAGCCAACTCGGATAAGTAAATATTTAAATATAATGGTAATACCGCGTTGAAGTGTAATTCTGATATTTTGGGTGGTACACGTACAAAGGAAGGAAGATAGATGAAAATTGAAATTTTTAGACGTACTAAAAGGATCGAATTTAAAAAATAGAGATTGAAGGATTATGTAGTGGAATTAAATGGAAGAAATAAAATAAACAAATAGTGAAATAATAATGTAAGTATATATATATATATATATATAATAAAATAAATAGATAAAGAAAGATCAACATGGGCAGCCGCCCATGTGGTCAATAAAAAGAGTCAAAAACTCTTTATTTGATTTGAAGGAAAGGGGGGCCGGCCATGTGGAAGAAGATGATGATGGAAAGAAAGATGGAAGAGTCGGCCAAATTGGAAAAACAAATGGGAAATAAAATATATATAAATAAGTAAATAAGTAAAGTAAAGAGGAAGAAAGAGAGAAGTTGGTTAGTGGAAGAGAAGAGAAAGAAACAAGAAGAAGGCGTCGAGCATAAGGAAAGCAAAAAGAGCAAAAAGAAAAAAAGAGAAAGCCGAGCGGTGAGAAAGAAACGGAGAGGAGAAAGAGCTGAGTTGAGGGGGCTGTTTTGCTGCAATTTAAAGAGCAAATGAGCGCTATTTTCTGTCAATTTAAGAGTGAGAGGAGCAGCTTTAATTGCTGATTTTGAAGGCTAAAAGGTGCAGTTTTGGTTGCTGATTTTGAAGGCTGAAAGGTGCGATTTTGGTTGCTAATTTTTATAGCTTTGGCTATTAATTTTTGGAGGGAGAACAAAGCAGTTTAGCTGCTAATTTTGAGAAGAAATAGAGCAGCTGGGCTGCTAATTTTGATGTGGATATGAGCAGCTTTAGTTGCTGAAAATTTTTGGTTGAAAGAAGTAAGAAGTTATTGCCAGCGGTGAGAGGGAGAGAGAGGAGGAAGTTGTGGACAGCTTGTGTACATAAAAAAGGAAAAAGAAAGACAAGCAAGGAGCTACTGATCGACGGGAGAGAGGAGGAAGAGAAAGAGAGAAACAAAAGAAAAAAAAAAGGAAAGAAAAGAAGAGAAAAGAAAAGAAAATATATATATATATGCATATAAATGGACATGGCCCAATAAGAAAAGAATGGGCATGGCCCAATTAGAAAGAAATGGAAAGAGCCCATGAAAAAGGGCCCAAAAACAACAAAGGAAGAAAAGTCCAAAAGAGAAGGAAGGTGGAGACTTGGGCCAACCTAGCCTAATTTGGTAAAATTGCTTTACTCTTCTCCATGGCTTATTGTGAAATTGGACTGTTTGGAGGCTAGCCCATTTTATTTAATTATACATTGGTTATTTGGTGATATGAAGTAAATTTAAGTTGTTTAGAAGGTTGAAATAGGCACTTAATACCATAAATAAGTTACCGATGTTAATAATCTAAAGAATTACGTGAGCAAAGGATGTAATTAATTTTAGTAAAAATATATTAAGAAGTGAATTAGGTGAATGGATTTATGATAGAATGAGAAAGAGAAGTGGAATTGATGCAGTAAGTATATTGGGTTTAAATTGTTGCTAGGAAAGTTTGTTGTGGAAGCATGCCGAACGAAGTATGTGACTGGCAAATAGGAATAATTATACGTGTACGAATCAATAGCGACATAGAAATCCCGCTATTTTGAAGTGAGTAAACTTATCATCATTTTAATAATCTAAAGTGGTCATTTTATTCGATTTTGTGAATTTTATGGAAAATGAGTTAAATGGTAAATCTTTGGGTTTTATAACTAAAAAGTGATTTAATGAAATGATATTATAACATCGTCTTGAAATTGAATGGTGGTTTGAAAATAGAGTAATTGGAGACTGTTTTCATGTGTTGTAAATTCATGGTTTGAATCGAATGGCTTACGACAATATTTGCATGAATGGCCGAATTAGTATTTGTGTTGAAATATATGAACTGTGTATTTAGCCTTGAGAGGCTGGATTGTGAAATAATTGCCATATCATGCTATTACAAATTTTATTGTATGGTGGGTTTAGCTTGCTGCAGTGGGCGGGTTCTGCGGACTAGCGTATTAAAGGGGCACAGAATTTGGTTATATATGTACCTTTGCCGGAGAGGCACGTAGGGTATCGTTTAAGGTATCGTTAGAGTTCACGTTACACTGAACCACCTCGTGATGATGAACTCCGCTAATGTCAAGGAACGGTTATGTTTTCTTTAAACTAAAAATATGTTTACGTGTATATGAAATTTTTAACAGCCTTGGCGGGCTCAGTTGGATGCCTCTGATCAAGGTGTCACCAAGTACTATTTGATGGCATGAGCCAAATGTTATGAAAGTCATAAGCCTTATTGAGGAATTAAATGAAATACAATCGTTTGCCTAGGTTGGGATAAATTTTCAAGTTGTGAAATACGTATTGTCATGGGATATTTTGATTGTCTCTTATTACTCGACTTTAGCTTATTTAAATGATGTTTGTTTACTTATTAGGATTTTATAATCTCACCACTCTCCTTTCCACCCATTTCAAGCTCAGAATAGACTGTAGATAGTTGATATCATCAAGGACTACAGTTGGACTTACACTCTCAAAAATTGTAGGTTCATTTCTTTAGAAATTTTTTGTCGTTCGTGGGCCCACGTGTCATTATAAATTAAATTTTATACTTTGGTTATCTGTATTATAGTATGTATGAATTTATTTAGCTTTTACGCTAAAACAATTATTTACCGGTAACTCTATAAATATTGTTTTATAAGAAAATAGAATATTTTTATTATATTCAAATAGTTATAGTTTCACTTTGAATGAATGTTTTAGACATCTAAACTTATTTTTAATTATGAAATATGTGTTTTCCACTTGCATACTACATTTTTATATGGTTTCGAGATTTTTGAGGAAAAATGACAAAAATGCCCCTGTGAGAAAAAAATTTTTTTTTTCTTGTTTTGATTTGGAAATAGTTTAGAATCTCTCAAAACATGATATTCAACAATTGTCGCTCATAGGGGAGGTGAGAAAACTGATATTAAAGCCTTGCGAGGTTTCGATTGGCATTTTAGGTGATTAATGTCTATCGGGACATTGTGGCGGTTGTCACGGGCTCGAGGAGAGTACTGGGTCATGACAAAGAGAATGAGAGGACCCTGTCTACGAGATAAAGTCAATTTGCCATATGGAAACATCATTTCGACTCTAGTTAAGAAAAAAGGAATTTAGAGTGTTAGATATCAGGCTAACTGAACCAAGAGCAAAGATCAAGGTATTTTTCTCAGAAGCTTACAAAAGATGGGATATAAACTTGAGAGAAAAGAGTTGATCAAAACACTCAAAGGTATCCTAGATCTTTTAGGAATCGAGCCTCTTTCCACTTCCTTCTCTAGAATCAGTCAACCCCTTATTCAAAATGACATGGTCTTAAACTTGCCAACAAGAATTAATGGAAAGTTGACTGAACAAGTTGAGAAGATTGTGAAAATTGAAGAAAGATTACAAAAACTTGACAAATCAGTTCTGAAAGAAAAAGAAGTTGAGATTCCTACAAATCAAACAAGAGTTGGGAGTGCTTCAAGTGAAAAACTGTCATAGAGCAAATTGCAACACATGCATTTTATCCTGAAGGTGAAACTGACAAGGCAAGTGTCATGATGAATTTATAGCCAATGAAATAGAACCAGATATAGAAATTGAGAAGGAAAAAGAAAGTGAGGGAGTGATAGAGAAGAATGATAGGAAATCAGAAAAAGAATAAGAGATTGAAGTTAAATAAAAAAATCCAAACAAAATAGAAATAAAGGTAGCCAAAACTAATGAGAAATCTCCTAAAGAGTCTATAGAGATAAAGGTTTCGAAATTCATTATTGAATTACTCTAAGAAAATAAAGCTGACAAGCAAAAAGCAAGAGAAAGGATGGAGCAAGAGGCCTAATCAACACAAAAATATAAAGAGGAGATTGCAACACAACAAGTTCAGGACAAGGGCAAGGCAACAGTCACTGGGTCTGTTTCTAAGAAACCTTCTAGGAAAGGTAGGAAATAATGGCAACAAATAGCACAATCTTTAAAAGAAAGAAATTTGCCAAGATAGCTGAGTCCACTACCAAGCCAACCCTTAAACCTGCATCTGCGAAAATCATATTTTCTAAATCTTCCTTATCATTTGACTAGTAATTTTATCATATAGAGTTATTTTGACGAATTTTGGGGGCTTAAATAGCTAGATTTTTAAGGTTTTAGGTTCAGATTTTAGAATTTTAAGTGTTTTTCTAGTTAAGTTAGATTATATGTTGAGTACTTAATTTAAGTTATTTTAGTTCAATTTTACTTTATTTTTCTTTAATTTACTTCAAGAATAGTTATTGTTGATTTCTCTCATGGTTTTGTGTGGGATATTTGAGTTAAAATCGCACAAGCATGGTGAAGGCTTCGTTCATATATGTTATGGTATTTCAAGGATAACTTGAACTACAGAAATCAAATTGATGAGATTCTTGTTCTATTGGAAAGCTAAAGGAACAAGCTACAACTTTTATATTTACCATTGTGCCTATTTCGGATCTGATCAAGGTGAAAATTGCATTGGAATATGATGGACAGTTGTAATTCTACACAGCATGTTGATTGGAGGCCATGGCCTTGAGTTACCCATGGCCACAGTGCTGAGGGAGTTAAGGTCATAGTGTTGGGAAGATCATGGCTACGGTGCTAGACAATTGAGGGCATCATATATTAGCCTAAAGCTAGAACGCCATGACACCACCAATGTCAACCGCTATGTTATGGCGCAAAGGAATCATGCGGTGGCGCTACACTAGTTTCCAAAAATAAAATTTTTGACAAAAATTTGGAAATTAGGGCACCTTGTGCATATTTAAAGGTCTTTTTCAAAGGATTTTAAAGAGAGAACTGTAACAGCTTTCTTAGAGAATTAGAGCTAAGAATCAAGCTAAAGAACAAGAGCAATTGAGAGAGATTCAAGATAAACAAAGCTTCAACATTAATTTATTTCTCTCTTTTGTGTTATACTTATTTTCTTTGTTCAAATTCATCGCTAAATTTGTTTAGATTTGTTTTATTTAGTTATCATGAACTAAATTGTTTTTCTAGGATTATGGTGGATTTTCAACATGTAGTTTGAATATTAGTTTCTCTTTTATTTATCATGAATGGGTATAGTTTTGCTTATTCAAATCAACTCATAATGTCTTTAATTGCTCGATAAACAATTAATTGATTTGTGAACCTAATTAAAACTTGACAGAGAGATTTTAGATTAGACTAAGATTTGTATAGTGTATGTTCACGTCACTTAGCTGATCTAATTCTCGACTCAGGTAGACATGCTTCAATTGTCATACATAGCAAAATTAGGGCACTAGCTTAATGAACTTAATTTGAGTGATTCCTATAGACATATATGGTAAACTACTTAAGTTAAGTATCTGTGTAAGCGTCTCGATGGAGACTTGTACATAACTTTGGATTTAAGGTTAGTAAAACCACATAGGGAAGATAAATAATAAGAGAAATTGGTATAAGTTGAAGTGTTGAAGAACCCATAATCTTAGGTCTTTAATCTATTAACTTTCTCAAGAATATTTAATTTCCTTTGGTTAATTTAGTGTACATTTTAATTTCCTTTAATTAGTTTTTTTGTAATTTTTTGTTACTTAAATAAGATTGATTTGTTATAAAATTTCAGTACTTACTGAAAATTTACAAACAAATCCCTATGGGAACGATACTCTACTTCTACTATATCACTTGTTCGCTATAACGTGCATTTGCGTGAAAAGTTGACAACATCGATCCTTAGTCTCTTTATTCCCTTCATGTTGATCCTCTATCTGTTCACCTAGGAATTGATGAATCATTCGTAAATGAGTCTTCATCAGACATTGATTAGTAGCAATACAAGTTTAAGACCCTTTTTTGATTAATGACAAAAAGGGGGAGAAAATAAAAGGATAGATTAGGATTAGGTTAAACAATGTTTATGTTTTGCATTTTGTGTTGTGTTGAACTAAATGCTTATGTTTTGTGTTGCTAGGTTAAGTGATAAACGTTTATGTTTTTATGCTAAATTGCTGGTTTAGTTGAACAATGTGTTAAGGGATATTTTTAGGATATTTTTTTGAATGTTTATATCTATGATCTTATGTTGAATATTTATATCTACGTGATTAAAAGTCAGTCTTGAAAATTCATGATTACTATTTATTTGAGCAATATTTGTACATAGATATACTATTACACACCCAGTCTTGATGTTAGCTATGCATGATGTTGGACTAACTTACAGTTGATGAGGACCTCAATGTGTATGCTTATGAACTTGCGAAATGCCTATGTCCATAGAGAAAGATGGTCAAGAAATGTATGAGTGTGTAAAAGCTCAAATGATGTTGTGCATATGCTTGGCATATGAATGATACAATGCATATGATTGGCATTAAATTGAGTATGATATGTATGCAAATTATGCCATGTTAATTGATATACTTATGGCATAAAGCATGAATGAGTGATTAGTGTGTATGATGGACTTGTGTGTTGATTTAAGTGAAATATGAATGATTGGAGGTTGTCGAGGAGATTTGGAATGAGTTTAGGCTTCAAAAGAATACATTTTTATGAATTGGTACCTCAAAAGTCAATCTTAGTGCATGAAGGATTGAATTTGTGAAGTAAAGTTTAGTGGTAAATAATAGCACTAGCCTAGGATCAAGTACATAACTCTTTTAGTTGATCTTAGGGCAAGAAATGGGAGCAAGGGTAAAAATCTAGTCCAAGATCAAATCCTGGCCTCCCATAGTCAATCCTACACCATTAGATCAGTTAAATTCAAGCTTAAAAGCTCTAAAATGATTCACTCATTTTCTCTCTACTCCTTCATTCTCCACCCATTTTATTTTAACTTTCACACCCTTTAAGCCCACTCAATCCTAATGATAAATCATGGATTCTAAGCACTAAAAAAAAGGTATTTTGCCTCCTAAAAGCTTGGTGGGAGATTTTTACTTTCTCTCTCTATAACTCAAAACCGTAACTCTCAAATTGATTTTTGAAGCACTTGGAGTTAAGGGGAGTAAATGTGAAGCTTGGGAAATGCTATTAGAGGTCAGATAGAGCATTATTGTCAGTTGATTTTCAATTTAAATGGGTATTAACTCAGATTTAATCTTGGACCAACTTTAAATAAAAATTACCCTTTTGAGTTGACCAAATATTTAGGGTAAACAATAGCATAATCCCATTTCTGAGGGATAGATTAGCTCATTGTTGAATGATATAAGCTTATGTGTTCATATGCTAAGGATTTGGCTATTTTTGGAAAAGCTGGAAATAATATGAAAGTAAGGATTTGGCTATAAAATGAAAAGTTGTGGCATAAATAGTAGTGCTCATGTATTGTTGATGCTAGATGATTATAGGAATGAGAATGATGCTCAAGTACCAAGTTGCATGAATTAAAGCTAAAGCATAAGTGAGTTGTAAGTACCAATGTTGACTAAGAATCCTTGAATTGTAATGGTGAGTGGGAAACTTTTGTGCATAGGAGATTAATGACTAGGGTGCATGTATGCTTCGATCATGAAAATGCAATGAATGATACATGCTATATATGAGCTGTAAGTAAGTCTATAGATAGAATTCCTAAACTAGAAATTGCTTATGAATGATGTGATATTAATATGCCCAGAAGGATTATGCCTAGGCCAATGATGTTAATACAAATGTGTACATGATGAATATGTCTAGAACTGTTATGTCTAGACTAGTGAATGCTATGAGACTTGTATAATATGCCTAAAAGGAATATGCCTAGGCTAGTGAGATGATAATAAGTGTATTTGATCGAAGTAATGATTGATGAATGAGAGTTATCCATGGATGATTCCAGACAATGTTATGATGTTGATTATGTATGTTCCATCTATGGATGGTTCTGGACAATGATACGATGTCACATATGTATGTTTCATCCATGGAAGAATTCCAAAGATGGGTATTATGAGGTTGAGTGTATCCATATCCCTGTGACTATGTATGATGTTAGTAGGGATAGTGGTAAGTAGGGATGGTGGTTTTGTCTCACTTGTGATTCCCGCCTACTTTGTAATGATGATTAAGATGCTGACAGGGATGGTGGTTTTCTCTCACTTGTGATTCCTGCCTATTGTATGATGATGATTATGATGTTGGCAAGGATGGGGTAAGTAGGGATGCTGGTTTTGTCCCACCTATGATTCTCGCCTACTGTGCGATGATGACTATGTTCATGCCTTAGGGACGGTGGTAAATAGGGGTAATGGTTGAATCTCGCTTGTGATTCCTGCTTGCTGTGCACGATGCCATCCTTCGGGAGATTACTCTGGATGATGATTGTGATGCCACCTATGGAGAATACTCCGGGTGATGCCATCCATTGGGATATTGCCCTAGACAAGGATTGCGATGCCATCCGTGGAGAGATTGCTTTGGACGATGACTTTGATACTCCAGCAATTTCCTTGTAACTGGGCGTGATTTTTTTCTTCTCCGACTAGCCACCAAGCGTGATTTGCTAATGTCCATGGGAAGACCACTCTATGATATGATATGACGACTATGTAGTGACATGCCTTAGGCTTCGAAATGTGAAATATGTTATTTGATGTCATGATATGATGATTAATGCAAAGGCTTAAGGTAAGAGCCATATGTAATTGATATATGATTATGATGTGTTGTCTGCTTGAGGAGCTATGATTTAGCGTCGAGGTGAGTGCTTTAGGGTATGTATGCTAAGCCATGTATGCAGATGGCCATATGGTGGGCTGGTTCATATGGTAGATTATATTGATAAATAGTTATGTTAGTAATGATTTTGAATGAGTAAGGTGAGGATGATTATACCACCTTAGTATGTTAATAGCTAGAGATATGCAACGTAGGATGGCTTCCATGATATGACAGATAATGTTCGACAAGTGACGATTGACTTGTCTTATATGTATATGTACTATGATATATGATATTCATGCATGTTTAGAGGATATGTGTAGCAACTATCCCTGGACATTTACAATTATTTATGCTCCTACTGATTGAGTACTAGTGTAACTCACCACTTTAATTACACATGTGTAGATAAATGGATACCGAGGATCAGGTGACTTATTGTTGTCGACGCTAGACACACAAGTTTGAAAAGTGGTATGTTATTCATTGTCAATGAATCTCTGCTATGTCACAATCTGAGGCTTAGTTTATTTATGCTTCCATGATGCAAATAAATGTCATGAAGGAAATGTGACCTCATGCAGTTGCCGGATGTTATGTAATGGATGTTTAAAGACTTGGTAAATTAGCCAACGAATGGCAATGTGTATGTTGTGTTTAAGTCCTGAACGTTATTACGAGTTGAGAGGCTAATGTTGAATGATAAAAGATTCAAGCTTAATGAAATGATGTTGGCTATAAGGCCTTATGATTATGATATATGTGTTTATCAGGATTTACCTATGAAGGCTTCCTCAAGTCTTACAGGTGTGCCTACCAAGCTCATGCGTACTAGTCATGGACCCCCATGTAACACCCTATGACCTAAAACGATGGTTAGCATGTCTTTAAGAACAAGATTAAGACCAATAGAGGTCAATTTAAAAGTTTAGGAGTAGTGAAGGAGGAAAGGAATATTTTGGAACAAAATATTCTGTATGTAATAAAATAATAATATTTATTGAGGTTGTTGTAATGGAGTAAAGGACCAATGGAGCTAAATCGAGATAGATTAAAATGTTTTGGAACCCCGAGAGTTAAATGGAAAATTTTAGAATTTAATAATATTTTATTAGTAAAATATTATTAAAATAATATCAAAATATTCCTATTGTGAATGGAGGATAAACTCAAATAATCTATGTGTTGAACTTAAGTGGGGAAGTTATAACATAATTTTGATGATTTGATGGATAAAGTATTATTTTGTTGATGCTAGAATATTATTTTAATGAGTAAAATTTTAGTGATGTAAGCACTGATAATAGTACATGTGAGTTTGGAAGGAATGGAGACATGAAGAATTTATTGGGATAATAAGATGTGCATGTGGACTCATTATTACATGCAAATTGTTGCATGCGAAAAGGAGAAAGTTAGTGGGGAACATGTGGGGCCCCCACCATGTGAAGTAAAAAGAAGAATGAGAATAAATCCTATTGCATGTAATGAGATTAGTGCATTAGGTTGCCAAATGAGGAAAGAAAAATATGGGATGCATGTGACTTGAATGGTTTAATGAATGACCAAATAAAATATAAAGTAAAGGTTATGCATGAAATATGATTGGAGTAATAAGGTGGTGCATGGAATAAAGAATGAAGAAAGAAAGAATGAGGGAGTGAAGGTGGCGAATGGAGAAGATAAATGAGGATAGATATTGGGCCAAAGAGCAAAGGAGGAAATTGGTGCATGAAAATTTAGTGGGGGATGAATTGGTCCAATGAGAAGTAAGGAATAAATAAATAAGAGAAAAGTGAGGAAAGGCTTGGGAAAACCACACCTTTTAAAGAAAAGAAAGAGAATCGATTTTGAAAGTAAAAAAAGAAGGAAGAAAGGAGAAAAAAGAAAGAAGAAAAGTTAGAGGGAGGTTTGGTTTTGGAGAAATTAGAGGAAAATCAAAAAGTTTTCTCCCATACGCCATTGTTGGAGCTTGAAAGAGAAAGTGGTGGTTCGGCTTAGTGATTTCCAAGTAAGGAAGACAAAAGTTTTCATTTTGTTTGAATGCATGCCTTGTGAACCGATTGTACTGTTAGAATGTGCTTGTGGTAGCAAGAATCTTCAAGGATTCAAAGAACGGGGTGCATGCATGTGGGTTGATCTTAAGAGTATGGTTATTTAAAGCAAGACAAATGATAGGTAAGTGCTTTTAACCTTAAGATCATGAGTGGAAAGGAAAAAAATAAAATGTGTATTGATTACTTGTGCTTGTGGCAGCAATGGTGACCGAGGATGTGAGAAGTTTGTGAGTTCTAGGAGGAATTCAAGGTAAAAATCGAAAGGTAAGCATGTAACGTGGGTGCATTATGTTATATTGGATTTGTTTGGTGAAAAGTTCATAGATTGCATGTTAGATTATTATGAATAATAAGGATGAAAAATGTGGAATTAGATTAAAGATTCATTGATTAAGGTGTTGCCCATATGTGTGTACAATCAAGTGTAAATATGGAAGTAGATTATTGTAAAGGATCCATGAAAATAAAGAAAACTAAGAATATGGTATATAGAGCAACAAATATGAGCGAAATTATGGTGACATTCACTAAACATATTGAGTTTCATTTGCTACTAGGAAGTGCACAAGTGTGAAGGCTTTGTCATGGTGGTGTATCGGAAGAGGTAACAGGCACAAGCAAGTTAAATTAGCTAGAGACGCACTCGAATCAATAGCGACACAGTTTCTTGCTATTGTGAGGTGAGTAAGGGGTGTCTATTTCAAAAGTTCCATAAACTATATATCGATATACGTTTAATAGATGTGCTGGTTTTCTTTAAATGCAATTGTGGAAAGCATGTGTTGTTAGCCATGATAGGCGATTTTTAAATGGATTTGTAATCGAATTATACTATCATTGTGGAAAGCATGAGTTGGTAGAATGCTAGGCACTTGTGACTACCATGTTTTTAGAAATGTTTTGTATATATAAACTATTTATGTGATATCCTGTACCCCCATTTAATAGTAAACATAACCGTATTGATAAGACAAAGGGCTAATTGATGTGGATTTAAAGTGTTCAAGAGAGGTGATGGGTGAAAGGAATATTCTAGAGTAAAATATTTCGCATGCGATGAAAGAATAATTAAATAATAATATTTTTACTGAGGATGAATTAATGAGATAAAAAGTGATTCAGAAGTGAATCGAGGCATAATAAGACATTTTGGGTTTCAAGAAAATAAGTGAAAAATCTTAAAATAAAATAATATTTTATTAATAAAATAATATTAAAATATTAATATTTTATTTGATATCGAAATTAGTCATGAAGGAAGAGTATATGGTCAATCTAAGTGGGGGAGAAGAAGAATGAGGGAATTTCGGATACAAATGACGTTAGTGGGGCCCAAGTGTCTTTATTAAATAAAGCTAGCCCGGCTAAGTATATATTTAAATATTATGGTGATACCGTGTTGAAGTGCAAACTTTATATTTTGTTTGCACACATGTAAAGGAAGAAAAATAGAAGGAAATTGGAATAAAAAGATTGTTGGGAAGACTAAATTAAAAAAAAGAGAAACTTGAAGGGCAAAACGGTAATTTTTCCATGAGCTTGGTCAAAGCTTCCAAATAAAGCCTTGACTCTTTTCTTTCTTATCCATAGCTAACCCAACTAAACCCTAGGAGAGAGAAAGGAAGAAAGAAGAAAGGAAGAAAAAAGAGGAAAAAAGAAGAGAAAAGCTTAGAGGAGGCTCCGCCTTGGAGGAGAAAAGAGAATTGAGAGGTTTTCCTCCCCATCCATACACCATCATTGAGGTTTGAAAAGATTTTAGTGGTTTGCCTTGTGATTTCAAGGTAAGGAAGGTAGAAATTGATGTTTTGTTTGAAAGCATGTAGTTTGAACCAATTATGATGTGAGGTTTTGTTTGTGGTAGCAAGGATCAATAAAGATCCAAGGAACCCGAGGCATGCATGTGGTAGAATCTTGAAGTGCGTGGTGATTTTGAGCTAGATTAAGTGGTGGGCAATTGTTCTAACTTCTGAATCACAAGTAGAAAGGAAAAATGAGATATGTATTGATTGTTTGTGTTTGTGGCAGCATGTAAAAGTAAATTATGGTGCATGTGGACTTAGAAAATTCTTGATGGAAGTAAATTTATAGTTGCTGCCATGTGTTAGGTTATATGTGTGGAAATGATGGTTGAACTTGATAAATATCCTTCGAAAAGATTAATATATGTGCTAAAGTCATAAATAAGTTGTCGGTATTTATAATCTAAAGAATTACGTAAGCAAAGGATAAAGGCAACTTTGGTAAAAATATGTCAAGATATAAGTTAGTTGAATAAGGATTCACGATTGAATGAAAAAGAGATGCAGAAATGATATACCCTAAAGATAGTGAATTTAGATTATTTCTAGGAAGTGCAAAAGTAAAGATAGTGTATTGTGGTGGCACGTTGGAGGAAACTAACGAGCAACCGGCAAGTAGAAATAGCTAGATACGCCTCTGAACTTGTGAGACCTTGACCTTTATAAACTCATAGTTAGTAAAATACGCAATATCCTTAATCAGGGGTAATTTCATCATTTCCTTAGTAAGCCCATAAAAGTAAGATTTTAAACAATATTATGGCCTAAGTAGGCCTAGGACATAAATGGATGATGAAATTGGGGGTAGAATGAAAAGGAAACAAAAATTTTGATGATTTTCACGATAAAGGCAAAATGGTCATTTTTCACCTCGGGTTAAAATTTTAAGTTTTCATGAACCCGAGTATGTCTAGACCATTATGGACCTTATCCTAGTGTCAAAGGAGTAAAAAGATTTCATAAAGAGTTGGAGGAGAGTAAGTTAATTGGTGGAGGGGCAATTTGGTAATTTCAAAGGAATGGATAAGATTGGCGATAAATATCTTTCTTCTAGCAGCTTCTTCTCCCATTTTCCAGCAGCTTCTTCTTCTTCCTCCTTTTCTTTCACGTTGCTTCCAACCTCCATGGAAGCTTGATATGGAGCTTGCATAATTATCTCTTTAGCTCTAGTTTTCATACCTTTGTGCCCTTTTGACTAGAACTCTTGTATTCTTCCACTCTTTTTCCTTCAAACCCTTGAAAAATCTTATTTCCATACTTTCTCTCACTAGTTGGGCATTTTAGAGAGAGAAAGAGAGAATTACCCCATTTGTTTGAAAGTTATTGGAAAAAAATTGGACTACAAAGGAACCCTAGGGTAAGTGATGAACTAAGCTTGGTTTTTAGCTGTGGATAATGGTTAGTAATTGGGACTATGAGTTGTTTTATTGTTGAGGATGTTCATCCACTTTATAGTGCTTAAGATAGTGAACATAGATAGCCATTTAAAGTGGCTAGCTAAGGGATAGCTTTTAGGGCTTATAGTATGTGAATTGACCTATTGCTGCTGCTAATGTGATTCTAGGTTCTAACAAAGCCTTATCATCCCAATTAGATCATTAGGGGAATTAGAGTTAGCTAAAGGCTCAATAATATACCGGTGAGTGGACTGCCTATCAAAATCGTTTTGGGAATATGACCGTTTTGTACAAAGTAATTGAATGATTCTATACAACTTTTGTTAAAACAAGTACCTTGGGAACAAGCCTTTCATAAATCAATTTTATGTTATGACATGTGGTTATCATGGATCTTTATGCTGCAGCATTATGTTGATATACATATATGTTTGAATATAGTGTTGTGTAATTATATTGACTCGGCTATGTGCGAGTAGGGAGTGCGCATAAGCCGAGGATGACCTGATTATGTGCGAGTAGGGAGTACGCATAACCCGGTGATGGCCCAGCTGTGTGCGAGTAGGGAGTGCACATGAGCTGGTGATGATGATGATGTGATGGTGTGTATGATGATGATGGGATGATGTGCATGATGATGATGGGTATACGTACACATATATACATATGTAAATATGTGTGTTATAGGAAACTAATGAGTAATGGTATATTGTTGTAATGCATGTGAAACTTGACATGTTAAACTTTGGAAAATTGTCATGCGTTTCATGTTGGTTTGGACATTTCAGCAGGGTGGTTTTTCTTTGGGAACAAGGGCAAAATTTTCATTGGTGCCTTAGTTCTCGCTGCAGTGAGAATCATTTTCACTATAGCGAGAAACTCTCGAGTTTGGAGGGGTAGATTGGCCAAAAACTCGCTGTAGCCAGAATGCATTTTCCCTACAACAAGAATGACACTGTAGCTTCTCGTTGCAGCGAAATTCATTGTTGCTGTAGCTAGAAACTTTTCGTTTCTGGGTCACAATTTCGCTGAATCTCGCTGCAGCAAAAAACTTTCTATTTTATCTCCTATCTTGTCCAATTGCTGCCCTATTTTCCACTTCTTTGCTACCATATCTGAGCATGGACATCCAATATTAAGGACTAATTGAGTTAAGTTTAAAATGAGGAGGTTTAGTGAGAAACCCTCGGCCAGTTGAGAAACCCTCGTTCGGCTAATAACTTAATCCCAACGTCGTTGTAACGAAGATTCGTTGTCGTATTTGACTTGCTTGAGTATCATTGAAGCTTTCATTCTTCAAATGGTTCGTTATGTATAGGTTCATGATTTTCAAATGATTAATCATTTAAGGGCTTGATGAGGGGTTTTTAAAATGAATGGAACTAAATTGCATTGTTTTGAAACAAGTGCGTCATGATTTTAAATTCTCCCTTGTTGTTGCTTGTTCTCTTCCTTGTTCACTCACTGGGTTGATACTCACCAATTTCAACTTCATGTTTTCAGATCACGAGACAGCTGGTAACTAGGAAAAGGTGTCCTCGTAGACTTCTATCCATCTTTTGGTAGGTGTCTCGGCATTCAGTAGTTGTACATTCGTCTGAGTTTCTTCGCTGGAAGTCGAGTATTCTTTTGTTGTGTATAGACAAACCTAATGTAAATTATTAAGATACGTTATCGACAATGTATATACACTTGTTTTGTATGCTAGTATGAGTTGGCAAGTGTCTAATATTATTTTGACCCTAAGTTATGAAATGTGACTTAGCAGTTTATGATGGAATGATGAACACGTCAGATTAATAGGCTTACTTGGGCTTAGTGGACTACCTCCATTGGGCCCATGCGCTAGTCATGGCTCAAAATTTAGGTCGTGACAGAACTAATAGCGATGTAGTATCTTGTTATCATAACGTGAGTGAACTTGCATTTAAAAGGTTTTGAACAAATGCATATGTGTTGAATGAAATGCTAGAATATCCTTGGTTGACTCCTTTCAAATTTATGAAAAGGAACAAGCTTTTCACAAGTGATACTTCTACGTTTTTAAATGTATAATGTGATGAGTTACGTATTTGAAATACTATGTTGAATTGCCAATTGAATTGTTCCATGTGATGTATTGCTATGCAAAGATTCTTGTTACGTGTTGTTATGTGTGCCATGCATTGAAATGTAATGTTTAATGATAATTATAACCGTGTGTGTGCAGTGTGGGAGTGCACATGACGGTGTCGGTCGTGTGTGGTGTGGGAGAGCACATGGTGATGATATATGCCATGTGTGGTGTGGGAGAGCACATTATGATGATATATGCCATATGCGTTGTGGGAGTGCACATGAGGATATTCGCTATGTGCGGTGTGGGAGTGCACATGAGCTGAGATGAGGTTGGCGAGTGTATGTGCGGAGCCATGGTGACTAGTGTGGGGATGACCTTGGTGTATGTTTGAATTATCTATATATTTATATATAGATAATGTGTACATGAATTTTTACACGCATGTGCACCTATCTTGTAAAGTAGAGATTTTTGGAAAATGTAATGTGATTGAATTGTTTATTGAAAGTTGATATTCTTAAATGTTTTAAAAATGAGTTGAAAAACAACATGGCATCAAGTTTTGTTTATGATATACAAATTGCAAGGTTTCAATACAAGTGCATCGTGTTTTCTAAAAAATCTTCTGTATCGTTTGCTTGATCCTTTCCTATGTTCACTCTCTGAGTTTATACTCATTTTTTTCAACTTCATGTTTTAGTTTTCAGGATCGAAGGTAGTTGGATCCTAGGTCGAGGTGCTCACTCCTATTCATCTTTCGGTAGGTTCACTACGACTCTCAATGATAGAACCCACGCCTAGAGTCACTCCGCTGGTTGTCAAGGGTCTATTGTATGTTTATATATGATGGCTTAATGTAAATTGTGAGATTTCTTGTGAACCTTGTTTGTACTTGGTTTTCACGATTTAAATTTTGAAGATATTGTTAATAGAAATTACGAGTTTTAGATGTAAAAGAAAAAAAAGTGATAGATGAACTACCGACAGGTTTGCATCGAGAGGCTTGCTTGAGCCTGGTGGGCTATGCCTATTAGGCCCATGCGCCGGTCAAGACTCGGGTTTTGGGCTGTGACAAAGTTGGTATCAGAGCTCTAGATTTAGTTGAGTCCTAGGGATTCTTGTGTCTGTCAGCAGAGTTGTTAGAGTCCATATAGAGTCTTGTCCTTGGATTGTGGGTGCGCAACACAAGTCAAGGACGAGAGGCTACATAGGCCCCTAATTCATTAGAAACCTACCTATTCCTATAGTGTATAAATGGCTAAGTAATTGATGCTTGGTTGCGTATAGGTTTGAAAGTGCGCCTATTGCACACGCCATGTCTAGAGGCGACGGTAGTCCAAATGCCCCTCGCAGTGATAGCGAGGGATCATTAGATTCCACTGCTAGGAGCCAATGGTGCCCTAATCTAGGTAGTCAGGAAAGTGGCCAATCCTGAATTCCTATTGGATGGATTCCACTAGGATTAGAAATAATGTTTCGTAGTGGGGAAAGTCTCGAAAGTAGTGAGAGTCTTGAAAGCAAGGATAGCACTGAGATTTGGGAAGGCGTAAAAGAAAATTTCTTGTTGGAAAAGTCTGAGGAAAATATGAAAGAGACAATTGCAAGAGGAGGTTATCGTCATAGGAATGTATTTGCTATCCGAAACGTTCCTCTTGGATGTGGGAGGGGTGCTGCACTTGTCATATAATACCTCGTATTTTGATATGGTGACTAATAAAGATTTATCGGATGCCAATTGAGGTTAATTATAATTTTTAAAAGTGATGAAAGATGAAAGGAATAGTTTGGGATAAAATATTTTGCACGCGAAGAAATAATAAATAAAATAATAATATTTTTATTGGAGAAGAATTTTTGAGATAAAAAGTGATTCGAAAGTTAATTGAGGCATAATAAGCTATTTTGGGTACCAAGGAGACAAAAGGAGACAATAGCAAATTTTTGGAATAAAATAATATTAAAATGTTAATATTTTATTTAGTGTCGAAATTTTTCATGAAGAAGGAGTATATGGTCAATCTAAGTGGGGGAGAGGAAGAATGAGGAAATTTTGGAGAAAAATGACGATAATGGGGCCGCGTGTCTTTATTAAATAAAGATAGTGCGGGGTAAATAATATTTTAAATATTATAAGAACACTGCGTTGGGGTACAAACTTTATATTTCATTTGTACATATGTAAAAGAAGATAATAGAAGGAAATTGGAGATTTAAAGATTTTGGTAGGACTTAATTAAAAAGATGAGAACCTTTAAAGGTAAAATAGTAATTTTGTTACAAAGCTTGGTCAAGGCTTCCAAAGGAAGCTTTGACTTTTCTTTTTGTTCCTCATGGACAGTCGTCCATGTAAGATTTGCTGGAAATGTAAGGCTTATGTACAAAGAAAGGAAAAGACAGAAAATGAGGAGAAAAGATAAGACAATAGTGAAATGGAGAGGAAAAGTCAAGTAAAGTGGCTTTAAAGGTTCCAAGCAATTGTTGACTTGCATTCTAAACACATGGACGATCAAAGAAAACAACAAAGAAGAAGGAATGAACGGCAAAATGAGGATAAATGGGCATGTAATCAATACTTGAAGGAAAGTGTAAGAAAAGTAAAAAAAAAATGGAGAATTGACAAGAAAGCTTGTCATTTTCGACCCCACTTGCAAACCACATCAAACAAAATTTTATCAAATTCTCTTAGTACTAACCGGTTATGGAGACAAAAGAGAGAGTCAAAGCTATTAGTATAATTCTTTTAAATCATGTGTGAAAGTAAAGGGGGGGGGGGCGGCCATTGATATGAAAGGCCATATAAAAGAAAAGATAAAGATGAAGGTAAAGTCGGTTGTGAGGAAAAAGGTGGACTATTTGAAAAAGAAAGAGAGAAGTCGATGTAAGAGTGGAAATAGAAAGTTGAAGAAGGAAAAAAGAAGTAGGTGTGAGAGAGAGAGCAAAGAGGAAGCCGCCGGCCAAAGGAGAAAGAGAGGGCTGAAAGAAAGCAGAAAAACATGGCAGCTATCGCCGCTTAGAGGAGTAAAAAGAGAGGCTTTGTGCTGTAAACTTTGAGAGGGAAATAAAGAGAGTTTTGCTGCAAATTTTTGGAAAGAAATAGAAAGAGTTGTGCTGTAAATTTTGAAAGGGAAATAGAGAGAGTTTTGGTGCAAATTTTGAAAAGGAAAAAGAGAGAGTTTTGCTGCGAATTTTGAGAGAAAAAAGAAAGAGTTTTGCTGCAAATTTGAGAGAGAAAACAAGAGCTGATGCTGTTGGGTTTGTGAGGGAGAAAACAAAAGATTGAGCTTCGAATTTGTGAGTGAAAAGAGAGAAAAGAAGGTTGCTGCCAACCGGCGGGGAAGAGGAGCAAAAGAGAGAGAAAGAAAGAGACGGGAAGAAAGAAAGAAAAAAAAATATATAATAATTATTTCTTTGGGCCTCCAACAATGCATTTGGCAAAGTTGGCTCGGTGGGCTGCAATATTTTAATTGGGTTAGCATTTGAGCCCAATTAAGGTAAAAAGACTTCAAACCAAGCCTTTTTTTATGGATCTATTATGAAGTATGTTGTTGGGTAGTCCAATTCATTAGATTGAATGTGTGATATAATGACATAAAATAAGTTGAATTATTTGGTATAAATGTCCCTAAATTGTTAGACAATATTTAAAACATGAAAATTTGTGTACATACAATATATAAAGGTAATTGTCAATAGTAAGAAAATCAATAATAGATTTAGCTAGTTTTAAAATAATAATGATAATAGTAATGATAAGTGAATGGTGAATTAGAGTAAGGATTAATTGTTTGATGTGCTGCCGTATACATACGTAAGTAAATATATTGAGTTCGTATTATTGCTAGGAAGTGCAAAGATAAGGTTAGAGTATTGTAGTGGCGTGCCGAAGTAAATAACGAGCGACCAACCAGTGAAAATAATCATAGACGCCTCCGATCAAATAGCGATAAAATATCCTGCTATCGTAAGGTGAGTGAACTTGAATTTCAAATTGCTTTGGGATTGTGAATGTGTTTGCACAAAACCTTTAAATGATTTTATCCAATATTTTCTTAAAACGAGTTCCTTGGGAACAAGCCCTTGATAAATTGTTTCTATGTTGTGACATGTGGCTGTTATGGATTCTTGGACTACTGCATTATGTTGATATATATATATATATATATATA
The DNA here is from genome assembly GCF_000208745.1 of Theobroma cacao. Classification (NCBI taxonomy): domain Eukaryota; kingdom Viridiplantae; phylum Streptophyta; class Magnoliopsida; order Malvales; family Malvaceae; genus Theobroma; species Theobroma cacao. Next base: position 12,175,284 of record NC_030854.1, on the reverse strand, counting down.
TATATATGTTGTGCATTGGTGGTGGATATTGTGTGGTAATGATAATCGTGCATGTGCACGATGTGGGGGGATGCACATGCCGGTGATGACGGTGGTGAGGGAGTTGGATGATGAGAGTGCCCTTGTGCACAATGTGGGGGGATGCATACGATTGCACTGACTGTGCACGATGTGAGGGGATGCACATGATGACTTCGGCTATGTGCACGATGTGGGGGAACGCACATGAGTCGGATGAGACTATGGTGGTATTGGTGTTTATCTATATGTATATTTGTGTATCTATGTTATGAAATAAAAGTTCATGAATATGGTATATGATTGAAATGCATGTGAAATTTGTGTCACGACCCAGAACCTCCCTTAGGCCCATGACAACTGCCGCAACGTCTTGATTGACACTCATTATCCAGAATGCCAATCGGAACCTCGCAAGGCTAACGAATCAGTTTCTTGCCTTTCCTATGAGCAATCGTTGTTAAATATCGAGTTTTAAGAAAATATAAACTATTTTAGATCGAAAACAATCAAAACAAAATTTTCTCCACATAGGGGTATTTTGGTCATTTTACCAAAAAATTTCGAAACCTGATAAAGATACAACGTATGGTAGAAAAATATCCACTGCCGATTAAAATTAAATTTTTGTAATCTAAATCATTCATTTAGAGTGAAAAGTTGGCTAATTAAACAAAATAAAAATATTTGATAATATATTTCATTTTCTTATAAAATAATTTTTATAGAACTATACATAAATAATTTTTGTAGCGTGAGAATAAAACAAATTCATACATACAATAATTTACAAAGTTCTAATGTACAATAATAATTACAATGACAAGTGGCCCATAAATACACCCAGTATTGGTGAGAGTAACCTACTGTCTATGGGATAGAGGGGTCAATTGGAATCCTCGACAAAATCGGATATCTACAAGCTACCACAAGCCTGAAATGTTTGGAAAGGAGGTGGGTGAGATTTTGCAATCCCAATGAGTAAATAGACATTATCATAAATATCTAAAGGCGAGTAAAATGGAGGCAAGTTTAAACAACAAATCACAAACCATTTCATAAGGTTTTCAATTTCTTTCTTAAACCATAAAACATTTGTAATTTACCAAAACATTTGTCAAGGCTTATAACCTTTATTAAAAACATGGCTCAAGCAAAAATCTAGTCCTTAGAGATACCTTGGCCGAGGCATCTAACCGAGTCCGTCAAGGTTGTTAAAATATTTACATGTTAAACACATTCTAGTTTTGAAAACAAGCCGTTCCTTGGCGTTGGCCAAGTTACACATTCATGCGGGGGTTTGACATGAAGTGAACTCTAACACTACCCCGGGAGTTACCCTCCTCGCCTCTACAACCAGAGTAACTATGAAATCGGGTTTACCGTGCCCCTCTAATAAGCAGTCCACTAAAACCCGTCACTGCAGTGACTAAACCCACCAATTTTAATAAAATTTCGACAGTATAACGTGGGTTTTATTTATTTATTCTGCCTGCATAGTAAAAGGTAACTTACATTCTATTCCCAATGCAATTATAAAATATAGCCACATATACTCATATATCATAAGCCATTCATAAGAAAATATATTTTTCAAGACAATTGCTAGCCTCCAATTACTCAATTTCATAATCAACATAATATATTTTTATTTGTCACATTTATTTCTAAAGCATCAAAAATCTCGTTTTAATCTCATTTTCGATTCATAAAATACATAAAGAGTATTTAAAAATAAACTCTAGATAATTTACAATAATAATAGGTTTACTCACCGTTTGTACAGATGAAATGCTTCTTAGGTGCCCCGATCACTGTTGGTCGGGTACGACTTCCTTGCCTTTACCGGAAGGCTCTCCTCCTAGACATATTGCAAAATTTACCCAATTCACCACATTGATGATAAATCACTATATAATTGACTTAAATCCTATACTAATACATGGTATGAAATGCAATAGCCTAAAATGGCTTAAACGCAATATTAACCTATATTTGGCACTTTACCCGATAAATTGCTAACGCGCTCCATTTTAGCTCTAAATAGTCCCATTCTCTATCCAACATTTCTAACCATTAAATATCAGCCAATAACCTTCTAAAATCACCAAAATCAGTTCACTTTCCTCCTTGGAAAATTCGGCCAAAAATGGGACATTAACTCAGTAAATTTTCTACTTTGTTTTTCTATCACATTTAACCATTTTTCATCATTTTCTCTTCATTTCTCTTAGAATAAAAATCAGATCATCATCATTGTACCTCATTGCAGATTCGGCCAAGGGTGGGTATTATGAAAATTTAATGCTTTCTTGCCCAATTTAATTTCTAAACACATTTAACTAACTAAAACTATCAATTTAACTAAAAATCAAAACCCAAAAATTTCAAATTCTCCCCCCTTGAAATTCGGCCAGCCCTTGATGTCACTTTTAGATTTCTCTCCTCAAACATGCTAAATGGAAACAAAGACATAGGAAAGGTAGAAATCAAGCTAAAGTCAAAAAATCTTACCGTTAGACGCGTAAACGGACGAAAAACGTGAATTCCCCTGTAAATTTTCTTGTTTCTCTTTGGTTTTTCTTTTTTTTCTTCCTTTCCTCTCTATTGTCTCTCTTGTTCTCCCTTATGGCCGGCTATCACTTCAAATGGGGTTTAAATGGGCTGACTTTTCATTAAAATAGTATTAAATCATTAAAAAGTGCCATGTGTCTCATTCCCATTGGTCCATTCTTAAAATTTCATCTTTTAAGCTTCAATTTTTCACCACTTAACATACCATAGTTGTTCATACCAAAAATAAATAAATCCTATGATTTTGACAAGTTTTAGGTGGTGAAAATTATGATTTTTGCCCTAGGATGACAAAATTACCGTTTTGCCCTTATGTTTCGAAAATTACCGAAATTGAAAATTTTCACTTCCTAACATTAAATTATACTCCAAATAGTTAATCTTGGTCAAAAATATCACTCCATGATCAAATTATTATCTTAGGTGGCAAAATGACGATTTTGCCCATAAACATCAAAATTTTCAATTTTACTCGTAATGAACCCTCGAACTCCGAACAATCATTTTTAGTCATTCCTGGATTATAAAATATTAAATTTCATCCTACAATTCCTATTTGAACTAGTTCGAGGTTAAATCAACTCAAGTGTACCGTTAGGTACGATACCAGGTGTTGTCTATTCTTAGGTGCTTTCCTAGCATAATAACAAGTTACTCAGTGCATATATGTCAGGACATGTGTTTATAGGGTCAGGTTTTACAATTTGAATGTTAAAACTTGAGAAACGATTTCCGCTTGATTTTCATCGCAGCGAAGACAAATTTCCATTGTGACAAGAAATTGAGTTAAATTGTATTATCTTCAACATAAATGCATCATGATTTCTAAAACTTCTCGTACTGATGCTTGTTCCCTTCCTAGCTTTACTCACTGAGTTTATACTCACGCTTTCAACTTCATGTTTTCAGATTCAGTGGTGATTGATACGTAGAGTGAGGTGTCCGCGTACCCCATCTTTTGGGTAGGTATCTTGACACTCAGTAGTCACATCTCCCATCCAGAGTCACTCCGCTGATGGTCAAAGTTTTTGTATATGTTTAATGTGAATTGCAAAGATATATTAACAAACTATCTATGTATGATTTGAATTATGATGCTAATGTGAGCATTCACTTGGGTTTTATGAGTTACGTTGGAGAAGTCGACATGTGAACACTATTAAGCTTATTCTTAAAGAAATATGTTAGATAGACGAGTTAGTATACAAGTGCATATTGAGAGGCTTGCTTGGGCCTAATGGGCTATACCTATTGGGTCCTTACACCAGTCATGGCCCGAAAATTGGGTCGTGACATGTCAGTAGGGAGGAATGCAAAAGAATACAGCAAGCTTGGATTAAGGATAATATGGGGAAACCTCAAGACATAGAAGAGGATCCGAAAAAGGATCCGTTGATGTGTTCAGATCAAGGCAACAGTGATCCTAGTAACACTTAATAGTTTCGTTGAACTTTGTATTACTTTAAGTATGGGTAAATGCAGTGTGAACTAAGTAGTATATGCTCTCTGTATAAAGGATTTAAGAGTTTGGTTTGTATTTTATGTGACTGAAATAGATTATGAAGTAGTTATTTAAATGACTTGGTGCGTGTCAAAATTTTCATGTATGACAAATATAGATTAGCACTATAATGATTAAAGATAGATATTCAGCCTAGTGGCGTGGTTGGTCGCCTTAGGCAATTATTGAAGGTTGACTTAGAAATTCATTAATGATTCAAGCAACTGCAAGACCTGACGATAAATATGTTTTGTAGTATTATGAAGTTATTACCAATAAACGTGATGGACTTTTGAGTGGTAACTCTAGTTTTTGACAAGGTATAAAATGCCATTTGAATTGATAGTGTTTATTAGAAATTATAATTTATCATGGCATGCGGGTTTGGCATGATTTCGAATACAAAAATAGATAAATAAAGTCCTAGTTTATGGGGCAAGTTATATCAAAGAAGTTGATTTTTGAGTAAACACATTGAACAAGGGGACAACGTTAGGATAAGAGAGTTCAATGTGTCATAATTGCATAGGATATCATGAGACAACATGGTAAGGCCAACAATCAATCGTAGAAATGTGAAACTAGAAATCTTAATTACAGTTGCAATTTTGAAAAGATGTGAGAGAAATCCATGAGATTATAGGTGATACTTTGAATGGTTAACGTGCTTAATGTCGAGGATTGTAAACTTAAGTATTGAGGGAATTATAACTCGACATTCCTGTGGATGAGAAATGTTAAGGGGTATACGTTGGATAAACAAAAAAAGGGTCAAAAGGGATAATTGATTAGTCAAGTGGCTGTAGTGTGTAGGTAGGTCCTGAAGAGTTGTGCAATGCACAAAAAAAAAAAAGGTATGTAAGTCTTTTAATTATTTTTTTATGAATGTACGATGGGTAGTAAGGATGGAGGCACATGATGCCATGACATTATAAAATGATAATTTGACACAAATGTAGACCCTTTGAGGTAAAATAAGGAACTCGGGAAAGATAAATCCTTAATTTAATAAGAATTGAGTGATGTCAATACCAAGGGACAAAATTGTGAATGAAGGATTACAAGGGTGGCATAGCAAATAAGTTCATACAAAGTATTGCTATGAGGATTAACAAATTTTGTCTTGATTTAGTTGAATGAAAAGGATTAGTAACAACACAAGGCCAAATATGTGGCATGCTAGAAACCCATGAAGATAAATTGAAGTATGAATAGATGAGCATGCATTTAAATGTCTTCGTGAATAAGTGCATGCCTTTTTGGAATGATATGCTCAGGATGTTAAAGAGTTAATAAGTGATTAAGTGTTTTGAGAATGCATGAACATCCTTGAGAAGGAATTACCAAACATACACGACAAATATATTATGTGGGATTTTGAAACTTGCTAAGGAGCCTAACGACTAAACCACGAGTTAAGCAATCATATGTGGTGAGACATAAGTCTAAGGTAGGTATCCACAAGGAAATACTCAAAAGGAATCCTGTTATCAATCTTATGAAAACAAGCAGTAAGTTACGTGGTTACAAAAAAAAAAGCTGTAAGCTAAAAGTGATATTCATATTGATATTAAGAAGTACTTGAGAAGAACCTTGTTTCAAGTCTTGCAATATCAAGTACAAATTGTAAATTGGCTAAAGCAGAATGGTGTTATATTACTATGAAAGAATGGTACAAAAGACGATTGAAGGTAACCTTGATAATGAAGTTAGATAATGAAAACCTCCAAATGTATTATGGAAATTGGAGTTCGAAAATGTATGAGGCATGCGTAATTTGAATGAGTCTAAGTCTTAAGTGACTCATGGAAATCGAAATGCAATAAGGATATAATATATATATATATACATATGTTATGGGTATGAAAGATAATCAAGAAATAGGGATTACTTTTTGGAATTTGGGTATTGCATAAGATGCAATGATCAAGTAAAAATGAATCTTTGAAGGTCAATGAGATTATAAAGCATATATGCATGCTGGATTGCAATTTAATGAAAATGACATTTAGCAAGTGAGATGTGATTAATGACTTTGTAATGCAAGAATATATATAGTACAATGAGACTTAACCATATAACTGGAAATGATAAGAAAGCAGTATAAGCATGAAAAAGATGTGAAGCTATGCATAGGCATAATGAGAATTCATATGGATTTCGTAAGGAATAACTTATGGTAAGACACAAGTGGAATGATAATTTCAACATCTAAAAAGGGCAATCTGAAATTGATTGTACCCCAATGTTCGTAGATAAAATATGAGAATATTGATATGAACTATGAGAATTATTATATTGAATCTTGGTTATGGATGGGAACGAATAAAGAGAAATTAGTCTGATGGCACTTGAACACAAGGATCCCTACAAATAATGAGGAATGTGGACATTTAAATGTGCATGTACATACGTATGTGTGGAGTTGGTAACGTGGCCAACTAAAGTGAAGAATTGTTCTTAGTGATTCGAGATTTGAACTCAATATATTTGATGAGTTGTATAGATAGTACAATGATAAGAAATTCCATCAGAAATTTAGCTATGTTGATATAACAAAATTTTGGAGTAACAGTCAAATAAATGATATCAAGGAAATGTAACCCGTAACGTGGTTACGCCACACAAGATGCACTGATATAATTAAGAAGATTTAAGTTGCATAAATACAAGATAAACATGAAGTATGAGGGGATGGTTGAAGGATTTAACTTCCACAACATTGAGAATATGTACAAGAATGAATATGGCATGTTTATAATGTTGTAAGCTAGATAATAGTGTATGGGGATAAAATGAATGAATGGATGTCAAGAAGTTTGACAAGGAATGAAGTAATAAGATGGTGATTAGGTATACATAAGTAAGTATAATATGTGATTGAAATCGGTATGATTGAGATGGAATTATGGTTCAAAGTTAATGATGGAGATAAAGGCATACTCGATGTCTTAATAATAAGGGATAATGATTGTGAAGGGTACTGCCGATTTGATTCTAAAAGATGACGATAAGCATAAGTGAAGTGTACTAGTCGAACTAAAGGTAAAAGAGGTGAATAAATCAAAATTTCCTATAAAGGAAGAAATGGAATAAGATCATAGAGTGAGATTAATAACCCGACACTAACGTGAATTCAAGGACGAATTCTTTTTAAGTGGGGGAGACTGTGATACTCTGTACCCCCATATAGTAGTCAACATAACAATATCGATAAGACAAAGGGCTAATGGATGTGAATTTAAGTGCCAAAGAGCGGTGGTAGGTGAAAGGAATATTCTAGAGCAAAGTATTCCGCATACGAGGAAATAACAATTAAATAATAATATATTTTATTAAGGATGAATTAGCAAGATAAAAGTTGATTCGAAAGTGAATCGGGGCATAATAAGACATTTTGGGTTCCAAGGAGATAAGTGGAAAATCTTGGAATAAAATAATATTTTACTAATAAGAAAATATTAAAATATTAATATTTTATTTGATGTCGAAATTAGTCATGAAGGAGGAGTATATGGTAAATCTAAGTGTGGGAGAAGAAGAATGAGGGAATTTCGAAGAAAAATTATTTTAACGGGGTCTGCGTGTCTTTATTAAATAAAGCTAGCGCGGGTAAGTGTATATGTAAATATTATGGTGATACAGTGTTGAAGTGCAAACTTTATAGTTTGTTTGGATTAAAAGATTATCGGGAGGACTAAATTAAAAAAGGGAGAAACTTGGATGGCAAAACGATAATTTTCCATGAGCTTGGTCAAAGCCTTCAAAGGAAGCTTTGACTCTTTTCTTCCTTATCCATGGCTGATCCTTATCTTCTCCAAAAGGCATTTTCTTCTCCATCTTCTTCCTCCCACGCCATTTTTCTTTCTTCACCATAAAAATCAAGTTTTTTTTTCTCTTTTCTCTTATTTTCTTACTTTTCCATTCTCCTACCCTTTTATTCACCCAATCCCTAACTCTCAATCTCATTTTTCATCCCAACTAAACCCTAGGTGAGAAAAAGAAAGAAAGAAGAAAGGAAAGAAAGAAAGGAAAAAGGAAGAGAAAAGCTCGAATGAGGCTCAACCTTGGAGGAGAAAAAAGAAAACCAAGAGGTTTTCTTCCCCACCCACACACCATCATTGAGGTTTGAAAAGATTTTGGTGGTTTGCCTTGTGAATTTCAAGTTAAGGAAGGCAGAAATTGATGTTTTCTTTGCAAGCATGTAGTTTGAACCAATTATGATGTGAGGTTTTGTTTGTGGTAGTAAGGATTAATAAAGATCCAAAGAACCCGAGGCATGCAAGTGGAAAAATCTTGGAGTGCGTGGTGATTTAGAGCTAGATTAAGTGGTGGGTAAGCTTTCTAACTTCCAAATCACAAGTAGAAAGGAAAAATGAGATATGTATTGATTGTTTGTGATTATGGCAGCATGAAAAAGTAAATTGTGGTGCATGTGGACTTCAAAAATGCTTGATGGAAGCAAAATTTATAGTTGCTGCCATTTGCTAGGTTATTGGTGTGGAAGTGATGCTTGAACTTGATAAATATCCTTAGAAAAGATCTATATATGTGTTAGAGTCATAAATAAGTTGTCGGTATTTATAATCTAAAAAATTACGCAAGCAAAGGGTAAAGGCAACTTTGGTAAAAATGTGTCAAGATATAAGTTAGTTGAATAAGGATTCACAATTGAATGAAAAAGAGAAGTAGAAATGATATACCCTAAAGATATTGAATTTGGATTGTTGCTAGGAAGTGCAAAAGTAAAGATAATGTACTGTGGTGGCGTGCCGGAGGAAAATAACAAGCGACCGGCAAGTAGAAATAGCTAGATATGCCTTTGAACTAATAGCTATGTAGTATCCCGCTATTATAAGGTGAGTGAACTTGCATTTAAAAGGTTTTGAACAAATGCATATGTGTTGAATGAAATGCTAGAATATCCTTGGTTGACTCTTTCCAAATTTATGAACGGGAACAAGCTTTTCACAAGTGATACTTTTATGTTTTAAAACGTATAATGTGATGAATTATGTATTTGAAATATTATGTTGAATTGCCAATTGAATTATGGCGTATGATGTATTGTTATGCAAATATTCTTGTTGCATGTTGTTATGTGTGCCACGCATTGAAATGTAATGTTGAATGATAATTATAATCGTGCGTGTGCGGTGTGGGAGTGCACATGATAGTGCCGGTAATGTGCAGTGTGGGAGAACACACGCCGAGGATGTATACCATATGCAGTGTGGGAGAGCACATCATGACGATATAAGCCATGTGCAGTGTGGGAGAGCACGTGATGATGATATATGCCATGTACGGTGTGGGAGAGCACATGGTGATGATATATGCCATGTGGGGTGTAGGAGTGCACATGACGATATTAGCTATGTGCGATGTGGGAGTGGACATGAGCTGAGTTAAGGTTGGCGAGTGTATGTGCAGAGCCGTGGTGACTAGTGTGGGGATGACCTTGGTGTATGTTTGAATTATCTATATATATATATATACATAATGTGTATGTGAATTTTTATACACATGTGCACCTGTCCTGTAGAGTAGAGATTTTTGGAAAATGCAATGTGATTGAATTGTATATTGAAAGTTGATATTCTTAAATGTTTTCAGAATGAGTTGAAAAACAGCATGGCATCGAGTTTTGTTTATGATATGTTGACTCCATTAGTTTTTTGATGATAATAAAACATTCCCATTTATTTGTGTCTAATACCTTTACTTGAGTGTGCAGGAAATTAATATATGAAATTAATTAATTTAACTCTTCAAAGAGTATATCAAAAGAAAAAGAGGGATAAAAATAACAATAAGCAAGTGTCTAACAAGGAGGAAGCTTATTGGTGAAACATGGAAGAACGTTGGTGGACCAAGATTAAAAATTGGAGAAATGGCAGGCTGAAGAGTTTGAGAAACAAAACCAACTTAGTCGATCAAGTCAGTCGACTAAATGCTCTCTGCTAAGATCTGCAAACCAGAAACAGAATCAACTTAGTCAACCAAGTTAGTTGACTAAGAGCTCTTTGTCTGCAATTTGAACCAGAGCACTACAAGATAGATTAACGGCTAGAACACATCCTCAACTGTTTCCAACGGCCATAAACTGTCAAACTACCATCAGAGTTGCATATTCAATTATAAAAGTGTCTTCCAACAATTAGAAACAAGTGTTTAGAAGCCTTGAATGAGATTTGAGCTATAGAGAGTTGAAAAACCAGAAAATCTTCACTGCACTTGTCTCCACTTAAACGCCTACTCTTTGCATTTGTATTTTGCACTCAATCTTGTACCAATCAGATCAACCAGTGATCATAGGTACTTTCTTTTACTATTCTTATTGTATTTTTAGAGTGAGGAAGTCACTCTAAGGGGTTGTTCAGGCTTGGGATAGCTTGATTGTTGAAGGTTGTGGTTAAGCCTTGAAAACCACTTTGGGTTTTAGTTGAGCTCGTGAAAAAACTATTATAAAAGCTTTTGGCTGAACCTGGTAAAAGCCATTGTAAAGCTTGGTGAAAGCTTGTGAATTTCATCGGTGTTTAGTGAATTTGTGGGAAAATCCTTGGTTGGATAATCAAGGTAGTGGATGTAGGTCTTGGATCAAACCACTTTAAATTATTATGCATCTTATACTCTATTTTTATTTTCTTAAGTTCTGGAAAGTAGTTTCTAATATTGTTAAGAGCCAAATTGTGTTATTCACCCCCCCTCTAGTACATATTATTGGGACCAACAATTGGTATCAAAGCTAGTTCCCTGTTATTAAGGCTTAACATCCTTTGGGAGGATCCAAATGGCTCAACAAAAATCCATAGTTGCTGAGGGACAATCAACAAATAGACCACCTCTGTTTGATGGCTCTAATTACCCTTATTGGAGCACTAGAATGTCAATTTACATTAGAGCTATAGATTATGAAATGTGGGACGTCATAATTGATGGACCTTTTATGCCCTCAACAATGAATGTGGTGACAAATGAGTTGATGCCCAAGCCAAGGTCTGAATGGATTAAGGCTGAAACTAAGAAAGTTCAAATAAACTTTAAGGCCATCAACAGATTGCATTATGCATTAACCCCTACTGAATTTAACAAATCTCAAGCTGTACATCAGCTAAGCAAGTGTGGGAAAAACTTAGAATAATTCATGAAGGGACTTCTCAAGTAAAGGAGTCCAAAATTGCTCTGTTAACAATAATTATGAAATGTTCAAAATGGAGCCAGGTGAAGATATCACTAGCATGTTTGATAGGTTTACAAACATCACAAATAAATTGAATCATCTAGGAAAGCCTATTCCTGAACATGAATTAGTAAAGAGGCTGCTTAGAAGCCTACCAAAATCTTGGAAGCCAAAAGTGACTGCCATTAGAGAGGCTAAGGATCTGAACATCATCACACTTGATAAGATTTGTGATTCTTTTCTCACTCATGAGTTGGAGCTTAAGGAAGAAGAAGAAGAATAAGAAGACTGAAGGGAAGCAAAGGAAAAGAAAAAGAGTATTGAACTTAAAGGCAGCATCCTTGAAGAAGAGCTGAAAGAGCTTTCTTGTGATGATGATTAAGAATTAGCTCTGGTTGTAAGAAAATTCAGAAAGCTAATGGGCAGGAGAAATCGAAGGTTAGCTAGAAGAGGTTTCAAGAAAGACCAAGGTGCCTCATGGAAAATAGAAACAAAATTGACTCCAACGAAAAGGAAAAGCTCATCTGCTATGAATGCAAGAAACCTGGTCACTTCAAGTCCTAGTGTCCATTGTTGAAAACTGAAACTCTCAAGAAAAACAAGAAATCCAAGAAAGCAATGGTGGCAGCTGCATGGTCGGACAATGACACATCAAGCTCTGAAACAGATGATGAAAAATCTGAGGAAAGAGCAAACATCTGTTTAATGGCACAAGAAGATGAAACAAAGGTATCCTCATCCCCCTGCATTAATTCTTATGATGATTTACAAGATGAGTATGAGTGTCTTTATGATGCATTTGAAAAGCTTTTTTCAAAATACAAATTGTTAAAGACAAAGGTTGCATTACTTGAAAATGATTTGGAACAAATCAAACAAGAATTTGCTTTTGTTTTTTAGCAAAGAAATATTTTCCAAGTTGAGTTAGAACACTCAAAAACAGACTTCGAGGCTTTAAAACAAGAACTGGAAAACAAGTCTGAAGCTTTGCAAATAATTCTTGATGAAAACACAACTCTTAAATGTTTGAAAAGTGAATCTTCAAAAAGAGATGTATACCACAATAAAAATTCAACTAAAGCATTACCTAGATGTTATAATTGTGGTAAACATGGTCATTTATCATATGATTGTTTTAAGAAAAGAAAAGTGCAGAAAGTTAAGAAAATTTGGATTCCTAAGGATCCTTTGTTGCAACTAACACTCAAGGACCCATCAAAGTATGGGTACCTATAAAGAAAAACTGAAATTCTATTTTGTAGGTTGAGCTGGACTTAAAGGAGACATGTTCAAGAGCTTAACTCAAGAAGAAACAACCTTGGTACTTGGACAGTGGTTGTTCTCGGCACATGACAAGACATGAAATGCTGTTTGCTTAACTAGATAAGAGAAAAGGAGGAACCGTATCATTTGGAGATGATTCAAAGGGCAGAATCCATGGTATAGGTACGGTTGGTAAGAATTTCCAAACACAAATTAGTCATGTGTTGTTGGTTAAAGGATTAAAGCACAATTTACTAAGTATTAGTCAATTATGTCATAAAGGATTTAAAGTATGTTTTGATTCAACTAAGTGTGAAGTGATGGATATGAGTACAAATAAAATCTCATTTATAGGAAATAGATTGAAGAATAGGTTTGTAATTTTTCTTGAAGATCTTGAAGTAAATAGTGAAGTATGCCTTGTTGCAAATGCTGAAAATGATAGTTGGTTATGGCATAGAGGATTAGGACATGTAAGTTTGCATACTATGTCAAAATTAATTAAGAAAAATCTTGTTACTGGACTGCCGAAGTTAAAATTTGAGAATGATAGGATATGTGATGCTTGCCAACTAGGAAAACAAGTTAGGACATCCTTTAAGACTAAGAAGACAGTGTCAACATCTAGACCTCTTGAATTGTTACACATTGATCTATTTGGTCCAATAAGCACAACTAGCTTAGGAGGAAAATCTTATGGCTTTGTAATAATTGATGACTATTCTAGATATACTTGGGTGTATTTTCTTGCTCATAAGAATGATACTCGACAAGCATTCTTAAGTCATTGTAAGAAAGTAGAAAATGAAAAAGGAGTAGCCATAGTTAGCATAAGGAGTGATCATGGAGGAAAATTTGAAAATGATGAGTTTGAAAAGTTCTGTAATGAAAAGGGGTTGGATCATAATTTTTCTGCACTTAGAACACCCCAGCAAAATGGAGTTGTAGAGAGGAAAAACCAAACCTTAAAAGAAATGGCTAGGACCATGCTATGTGAGAACAACCTACCTAAATATCTTTGGGCTGAGGCAATAAATAAAACAGCTTATATTCTTAATAGAGTCTCAATTAGACCTTTGATTTCAAAGACTCCATATGAACTTTGTAAAGGTAGGAAGCCAAATATTTCTCACCTTAGGAGTTTTAGCTGTAAATGCTTTGTATTGAACAATGTAAAACAGCCCCTAGGGAAGTTTGATGCAAAGAGTGATGAAGCAATATTTTTAAGATATGCATTAAACTCAAAGGCTTATAGAGTTTTTAACAAAAGGACCTTAACCGTTGAAGAATCAATTCATGTAGTTTTTGATGAGTCAAATGCTTTACAAAAAGAAGTTCATGATGATGATGATGATGTAGAAATCCTAGAAAAACAAATGGAGGAAATGAGCTTAGAGAACAACAAAAATAATGAAGAAAGCTTACCTAGAAGAGAAAATGAAACTCCACCTCTAGAAAATTTGCAAAGACCAAAAAATCAGCATGATGATCTTCCAAGGAGTTAGAGATTTGTAAGAGACCACCCACAAGACCAAATAATAGGTGACATTTCACAAAGAGTTAGAACTAGAAAAGCAACAAGAGAAACTTGTGAGTTTTCAGCTTTTATATCTCAAATTGAACCTAAAAACTTTGAAAAAGCTAAAAAAGAGGAAAGTTAGATAATGGCCATGCAAGAAGAACTTGATCAATTCACAAGGAATTGTATATGGTCATTGGTACCTAGACCTTCAAATCACCCTATTGTTGGTACAAAATGGGTATTTAGAAATAAGATAGATGAGCAAGGAAATGTAGTTAGAAATAAAGCTAGGCTGGTAGCAAAAGGATATAACCAAGAGGAAAGAATAGATTATGATAAAACCTTTGCTCCTGTTGCTAGGATTGAAGCCATAAAGTTGTTGCTAGCTTCTACATGTTTCATGAATTTTAAACTATTCCAAATGGATGTAAAAAGTGCATTTTTAAATGGATTAATTCAAGAGGAAGTATATGTAGAACAACCACCTGGTTTTGAAGACTTTGAAAAATCTGATCATGTTTTCAAACTTTATAAAGCCTTGTATGGATTGAAACAAGCTCCTAGAGCTTGGTATGAGAGGCTTTCAAAAATTTTAGTTGAAAAAGGGTATGATAGAGGTAGCATCGATACTACATTGTTCATAAAAAGATATCTAAATGATTTAATTGTTGTGCAAATATATGTGGATGATATTGTGTTTGGTGCAACTAATGAAGCTTTATGCAATAACTTTGCAAAGGAAATGCAGGGTGAATTTGAAATGAGCATGATGGGAGAGTTGAAGTACTTCCTTGGTCTTCAAATTACACAAAGTGAGGAAGGAATCTTCATCAACCAAGAAAGATACACTCATGATATTGTCACGACCTAAAACTCCCATTGAGCCCGTGACAATAGCCGCGACGTCCCGATAGACATTCATTACCCGAAATGTCAATCGAAACCTCGCAAGGCTTAACATCAGTTTTTCTTGCTTCACCCGTGAGTATTAGTTACTAAAATCATGTTTTGAGAGATTATAAACTATTGCTAAATCAAAACAATAGAAAAATAAATTTTTTCCTCACAGGGGCATTTTAGTCATTTTTTCCCAAAAATCTCGAAATCCGCTAAAAATGTAGTATGCAAGTACAAAACACATAATTCATAATCAAAAATAAGTTTAAACATCTAAAACCTTCATTTAAAGTGAAGTTAAGATTATTTGAATATAATAAAAATATTCAATAAAATATTCTATTTTTTTATAAAACAATATTTATAGAGTTACCGGTAAATAATTTTTGTAACATAAAAGCTAAATAAATTCATACATACTGTAATACAGTAAGCCAGAGTATTTAACTTAATTTACAATAACTAATGGGCCCCCGAATAACCAAAAGTAAGAAAGACTGTGAACCTACAGTTTGGAGGATGCAAATCCAATGATAACCCTAGATGAAATCAGCTATCTACAGCCTATTCTAAGTCTGAAATGGGTGGAAAGAAGGGTGGTGAGATTATATAATCCCATTGAGTAAAAAAACACCATTCAAAATATCTAAAGTCGAGTAAATGTAGACGATTAAAATATTCCATCTCAATATGTAATTCATAACATAAATATTCATTTCATTTAAATAATCAACATGGCTTATGAGTATCTTATAAGCATGGCTCCTGCCAAAATCATTCTCGAAAATCCTTGGCCTAGGCATCTAACCGAGTCCGCTAAGGCTGTTAAAAATTTCATATACACGTAAACATATTTTTATTTTGAAAAACACAGCCGTTCCTTGGCGTTAGCGGAGTTCATCATCACGAGGTGGTTCGGCGTGACGTGAACACTAACCATACCTCAAGAGATACCCAATGCGCCTCTCCAACCGAGGTATGTATATAACTAGATTTCGTGCCCCTCTAATAGGTCGGTCCATAGAACCCGCCCACTACAGCAAGCTAAACCTACCATACAATAAAAATTTAACAGCATGACATGGTAATTTTATCATTATCCAGCCTATCAAGGTAAACAACAATTTATACATTTTCAACACAAATACTGTCACGATTCGAAACTCCCATCGAGTCCGTGACAATCGCCGCGACGTCCCGATAGGCACTCATTACCCCGAATGCCGATTGAAACCCTGCAAGGCTTAGCATCAGCTTCTACATCTCTCCAGTGAGCGACAGTTATTAAATCTCACATTTCAAAAAAATCATAAGTCATTTCCAAATCAAAACAATAAAATATTACTTTCTGGCTCATAGGGGCATTTTCGTCATTTTTCTTCGAAAATACCGAAACTCGCCAAAAACATGGTGTAAAAGCTAAATATATTCATACATACTTTAAATCAAATAATTGAAGAATAAAATTACTTTTACAGTGACACGTGGGCTCTCAACTGACTAAGAAGATGTAGGGCTACGAACCCTTACTTTTTAGGATGCAACTTCGAGATTAATTCTCGTCTCAATCAGCTATCAACAAATTGTCCTGAGCTTGAAAAATGGATAGGAAGAGGGATGAGATTATGATTACATAATCCCAGTGAGTAAACAATTACCATCAAAAGCATCTAAAGCCGAGTAGATGGAGACAACATAAAAACATTATATCTCAATAATGTTCATAACACAAAATTTGTTTCAATCTATACCAAACAATTTATTTTCATCAAAATTTCCCAGCTCATGAATTTCTTAAACTTGGCCCCTGCCAGAATCATTCTCGCGAGTGCCTTCGTCAAGGTATCCCACTGAGACCACCAAGGCTGTTCAATGACCCATACCCATAAACATGTTTTCACATCTAACACACAGCCGTTCCTTAACGTTGGCTGAGTCTCACTCTCACGTGGTGGCCCGAACTTGAGGTGCACTCAAATCATACCTCAGGAGATACTTCACCCAACATCTCCCCCCGAAGGTAAGTATATAATTGAGTTACCGTGCCCCTCTCATAGGCAGTCCACGGAAACCCCCACCACTGCAGTGACCGTTTAATATACCACCAGACCCATAAATTTTTCAGTAGCATAATATGGCGAATAAAATTTAATCCAGTCTACCGAGACCAATCCAAAACTGTTCATATATTTCATGCCAACCCCAAAAATTTAGCCATCATGCTACCATAGTGTCATAAGCCCCAATTTCAATAACATATAAAATCATAAATTTCAACACAGTCTCCATATACTCAATTTTCCCAAAACAATACTTGATTTCAAAACCAGTATAAATCTCATTTTTATTAAAAAAACATTTTACTTAGAAAACATAATATTTTATAATTTAAACTCACCCTTCAATGAAAGCATCAAACAAGTATAAGTACTCTAGATATTTAAGACGATAAATTGTCCACTCACTATATTAGGAGTAGAAATGCTCTTATTTTCAGTCCGCGGCTACAGTCCTTTACCCGTATCCAATGGCTCACCACCTAGCCATAATCCATGACACATATTCCAATTAAATTGTGTCTAACAGTCATAAGCTATTTCAAGCTCGATATATATGCATGATATGATGTGCAAAATATCTAAATTTTGCCTAAACGCGATGTTAGCCTATTTCGGTCTTTTACCAAATAAATTACTAACGCATCCAATTTAATCCCAAATTAATTTTTTTCAGTTTCTATACCTCAATTGCACCCAAATTGACTTAATGTTCCTCAGTGTGATGCAAATTATCAGTCTTGGTAACATATTACGAAAATACCCCTAGTGGGTAAAAATTTATATTTTTACTCCGAAAATTCCCATTATTTTTCTAGGCTCATAATTCATCATTATTCATTATAATTCCTCAAATAAACATCAAGATCAGCAGCCAATATTCCCCTAGAAAATTCAGCCAATAATGGTAATGGAGGAAAATGAATTCTTTTCTTATTGTTTTGTTTCAAAATATGCTAAACTAACTTAAAACACTAACATAACTTAAAATCAAATTAATCTAACTTCATTCTGTCTCCATACCCATTTAGGCAGCCATGAATTCACCATGAAAACATGAAATCCAACCATGAAAAATAAGGAGAAAAGCATGGGAAAGGTAGATCACAAGTCAAAATCAAGAAATTTAACCTTTTGTCACTTATTTCCTTGAATTTTCACCAATTTTCCCTTAAATTTCTCCACCTAGGTTTTTGTTTTTCTTTTCCCCTTTGTTTTCTTGCTATGGCCGACCAAAATGAAGAGAAAATGGTGGTGTGGGCTGATTTTTATAGTTAAATAATATAATAATCTAAAGTTGCCACATGTCACTACATTATTGGTCTATTTTTTAAAATTCTTATCTTTTAAGCTTTAAATCTCCACCACACATTATTCCTTCAAATATTCATAACTTAGATAAAATTCTCAGACTTATCCAAAGTCTTGGTGAAGTAATTTTTAAAATTTACACTTTTGCCCCTGTAAAAGTCAAAAATTACATTTTTACCCTAAAAATTGAAAAATTGCCCATAGACATATTTTTCATCCCTTATACTCATACCATTCTCCAATTTGTCAAATGTGATCTAAATTCTCTCAAAATCTCAAATTTTGTCCGCGATTGGAAAAATTACGATTTTACCCCTACACTTCAAAAATCACCGGAATTAAACTCTTTCACTTCTAAACCTCAAATCATACTCCAATAAGTCAAATGGAGCAAAAACCTCTTTTCTAAAAATTTCCATTTTGTCCCCAAGTGGCAAATGACCATTTTGCCCCTAGATAGTGAAAATTTCGGTTTGACTCCAAATTGATCCTCGAACTCCGAATTACCATTTTGAGTCATCCATGAACTGTGAAACTCTTAATTTCACCTTAAAATTCCTATTTGAACTAGTTCGAGGCTTAATCGACTTAATTGTACCATTAGGGGCAATATCGTCTTTTATACATTCCTCGAACTTTCTAAATATGCAAACATTTTATTGAGCATGTAAATGACGTCGTAATTATTTTATAGAACAGGGTTTGACAAATACCAATTTAGCCATTCATGCCAATATTGCCATAAGCCAATCAATTAGAACCATAAATTCACAATACATCAAATGGTCTCCAATTACTTTATTTTCAAAGCCATCATTCAATTTCAAGACAATTTATACAATCATTTCATTTAAACACATTTTGTTTATAAAACCTAAAAATTAATCATTTAAACTAATTTTTCATAATATTCACCAAAATCAAATAAAAAGACCACTTTAGATAATTAAAATGATGATAAGGTTACTCACTATTTCGGGAGTCAAATTTTTTAGAGTACTCCGACTACTGATCCTCGGGTACAATTTCTTTGCCCTTATCGGAGGATTCACCACCTAGACATAATGCACAATCAAGCAATTTGCCACATTGGTGCTAAACCGTTATAAAACTATATGGATGCATTAAATGGAATGCAAATTGTTTGGATTATTGTCTAAACACGGTGTTCTACACAAATTCAATTGTGTACCTAAATAAAACGGTATTGGCCTAATTCGATCTATCACTCGATTAATTGGCCAATATGTCCAATTAACTCCATTTTTCTTCCAAATCTCCAAACCATCAAACACAAATCAAATAGCATAAAATTTAGCAAAATCATCTTCACATTTTCTCTAGGGAATTTCGGCCATGGTGGGTGCATCAACACTATGATTTTTCCTACTTGATTTTCTTACCATAATTCATCAGTTCCTAACCAATTCACTTGAAATAAAAATCAAATCCACCATCCACACTTTACATGGAAAATTCGGCCGATGATGGGTAATGGAAGAAAATGAATTTTTCTTGTTGGCTTTTCATGCTATACATCACTAACTAACTAAAAACACTAAAATATCTTAAAATCTAACCAAATCAAGCATCAAAACTCCTCCCCCCATGTCCGGCCAGCAAGGGATTCATCATGAAATCTTGATTCTCAACCATGAAAAATGAAAAACAATTCATAGGAAAGGTAAATCACAAGCTATAATTGAAAAATCTTACCTTTTGTCACTTGTTTCCTTGAATTTTCACACTTTTCCCTTGAATTTTTCCACCTAGGGTTTTTGTTCTTCTTTTCTTCCTTTGTTCTTCCTTTGGCCGGCCATAATGAAGAAAAATAGGCTGATTTTATGCTAATTTATAAGGAAATTAATAAATGGATGAGAATTTGACACATGTCACCATTCCATTGGTCCATGTGTCGTTCTTACTCATTAAGTAATCTCTCTCCACCATATAAATTTTCTCAATTATCCATGATAATATTGGGTAAAATCCATGTGCTGGACAGTGTTTTAGGTGGTGTAAAATTACAATTTTGCCCCTGAGGTGGCAAAATTACTATTTTACCCCTATGCTTGAAAAAAATGTCGGAATCAAAATTTTTCACTTCTCAAACTCAAATTATATTCTAAATAGTCAATCTTAGCCAAAAATTTCATCCAACACTCACATCTTAATCTCGGGTGGTAAAATGACCATTTTGCCCCTAGGTCATGAAAATTCTAATTTGACTCCAAATCGGTCCTCGAACTACGAATCACCATTTTAAGTCATTCTAGGAATTTAAAATGCTAAATTTCATCTTAAAATCTTTATTTGATCTAGTTCGAGGCTTAATTCAACTTAGTTGCACTACTAAGTACACTATCGACTTTTGACGATTTTTTGGGGCTTTTTAAGTATGCAAGCATATTGTCTATCACATGAATGATGTGGCTAATATTTTATAAGGTATGGCTTGATAGATATGCTCAAGAAATTTGATATGTTGAAGCTGAAATCAATTTCCACACCAATGAGTCCATCCACCAAACTCGACTTAGATGAAAAAGGTAATGATGTAGATCAAAAGCTCTATAGAGGTATGATCGGGTCTTTTCTCTACTTAATAGCAAGTAGACCAAATATTCAATTTAGTGCGTGCATGTGTGCTAGATTTCAGTCACAGCTTAAAGAATCACACCTAACAGTTGTTAAGAGAATTTTTAGATACCTCATAGACACTCAAGAACTAGGAATATGGTACTCTAGAGACTCAACTTTTAGCTTAGTTGGATATTTAGCTACTGACTTTGCTGGTAGTAGAACTGATAGAAAAAGCACTAGAGAAACATTCTAATTTTTAAGAAGGATGCTTGTGTCTTGGTCTAGCAAAAAGCAAAACTCAGTAGCTTTGTCAACAACCGAAGTAGAGTATGTATCACTAGGTAGCTGCTGTGCACAAATTATTTGTTTCAAACAATAATTAAAAGACTATGGAATAACTATGCATAACGTACCAATATACTGGGATAACACAAGTGTAATCAATATATCAAAAAACCCTGTGCAGCACTCTAGGACAAAGCACATTGAAATAAGACATCATTTTATTAGAGACCATGTTGTGAAAAAAGATATTAAAATAGAATTTGTGAACACTTTACATCAATTAGTAGACATTTTTACCAAACCTCTGAATAAAGATGATTCTGTGAGATTAGAAGAAATTTAGGCATGATTAGTATGAAGGAATTATAGGAAAACCTTTGGCTCTCACATAGAAAATAGAGTGCATTTAGTCGACTAAGGAAATTTTAGTCAACTAAGAGTGGTTTGACAGCATTAAATAATATGACTCAGTCAGTTTAGAGAAGGAGGAGTAAAATGGGGTAAAAATATTACCGGGTGCAAAGAGAAAGAAAAAATACTGCCAAAGGTAAACAAGCAAAATTTAAGAGGGAATTTTGAAATTATAAAGAATGAAAGTAGGGTAGCACTTAAGGGAAGGTGAGTAGTTTTTCAAAGAAATAACTGCTAACAACCTCTCCTCTTCTTTTCCTTAAAACTCGTTACTCTAAAAATAAAAATCCAAATCTTCCTGTTTGCCTCTAAAACTGACTCAAACCATTAGAAATTTCTGGAACCAAAATGGCTAGAACATCTCAGAGTAAAGAGATATCAAAAAAGAAGAAAGGGAAAAGGCCAACAGAGGAAGGAACAGGAATAGAAAGTTTGAAGAAGAAACAAAAAATCATGCCTGCTTCAGTGAAAGAAATATATGAGAAACAAAGAGAAAAGAAGCAAAAAACTGACAAGAAGAAAGAAACAGAACCTTCACTCCACAAAGGTACTAGTTCTTCTTCTTCAAAGTTTAGGAATTAGTTGCATGAATATAGGTTCAAAAATATCGAGAATGCACTAATCTCTTGTGGCAAAGTTATTGATTTGAAGAGTTTTGAGGAAAATGTAGAAATCCAAACTAGTTTATCTGACTACTTTGATGAACTGAAACTAAAGGTTACAGCACCTTTAAGAATATGTCTTATAGTCCAAGTCTAGTTGAAGAATTCTATTCTGGCATTGCTTTGAAAAGAAAAGAATTAATAGACTCAGATGATTATGATGAAGATGGTTTGAATGTATATTTGAATGGAAAAGAATTTATTGTGACTGCTGAAGATTTAGGAAACCTGCTGAAAATAGAATGTAAAGAAGGTGAATTTGAGCTGCTTGAAAAATATGATCCGTCCTCATTATGGGAGATCATCACTGGGAGGAAGGAAAAGTATTCCTAAAAGAACAATTCTAGATTGATAATCAGTCCTTAGATTAGGATTTTACATTATTTTATAGCAGCCAACATTCAGGGTAGAAGTGGAAGCCTTAGCTACTATAGCCTCAAAGACCTATGGCTGATGGAGCATGCCTTCAATGGAGTGTCTTTGAATCTTGGAAGATATATGATTGAAAAGATGAGAAGTGCCTATAGACTTGATAAGGTTAATCTGCCGTATGGGAATGTAATTACATCCCTTGTGCAAAAGAAAGGAATATGGGTAAAGAAGTATGATATGGACTTGCTAAAAACCAGAGATCAAGCTATTTGTTATGGGAGCTTGGTTAAAATGGGGTATACACTTGATGGGGAAAGGTTCATTAAAATCTCCAAGATTGGTCTAAGAAAAGAACACAGCCTACCTACTCAACTTGAATGAGCCTCTTCCAGATTCTCAAATGAAGTAATTTTGAACTTGCTCATGAGGATTGATGGAAAGCTAACTGACCAAGGAGTAAAGCTACAGAAAATTGAAGAAAAAATCACTGAGTTGGAAAACAAGCTGAAGGAGAAGGAAAACATGCCATCTGAACCTATGGCTGCAGACAGTTCTGCCACATCAAACACTGCACCTGCACAGCACGGAGCTGAAGGTTCAGTTGAGCCAGCAGAAAAATCTACTCCTCATGTTGAAAGTTTTGGCATTCAAGATGAAGGTTCCACCTACAAGTCTGCTAGTCCTGTTCTGCAAATTGAAGACTGTCCTCAAGGGGTTGATCAGCCAGCCAAGACATCATTTCCTGAACCTCAAAGCAAAAATGATTTAGAATAAGGGACAGAAGTGGTTGGTTCAGAGACAAAGAAACAACAAACATCTCCTCCAAATTCAGAGGAAGTTTCCATTATGGATGTCTTCCACCAAATGGTTAACGAGGGACAAGCTGAAAAAGACACTGCCAGGATAGAAACTCAAAAAGATGGTAGAGATGCAGGAATAGGAAATAAACTTACATTAGCTCCTAAAGTAAAGACTAAATTCGGGAAAGAAAAAGCCACTACAGCACTATCAACTAAGGCAAAACCACCAACCAAGGAAAAAAAGACTATGGCCACCAAGACAGCTTTTCTAAAGAGAAAAAAGTTTTTCAGGTTGGCAGAGAAATCCAAACCAGTTTTAGCCTTTTCTCCTTAGAGTTTAATCCCTGTTTCAAACAAGTCCTCACCAGAACCTTCCCCTAGACAGTCATCACCTCTCCGAGAGCCCTCACTTTTTCCTCTAAACCCTTTCTATGACACTAAATCCTCACCCTCTGGCACATCAGATGAATAGAAGCCCTTTCCTTTGATGTGACAAATAGGGGGAGTATAATGTGTGCAGGAATCAGAGAATAAATTTTAAAAAAAAATATTAGGGTGGAGGAACCAAGAACTTAGGGAAGAAAAGAAAGCAGAATCAAGAGCAAGAACTTAAAAAAAATAGAAAATAGGAAGCAAAATTGTCCAAGGGTAATTTCAAAATACTTTTTTATTAATTGCTATTTGTGCCATGGTGGCACTTGAACACTTAAGTTTAATTCTGTTGTTTATGTAGTTGTGTGTGAAAAGTGAATGCTGAAATGTTTATGTTGTTTAACTGCTACAAATTGAAGTCTGCTGATATTTTGTTATCTTGGTATTTTTACTGTCATGAACAAAATCTGTTGATGCTATGCTGATAAATGATTTTTATTATGGCATTATGAATGATTTTTGTTTGTAAATAGATATAGATGGGGTGTATAGTATATCAATTAAAACATGAATGATGGAAACAAAATCTGAAATCAATAAACTGTTGACAGTTGTTGGAACATTTATGAAAATTTGTCAACACTTACTGCTAAAAGTTTAATGATGATCTGCTAATACATACTTGCTGCAAATCACTCCATATTGGTGCACATATGTACAATGCCATTTTTTATCTAACAAAAATAAAATTTGATGGAATAAAGTAAACAAAATAGGCACATACTTAGGGGGAGCATATACTTAAGGGGAGCAATCCTCATTTTCTGTAGAAAACTAAAAAGAGTTAAAAAGACACTATGTTGTTAATCAAGGAATGTTTTGTCATCATCAAAAAGGGGGAGATTGTTGGCTCTATTAGTTTTTGATGATAATAAAACATTCCCATTTATTTGTGTCTAATACCTTTACTTGAGTGTGCAGGAAATTAATTAATTTAACTCCTCAAAGAGTATATCAAAAGAAAAAGAGGGATAAAAATAACAAGAAGTAAGTGTCTAACAAGGAGGAAGCTTATTGGTGAAACAAGGAAGAACGTTGGTTGGCCAAGATTCAAAATTGGAGAAATGGCGGGCTGAAGAGTTTGAAAAACAGAAGCAATTTATTCGATCAAGTCAGTCGACTAAGTGCTCTCTACCAAGATCTACAAATCAGAAACAAAATCAACTTAGTCAACCAAGTCAGTCAACTAAGATCTCTTTGTCTACAACTTGAACCAAAGCGCTATAAGACAGATTAACAGTTAGAACTCATCCTCAACTATTTTCAACAGCCATAAACTGTCAAACTGCCATCAAAATTGCATCTTCAAGTATAAAAGGGTCTTCCAACAATTAGAAACAAGTTTTTTAAAAGCCTTGAATGAGATTTGAGCTATAGAGAGTTGAAAAACCAGCAAATCTTCACTACACTTGTTTGCACTTAATTGCCTACTCTTTGCATTTGTATTTTGCACTCAATCTTGTACCAATTAGATCAACCAATGATCATAGGTACTTTCTTTTACTACTCTTCTTGCATTCTTAGAGTGAGGAAGTCACTATAAGAGTTGTTCAAGCTTGGGATAGCTTGATTGTTGAAGGTTGTGGTTGAGCCTTAGAAAACCACTTTGAGTTTTAGAAAACCACTTTGAGTTTTAGTTTAGCCAGTGAAAAACTAGTGTAAAAGGTTTTGGCTAAGCTTTGTAAAAACCCTTGTAAAGCTTGGTGAAAGCTTGTAAATTTCACTAGTGTTTAGTGAATTTGTGAGAAAATCCTTGGTTCGATAATCAAGGTAGTGGATGTAGGTCTTGGACCGAACCACTCTAGATTGTTGTGCATCTTATACTCTGTTTTTATTTTCTTAAGTTTTGGAAATTAGTTTCCAATACTGTTAAGAGCCAAATTGTGCTATTCACTCCCCCTCTAGCACATATTATCGAGACCAACATGATATACAAATTGCATGGTTTAGTACAAGTGCATCGTGTTTTCTAAAAAATCTTCTGTATCGTTTGCTTGTTCCCTTCTTATGTTCACACACTAAGTTTATACTCATTCTTTACAACGTCATGTTTTAGTTTTCAGGATTGAAGGTAGTTGGATCCTAGGTCAAGGTGCTCCCTTCTATTCATCTTTTGGTAGGTTCACTACGACTCTCAATGATAGCACCCACGCCTAGAGTCACTCCACTGGTTGTCAAGGGTCTGTTGTATGTTTATATGTGACGGTTTAATGTAAATTATGAGATTTGTTGTGAACTTTGTATGTACTAGGTTTTCACAATTTTAATTTTGAAGATATTGTTAATAGAAATTACGAGTTTTAAGTCCAAAAGAAAAAGAAGTGATACATGACCTACTAATAGGTTTACATAGAGAGGCTTGCTTTGGCCTGGTGGGCTATGCCTATTGGGCCTATGAGTTGATCATGGCTCGGGTTTTGCGTTGTGACAATATATGTAAAGGGTTTTAGAAATCGAGAAACAAGCTATTTATTACTATTTTATGTCAAAATGTGCCTTATTTGTTTGTGTGATGTGCATTCACACATAAACTTTATGTTCACCATGCTGATTTGATATCTAAACCTCATGCAAAGGTTTTACATTTGAAAGTCTTACAAATGGATTTATCATATCACCATGATTCGTATTTTGGAAATACATTTGAAATAAGCTTTTTAGAACCCAACTTACTTATAAATGGTTTTGTCAAACCAAGAGATTCGAGAGTAGGCTGAATGTTACATCGGGATAGTGTGACCCTTGTGTACAAGTGAGCTCTACCTAAAGAACCTTTGGGTTGCCGACGGGCTGTTAGTCGTGGCTAGGCCACAGCCTGTGATATATATATGTACGTGGCAAGGCCACAGGATGATATACGTGGCTAGGGCACAAGTTGATATATGTGGTTGCAACTTCATGATTTCTCCAATGTTGGCCAACATCGTCAAGACTACCATGGTTGTAGGAATCTGGTGGAGGGGGGCCTCCTGGATGTTATTACGTGGAAATGGGTCCATGGGTTGATTATTATGATTACCTACTCGAGAGTGATATCTCTTTGGGTTTTCAAACATGTATTCTTTTGCATGGTGAGAATCACAAGTTCTTTCGCAGCTCTTTTATTTATACGATGATTTTGTATTTAATTCCTTGAGGATGAGATGATTTATGAGCTTGTGTATAAGATTGGACAATGCTTGATTTTATGAGAGCATGCTTGCTTATGCTGGTTTGATTTGAGTAAAGGATGTTAAATGATTTCGATGGTAGAAATCTTTCACTTGCACTGATTTTGATACATTATTTGAACTTATTATTCTGCATCACAAATCTTGGGTTATACGTAAGGCACAAATGTTGCACTTGAGTTCAAATTATTTATATACATTCTCATGTTTTTAACATTAAAATTTTCTGCCCTTAGCTTGTTTCCCATCTATGCCCTGCTCACGGAGTTGATGATCATTGAGTATGTTAGACTCACCCCTTTATCTTCCCCTTTTTGTAAATAAGTGATAAGCTTAAGTGTATTTCCTTAGCAAATTTGACTTGCTAAGACGTAGGTAATGGCATCTCTTAGACTTCCACTCCAAGTCGCTCCGCTGCATAGGGGTCGTGTTGTGTAAAACAGTTAGACTTATAAAATTTATTAGTTTATTGGAATGTAATGGATCCTAAGTGTGATGTTTAAATTTACCTTAAAGTTTACTAGAATTGGATATTGTTACCTAGTTGCTATTTCTTAATTACAGCTTTTTATTTTGGTTTAAGTAAATGACAGTATTATTACAAGTTGATTCACTTATGCAGTAAAATGTTTGAATAGTTAATAAGAATCTCAACTAAGGCTTGTTCGGGATTTGGTGGGTTCTCCCACAAGTCTTGGATGCTGATAACGATCGAGAAAAGGGTCATTACACTCAAATTTGGGTCGTGACATATACACTTAACTTGCAAGAAAAATTTGAACTCCTTATTGTTATTAATGCACATATTAAGTGGGAGCGTATACCTAAGGGGAGCAATCCCTAAATCTGCACATAAAGTTTATTGCTTTAATGACATTGCACTCTTAATCTATGGGTGTTTGTCATCATTAAAAAGGGGGATAATATTGACTCCATATGTTTTTAATGGTAACAAAACATTCTTTATTCATTAATGTCTTAGTTCACTATTAAGTGTGCAGGATAAAGTTAATTCCCTTAATAAAATTGCTGATTAAAGGCAAGCTCACTTAAAAGATGGGTTAATAAGTTAATGTGAGAAAGAAAAAAAGGGTTAGTGAGAACAAAACCTCATTAATGGATTAACGTAGAGCCTTAACCAGTTAAGGCATAACCTGACACTATATAAAAGCAAAATAGAAAAGCCTTAATCAGTTAGCATAAGGCTTAATTGATTAAGAAAGAATTAGAAGCTAAAAATAAAGGCACACTAATTGGTTAAGGAATTGGGTTAATTGGTTAGAGCATAATACCTTAAGTATCTTCAAGCACCAAAGTCCTAATTCAACTTGAAGATGACCATTAACAGGAGCCAAAACGAAGAAATTCAATTCAAAGAATTTTTAATTGGTTAAAGCATATTTTATTCGATTAACGATGAAAGGAGAGAAGCTTCAATCAGTTAAAGGGAGGGTTAACCAATTAAAGGAAGTTTGCTTGATAGAGAACTTTGAAAACAGAGAGTTCTTAATTAGTTGAGTCTTTTTTAATTGGTTAACACAATGAAAAGAGTTGCTAGACAATGCAAGTTAGAGAAAAATTAATCAATTAGAGCCTAGCTTTAACCAGTTAACGGAATACTATCTGCCTATTTGAATTTAAATGCTAGAAGAGAAAATAATAGTTAAAATGGCATCAGACTTTTTTTTAGTATCTAGAAACTATCTTTAACAACAAAATCTGACTCTCCAAGTATAAAAGGAAGCTTCAACGATCAAAGAAGCAAAAGATAAACACATAAAATCTTATTTTGAGCAAAAAACAAAGAACATTCTCTTACATAGGTGTTATTCATTCCTATTCTTGTAAAAGTGTTTGAGCTTGATTGTATTCATCTTAGGTTAGCAAAAGAGATCACGTGTACCTTTTTAACTTCTTAATTCTTTGTTGGTTAGAGTGTGGGAAGCACTTTAAGGTTATTTGTACAGGATTAAATCTTGGGTTATAAGCTACCTTGTAAAAGCTTGGTGGAAGCTATTAATGCTGCTGGTATAATGGAGATGGTTTGAAAATCCTTGATCGGGAGATTAGGGTAGTGGATATAGGCTAAGGGGACTAAACCACTATAAATACTTGTGTTTTGTCCACTTCCCTTTACCTTTTTTTTTTTCCTTAGTGCCTTTTAACCTTAACAAATTTTAATCTTTCCATTTTATCTTACAAATAGTTTTAAGCACAAGAGCTGACTTCAAAACAATTTTTAAAAGTACTATTCACCCATTTTTAGCATTTTTTAAGACCTAACAATCAGCAAGAAGAGAACAAGTCCTTGAGGGAATAACAGTTCCTTTTGTACAAGGCCTTCTTTCTAGCATCTGTAGACTTACCATTCAAGCTAATAATTTTGAGATTAAGCCAACAATCATTCAAATGATTTAGACTTTAGTTCAATTTGGAGGATTGTCGAGTGATGATCTTAATGCAGATATTGTGAATTTCCTAGAGATTTGAGATCCACTTAAGACCAACGACATTTTCAATTATGCCATTAGATTGAGGCTCTTCTTGTCTTCAATGAAAGACCATGGAAAGAGTTGGTTGAATTTTTTTCAAGCTAAATTCATTAGTGTTTAAGATGATTTCGCTCAGAAATTCTTGGCAAAGTTCTTTTCACCAACTAAGAAATCAAATATGAAAAATGATATCACCTCTTTTGCGCAATTTGATTCAAAATAATTGTATAAGGCTTGGGAGAACTATAAAGATTTACCTACAAAATGTCCTCACTACAAGTTACCTCAATGGCTACAAGTACAAAATTTCTATCATGGCTTGCTGGGACTAATTAGAACAATCGTTGATGCTACAGTAGGAAGGGCACTAATAGGTAAATTTATTGGTAAGGCTTATGGCTTGTTAGAAGAGATGGCTTCCAACAATTACCATTGGCCATTCAAGAGACTGGGTCCAAGAAAGTTGCTGGTATTCATGAGCTTGATGCAATTAATGCCTTGATTGCACAAATGGCGACTCTCACTAAGAAAATGATACATTGGTTGTCCATGCTATTTAGAGTCCTTTTACGACATGTGAGTTATGTGGAGATAGGCATTCTAGTGATCAGTGATCAATTATGCAAAATCTGTAGAGCTTGTTGAAAATTTTAAAGACAATAGAATTATCCGTACTCCAACGATTACAATTCTGGTTGGAAGAATCATCCCAATTTTTCAAGGAGTAACAACCAAGGATCCTTATCAACAGTAACGCTAAATTTTCCTCCTAGTTTTCCACCGCAAGCTAAAGCTCCTATGCTTCAAAAAAAGCCAACAATGGAAAAGATCTTCATGTAATACATGACTAAGAATGATGTTATCATTTAGAGTCAAATAGCATCACTCAAAATCTTGAGACACAAATGGGTCAGTTAGTTCATGCCATTAATAATAGACCTCAGGGTACTTTACATAAGGTCACTAAACCCAATCCTAGAAGAAATGTAAGGAGTATTATAAGGCAATTACACTCAGGACTGGTAAAGAGGTAAAAAATAGTATTGTGCAATCTGATGATCCAATTAAGCCTGTTGAAAAAGAAGTTGAAAGTGGAAACGTTGAAAAAGAAATTGTGGTTGAAAATTCTAATGATCAAACTCAAGGAGAGAAACCTCAATTAAATTCATCACAACCATCATCACCCTTCCCTCAACATTTTCAAAAGCAGAAGCTTGACAAGCAATTTCAAAGATTTCTTGAGGTATTTAAAAACATCATATTAATATTCCTTTTGTTGAAGCTTTGGAAAATACGCCAAGCTATGTGAAGTTCTTGAAAGATATTTTGACCGAAAAGACAAAATTGGGTGAGTTTGTGACTGTTGCACTCACTAAAGAGTGCAATGCCATGATTCAAAAATAAACATCCCTCAAAGCTTAAAGATATAGGCAGTTTTACCATTCTATGCACTATTGATACATTGTGTTTTGCAAAAGCTTTATGTGATTTGGCTGTAAGTATAAATTTAATGTCATTGTCCAATTATCAACAACATGGTTTGGGAGAGATTAACCCTACTTCTGTGACTTTACAACTTGCTGATAGAAACTTCACCTACCCAAGAGGTATTCTGGAAGATGTCTTGGTAAAAGTTGATAAGTTCATTTTTCCTTTATATTTTGTTGTGCTTCATGTCACGACTCAAATTCTAGGCCATGACCGACGCATGGGCCTAATAGATGTAGCCCACAAAGCTCAAGAAAGCCTATTTATATATAAACTGTTCATCCTTCCATTATAAGTGACTAAAGTCACATTTCATAATTTCAATTCAAAGTTTACATATATTGTCTAAAACATATGTCTTAATAATTTACATCGGGTTTGTCTGTACATAACAAAGAGATTCTCGACTTCCAACCGAGAGACCCGGGTGAAAGTATAGCTATCGAATGCTGAGGTACCTACCAAGGAGACGAATCTACAAGGACACCTTGACCTAGTTACCGACTACCTCCTAATCTAAAAACATGAAGTTGAAAACAGTGAGTATAAACCTAGTGAGTGAACAAAGGAAGGGAACAAGCAATCGATAAGGAAAGTTTAAAGAAATCATAATGCTCTTATTTTTAAAACAATGTAATTTAGTTTAGTTCTTATTAAAACCCTTCTTTTAAACCCTTAATGAGTTAATCACTTGACGATAAAGGATCCATGCACTAACAAAGGATTTGAAGAGTGAAAACTTTAATAGCATTCAAGCAAGTAAAGTGAAACGACGGGTCCTCGCTACAACGGAAAGGCATTCTCGCTACAGCGAAATTTGGGCTCAAATTGTCAGCTAGCTAAAGGTTTCTCAACTAGCAGAGGGTTTCTTACTAAAACCCCTCATGTGCACTCCCACACGTACATAGCTAGGTCATCATTACCACACAAAAAGGAACATCTAATGCATAATATACATATCAATAAAATGTGTTAATGCATGAACCATTTATATGGCACATTTTCACAATATTTAACATTTTACCAAAGGCTGGTTCCCTAGGTATATTTTTAAAGCAAAAACAAATGAACTTGCAAATGATTCATTTAAATATGTGGGCACTTCCCAAAACATTTTGAAATGCAATTTCACTCACCGATATTTGTAAAATCTTTACCCAACTCCAACTTCCTCTAATGGTTCAAATGGGGCGATGGGGCTTCGTTGGAACCTTGGTAGCTTTGTAATTGAAATTTTTTCCAAAAATTTCCAAGCTATTATAGAAGCTCCCTCTTTCTCTCTCTAAAACACCTAGCTAGTGAGAAAAAGTACGGAAGTAAGACTTTTCAAGGGTTTTAAAGTGAGAGAGTGAAAGAACATAAAAGGTTTTATGGAATGGTGCACAAAAGCATGAAAATTGGAGCTAGCTTAAGAGAAGTTATAGAGATTTACCAACAAGCTTCCATGGAGGATGAAAGCAACGTGAGATGGGAGGAAGAAGAAGAATAAGCTACTAGAGAAATGAAGAAGTTGCTGGAACAAATGATATTTATAGCTAAAGCTTATCCAATCTATTTTTAAATTACAAAAATGCCCTTAACAAGTTAACTTGTTCTCCTCCAATCCTTTGTGCAATCTTTTTACTCTTTTGACACTGGGACAAGGTCCATAATGGTCTACAAATACGCAGGTTCACAAAAACTTAAAATTTTGACTCAAGATGAAAAATGACCATTTTGCCCATACCTTAGAAATCATCATTATTTTTACTTCCTTCATGATTTTACCTTTATTTTCATCATTCATTTATTCCTTAGGCCTACTTAGGCCTTAATTTTGTTTGAAAGCACACTTCTAAGGGCTCACTAAGGAAATGATGAAATTACCCCTAGTCAGTGATATCGCGTCTACTTCTAGCTACGAGTCTATAAAGGTTAAGGTCTCACACTTGACATGGAAGATGATCATGAAATACTGATCATTCTTGGGAGACTATTCTTAGCTATTGGTAGAGTTCTAATTAATGTTGAAAAGTTGAACTTTAAGAGTTCAAGACCAATAAGTAACGTTTAATATTTTTAGAGTTTTAAAATTTCTAAAGAATTGTAATCAGTGTTTTGTAGTTAATGTGGTGAATAGTGTCACTTATGAGGTATTTATGGAGAATTATTGTAATGATCCACTTGATGCTTTTCTAATCTCTACTTGTAAAAGTGATGATGATAAAGTTCTTGAATGTGCAAAATTATTGGATGCCCTATCACACTGCATAAAACCTCAATTTGAATCCTTGGAATCACCAACTTCATCATCATCACCAACCAGGCCTTCCATTGAAGAGCCACCCACACTTGAGCCATTTCTTAATCATTTGAAGTATGCTTTTCTAGGAGACTCATCTACTTTACCAGTCATTATTTCTTCCTCCCTTACTAACATGCAAGAAACAAGCTCCTTCGTGTGCTAAGAGAATATAAAAAGGCAATAGGGTGGACCATTGCAGACATCAAAGGAATTAGTCCATCTATTTGCATGCATAAAATCCTTTTTAATGATAGCCACAAGGCAACAATTGAGCATCAACATAGGTTGAATCCAATCATGAATGAAGTGCTTAAGAAGGAGATTAACAAGTGGTTAGAAGTTTGTACTATATATCCTATCTTAGATAGCACATAGGTAAGTCCAGTCCAATATGTGCCAAAGAAAGGAGTTATGACTGTAGTTGCCAATGCCAACAATGAACTCATTTCTACTAGAACTATGATTGCCTGAAGGGTTTGTATGGACTACTAAAATCTCAACAAAGCTGCTCAAAGAATCACTTTCCTCTTCCATTGATTATTCAAGTGATTGATAAACTAACTAGTAAGGATTTCTATTACTTTTTGGATGGTTATTCTAGGTACAACTAAATTGCTATTGCACTTGAAGATCAAGAGAAAGCCACCTTCACTTGTCCAAATGGGACTTTTTCTTTTTGAAGAATGCCATTTGGACTTTCACTGATATGATTAAGTAGTGTTTGGAGGTATTTATGGATGATTTTTTAGTTTTTGGAGATTTTTTTGATGATTGTCTACAAAATCTTGCTAGAGTGCTTAAAAGATGTGAAGAAAACAACTTGGTGCTGAATTGGGAAAAATGTCACTTCATGGTGCAAGAAGGTATAGTTCTTAGACATAGAGTTTCTAGCAAAGGCTTAGTAGTAGATAAAGCAACGATTTAGACAATTGACAAACTTCCACCACCGGCATCAATGAAAAGTATTTAAAGTTTTCTTGGTCATGGTTGTTTTTATAGGCATTTCATTAAAGACTTTTCTAAAGTCTCCAAGCTACTAACTTTTTGGAAAAAGAGACAGTTTCCACTTTGATGATGCATGCCTTGAGCCATTTATGGAGCTAATAAAAAGATTGGTTTCTGCACCTATTATCACAATCACGAATTGGAGCCTTCCATTATAGCTTTTGTGTGTGCAAATGATTATGCGGTTGGCGCAGTCCTAAGCCAATGAAAATAAAAGATACTCCATCAAATTTATTATGCCGGCAAAACATTGTCTAAAGCCTAGATGAACTACACCACTATTGAAAAGGAGCTGCTTACTATAATATTTGTATTTGATAAATTTTGCTCCTACATTGTTGGCACTAAAGTCATTGTTTATACTAATCATTCGACAATGAAATATCTTACTAAAAAGAAAAATGCCAAACCATGCTTGATAAGGTGCATGTTTTCACTACAAGAATTTGACTTAGAAATTTGAGATAGAAAAGCTACAAAAAATCAAGTGGTAGATCATCTTTCAAGATTGGTGAATGGGACACAAGCTGGTAATTCAACTGTGACCAATGAGAATTTTCCAAATGAATAGTTGTTTCATGTGAACAAGCAAAAAAATTTACCATGGTATGTTGATTTCGTGAACTAAATTGTACATAATCTTTTTCCTCCTAATTTGAATTCTCAACAAAAGAAAAAATTCTTGCATGATATCAAATATTATGTTTTGGATGAAGCTTTCTTGCTCAAGCAATATGAGGACCAAATTCTTAAATGGTGTGTTCTAGAGGATGAAATTGAGAACATACTTTACCATTGTTACTCTTTAAATTGTGGAGGACAATATAAAGGTCAAAGAACCATAACAAAGGTTCTTTAATAAGGTTTTTATTGGACTGTAATTTTTAAAGATGCTCATTATTTTGTTAAAAAGTGTGATAGATGTCAGCACATTAGCAACATCTCATAAAGATATGAGATGCCTCTCAACAATATCCTCGAGGTGGAGATTTTTGATATTTGGGCAATTCAATTCATGGGTCCATTTATGCCTTCATACAATAATCAGTGTATTCTGGTTACTGTTGGTTATGCATCTGAATGGGTTAAAGCTACAACACTCCTCGACTTATGACTCTAAGGTGGTGATGAACTTCTTGAAAAAGAATATCATCAATCGTTTAGGCACTCTTAGAGTTATTATCAGTGATGAAGGTTCTAACTTTTGCAATAAGTATTTTGCGGCACTACTTGCTAATTATGGAGTTAAACATAAGATTGCCATAGCATACCATTCGAAAACAAGTGGTCAAGTTAAAGTATCCAGCAGAGGAATCAAAAGAATTTTGTAAAAAATTGTGTGTCCATCCATAAAAGATCGGTCCAAGAGGTTGGGTGACGCATTATGGGCATATAGGACTGCGTCCCAAACTCCAATTGGGATGTCTCCATTAGATTGGTTTTTGATAAAGCTTGCCATCTGCTAGTTGAACTTGAGCATAATGCATACTAAGCAAGAAAGAAATTCAATTTTTATCTCCAAGCAGTTGGTGAAAAGTGTCTCTTACAACTTAATGAGATGGATGAGTTTTGTCTTCAAGCTTATGAGAATGTACATATCTATAAAGAGAAGAACAAAAGATAGCATGATAAAAGGATCATCATGTTAAGAACAGCATGGTTAGAGTATCAATGCAATATAACAAACAAAAATTAAAACAAATTGAAACCATGCTTTCTACCTTGGATGGCCTTGGTGGCTTAATCCAAAGTAAAAACACCATGTAAAAATCAAAGAATGATATTACCTTGCCAATTGATATTGTAATCGAATAGCTTCGTTTTGCTGTTGAAAAATCATGCACACTTCCAAGATTGAAAGAATCCTAGCCAACCACTCGCTTAGCCTCCAATGTTCCACACATGATTGCAACTGAACCTTCCCCATGGAGAAAGCTTTCAACCACGAACTTGTGCTTGCAAGTCGACAACGGTTTATCCTTTCTTATTCTTTGATTTCCAACAGAGAACCACTAGAGAGGTCATTCTCGATTTCTTTAAAGGGTGGCGGCACTCAAAGAAAGCTATTAGTTTTTATCTAAAAACTAACACACTTATCAAAAATAGTGGTTATCATGTGATTTAAGTCTAACTTAAACTATTTTAATTAGGTTCTTAGAATTAGAAAGCTAGTATACGATTTAAGTCTAACTTAAATCATCACACTCTCAATTTAATCTATATTGCAACCATTTATGTGTGACCCATTAGGTTCCTAACATGTTGAAATGGAATTGAATTATAATCTTATTAATTAATTAATTTAAATAAATCCTATTCAATTAAAATTAACTAATTCAATTCCATAGACCAAGATTGGCATCGAGCAATGCATCATGGCCACCCAATTGTTAAGAGAGTCAAAGGATTCTTTGACAACCTTTTAGTGTACAATCTTACAATATAATTCATTCCCTCACCATATACCCAGAGATGATTAGAGCTTATTGACCTCCATATTTGTTCTCGCAATTACATCATTAGCTTTAGAAAGACTTATGAAGCTCATTTCATAATCTCCTAATCACCTTGGCTAAGGATTTTATTAAGCTAATATCAACCAAGCACTACTGAGATATTTCCCCTTGAATCACTTGAGGTGATGATTCCTATATTCACCACCCATTTGCCTTCATATGCTACATACTATACCTAAAAGCATCATGTTTTGCCATCCTTGGTTAGGCATCCATGAGAATGAAATCAAAGCATAGTTCTCCTCATAGAAGACACCTAGTGTCTCAAGTCTAAGGAGTAGTTACACAACTGACACATGAGAAACACTACATAAACACTAGAGTGAAAAACTTAATGCACTTCTCATATTGAGTTATGTTCTACGAACTTGCTCATCCATGGCAAGCACCCACATGTTAGTTTCAACTATCTTTATTCTTCAACCTATGAGAGTGGTTGCTTAGTTCACAAGGAACATAGCATGTGTCGATCTTTAACAATTATTGATGTCGCATCTTAATAATACAATTATCCAGAGGTTTTAGGAATAATGCTTTGATGCATAAGGATCTCATAATTGTATACTAATAAAATTCCTTTGCAAGGCATATATAGTTCTGTGGGCTTTATCTACATAATTATAAATAGTACTTAGATCACAAACGCATGGATAGTTACTATGAATAACAAAATGTCATACATGAATATCTCAAAAATCAAATTCCCATACAACCACATATTCATTTGTTGGGCTCGTACTAACAATCTCCCACTAGCATTAAAGCCAATCACTTATGTATCTAATACTAATGTTCTCAACATGATTATGTTTTTGTTGGGACAGCGCTTTAGTGAAAGGATCAACAACATTATCCTAAGTGGGTAAATCCTCTATTGCAAATGTCCCTTTTTCTAATGATCTCCCTGATCACATGGTAACATCACAATACATGTTTGCATTTCTATGAGACCTTCGTTCCTTTGCTTGTGCAATGGCTCCATTATTATCATAATACAAGGTATTGGAGCAACAATGTTAGGACCACATCAAGTTTAGTAATGAATTTCTTAATCCAAACCACCTTTTTTGCTACCACAAACACAGAGATGCATTTGGCCTCAATTGTAGAATGTACAGTCATATCTTGTGTGGAACTCTTCGAACTCACTGCACTTCCATTGAGTGTGATTACATATCCTCTTTGTGACTTGTTATCATTTCTGTCAATTTGAAAGTTTGCATCCACATAATCTCTAACTTGGAGTTCACCTCCTCTATAGACTAGAAATACATCCTTAGTTCTCTGTAAATACTTCAGGATGTTTTCACAACTATCTATTGACCCTTGCTAGAACTAGCTTGGTATCTACTTGTGACACTCAGAGCATGAGATACATCTGGTTTAGTTCAAAACATCCCACACATGATCAATCCTATTGCTGATGCATATGGGATCTTATCCATGCGATCTCTTTCCTCTTAATTCTTTGGACACATGTCCTTTGAGAGACAAAATGCCTTGCAACATAAGCAGTTTATCACGACCCAAATTCTGGGCCATGATCAGCACATGGGCCCAATGGACGTAGTCCACTAAGCCCAAGCAAGCCTATTAATCTGACGTGTTCATCATTCCATCATAAACTGCTAAGTCACATTTCATAACTTAGGGTCAATATAATATTAAACATTTGCCACCTCATATTGGCATACCAAACAAGTGTATATAGGTTGTCTACAACATGTATCTTAATAATTTACATTAGGTTTGTCTATACACAACAAAAGATATACTCGACTTTCAGGGGAGAAACTCGGATGAATGTACAGCTATTGAATGCTGAGACACCTACCAAAAGATGGATACAAGTCTACAACGACACCTCGTCCTAGTTACCGGCTACCTCGTGATCTGAAAACATGAAGTTGAAAACGGTGAGTATAAACCTAGTGAGTGAACAAGGAAGGGAACAAGCAACCATAAGGGAGAATTTAAAATCATGATGCACTTGTTTTAAAACAATGCAATTTAATTCATTTGTATTGAAAACCCCTCATTAAACCCTTAAATATTAATCACTTGGTAATGATGAACCCATACATAACAAATAATTTGAAAAATGAAGGCTTCAGTGATACACAAGCAAGTCCAAACGAGAATGCCTTTCCGCTGCAGCGACGTTGGGATTAAGTTATTAGCCGAACAAGGGTTCCTTAACTGGTAAAGGGTTTCTCACCAAACCTACTCATTTTAAACTTAATTTATTTATTCCTTAATGTTGGAAGTCCAAGCTCAACTATGGTACCAAAGAAATGGAAAATGGAGCAGCAACTGAACTAAAAAGGAAACAAAATAGAAAGTTTTTCGCTATAGTGAAATTTTGGTCCTAAAACAGAATGTTTCTCTCTGTAGCGAGAATGAATCTCGCTGCAGCGAGAAGCTATGGTACTTTTCTCGCTGCAGCGAGAATGCATTTTCATTGCAGTGAGAACCAAACTGGTGAGGCTCTCAAAAACCCGAGAGTTTCTCACTGCAACGAGAATGAATTTCGCTGCAGCGAGAACAGAGCGACATGAACAAGATTTCCATTCCCCCAATAAAAGCCATCCTGCTAAAATGACATCGACAACATGAAACACATGAAATCCCCAAAATGCAATCTATCAAATTTGACATACATTTCAATCATATATCATTTTCATGCTTTTTCATTTCATAAGTAAAGATATGCATACATACATAAATAACATCCACATCATCATAATCACACCCGGCTCATGTACATCCCCCCACATCGTGCACATAGCCTGCGCCATCGTGTGCATCCCCCCACATCGTGCACAATCAATGCCATGTGTACATCCCCCCACATCATGCACACGGGCACTATCATCATCCATCTCTCACGCCACCATCATTACTGGCATGTGCATTCCCCACATCGTGCACACACACGGTTACAGTCATCATACACAATATCGATCATCATGCACAACACACATATATATATTTATCATTATAATGCAATAATGCATGAATCCATAGCAATCACACATCACAACATAAAACCATTTAGCAAAAGCTTGTTCCCAAGACACTTGTTTTTATGAAAAACTTGATAATTCATTCAAATGTGTGGCAAATACATTATATTCCCCCAATACAAGTTTTGAAGGCAATTCACTCACCGGTATATTTTGAGCCTTTAGCTGACTCTCATTCCCCTAATGATTCAATTGGGGTGATGGGGCTTCGTTAGAACCTACCATCAAATTAACATTACCATAATGTCAATTCATACTTATAAACCTTAAAAGTTATCCCTTAGCAAGCTTTCAATTGCCACTTTAAATGGCTATTTATGTTCACTATCTTAATGACTATAAAAGGAATGAACATACTCAACAATAAAACAGCTCATAATCCCAATTACTAGCCATTATTCACAGCTAAAAAATCAAGTTTAGTTCATCACTCACCCTAGGGTTTCTTTGTAGTTGAATTCTCTTCCAATAGCTTCCAAACAAATGGTCTAATTCTCTTTTTCTCTCTCTCAAATGCCCAACTAGTGAGAGAAAGTATGAAAATAAGATTTATCAAGGGTTTTGAAGTGAGAGAGTGAAAGAATACAAGGATTCTTATCAAAAGGGCACAAAAGTATGAAAATTAAAGCTAGAGAGAGAAAATTATGCAAGCTCCATATCAAACTTCCATGGAGGTTGGAAGCAACGTGAATTGGGAGGAGAAGAAGAAGAAGAAGAAAAGCTACTGGAAAAAAAATGGGAGAAGAAGCTGCTGGAACAAAAAGATATTTATAGCCAATCTTATCCATTCCACTTAAATTACCAAAATACCCCTCCACAAATTAACTAACTCTCCTCCAACCCTTTATGCAATCTTTTTACTCCTTTGACATTGGGACAAGGTCCATAATAGTCTAGAAATGCTTGGGTTAGTGAAAACTTAAAAATTTTGACCCTAGGTCAAAAATGACCATTTTGCCCCTATTGTGAAAATTATTGTCATTTCTGGTTTTCTTCATGTTTTCATCATTATGCATCACTTATGTTGTCTTATGCCTATTTAGACCTTAAAATATCATAAAAACACCTTCTGGGAATTTATTAAATGAAATGACGACATTACCCCTGGCTTGTGTTTTTACATCTATGCTTAGTTATAAGCCTATAAAGGTTGAGGTCTCACATAGTTGCCTTTTCTTAGACTCCATCATGCTAAACCTCTTTAGCACATTGTCTATGTATATGGATTAGGAGAGACCTTGCAACAATTTATATCTATCTCTTTAGATCTTTATTCCTAGAATATAAGTCGCTTCTTTCAAATCCCTCATGGAGAATTGTTTGAATAGCTAAATCTTTGTAGATTATAGCAATGGTATATCATTTCCTATGAACAATATGTCATCAACATAGAGCATTAGGAAAATTATGACATTCCCACTGGCCTTTCTATAGACACATGGTTCTTCCTCATTTTTGATGAAGTCAAACCCTTTTACAACGTCATCAAAATAGATGTTCCAACTCTAAAAACCTTGATTAGGTCCATAAATGGACTTTTGAAGCTTGCACACCTTGTTAGCATTAGCATTGGATGTAAATCTTCAAGTTGTGTCATATATACTTTCTCATACAAATTCTCGTTAAGGAACGCCATTTTCACATCCATTTGCCATATTTCAAAGTCATGGTATGCAACAATTGGTAGCAAAATCCTAATGGATTTAAGCATAGCAACTAGTGAAAAGGTTTCCACAAACTTAATTCCTTGTCTTTGTTTGTAACCTTTAGCTACTAGTCTAGCTTTAAAGATTTACACCTTGCCATCTACAATGGTATTTCTGTTAAAGATCCACTTACACCTAATGGGTTTTATCCCTTTAGGTGATCCAACAAAGTTCATACTTGGTTAATATCCATGGCATCCATTTTAGGTTTCATGGCTTTTAGCCATTTCTTAGAATTGATGTCCAGTATCGCCTCCTCAGAGTTTGTAGGCTCATCATTTATGGGCAATACATCCCTTTCCAAGAGAAATCCATATTTCTCTAGAGCTTGACGTATCTTACTAAACCTTTTAAATGGTTTGGCCTATTGAGATTCTGGTTGTACATCAAATACCACAATTTTAAGCTCAAGTTAGAATGGAATGTCGATTTGTGGGTCTCAAACTTTTTCAGATACAACTTTACTCCAACTAGCCCTTTCAATTAAGAGCTTTTTATCAAGAAAAGTGGCATTCCTTGAGACAAACACCTTTTGCTTAGTGGGATTATAGAAGTAATATTTGTGTGTTTCTTTAGGATATCCTACAAATTTACATTTTTTTGATCTTGCTCTTAGCTTATCAAACATTATATGCTTCACATAAGTAATACATCCCCAAATCTTGGCATAAGATAAGTTGGGCTTTGTCCCACTCCATATCTCATACGGTGTCTTGTCAATTGATTTGCTAGGAACCTGGTTCAGTATACAAGTAGTAGTTTCTAAAACATATCCTCAAAAAATATAAGAAGATCTACCGACTCATTATGGATCGAACCATGTCCAAAAAAGTTTGATTCCTTCTCTAAGACAGCTAATT
Source organism: Theobroma cacao (assembly GCF_000208745.1). Taxonomy (NCBI): domain Eukaryota; kingdom Viridiplantae; phylum Streptophyta; class Magnoliopsida; order Malvales; family Malvaceae; genus Theobroma; species Theobroma cacao. The sequence goes on along the minus strand of NC_030854.1, from coordinate 12,132,866 downwards.
GATTTGTGGAGTCCTTGGAGGAGTCCATTATGCAAGAATCGCATTCTCTTTTAGATTACTTTGAAGCCCTTGGGTAAAATATTCTCTAAATCTAAAAGTGAGAATATCTTACCAATTTGTTTCTCAGCCACGACTCTCTATTCTTTGAACATTTCAAGGGATTCAAATTTATGTTTCATCAATACACATAACCATGGCAAAAATGGTCATCTTTGAAGGTGATGAAGTAGGAGTATCGTCCTCTAGCACTAGTATTCATAGGACCACATACATCCAAATGCACAAGACCTAGCAACATCCTAACTCGTTCACCATTTGTGGTGAAAGGCGACTTGGTCATCTTACCAAGGAGACAACACACATACATTCCATAAGATTCATAATAATTGAATTGATATAACCTTGTTTGTGTAACTTGGTTAAGCAAGTCTCATTGATGTGTCCAAGCCTACAATTGTTGATGTAAGATAGTTTTAGATTATTTTTCTTTGCTTTCTTGAGCTCTATAATGAGTATGGGTCTATTAGGATCAAAGAAATAGAAATCGTTTAAATGTGTCCCTACACCACAGTGCATTTCTCCTTTAGAGAAAGAACAATAATTTCTCTTAATGCTAAATTCAAAATCATCATACAATGTCAAGTATGACATAGACATGATATTTCAAGATATGGAAAGGACATAGTAGCAATCTCTTAATTCCAAGATCAACCCAGAAGGTAAAGGTATGGTAATTGTTGTTACAACTAATGCAACAACCTTTGCTCCATTTCCTACTCTTAAGATCGCTTCTCCCTTTGTCAATCTTTGACTTGTTTCCAACATCTTCATGTCATTACATAGGTGTGACCCACATCTAATATGTTGACTCCATTAGTTTTTGATGATAATAAAACATTCCCATTCATTTGTGTCTAATATCTCTACTTAAATGTGCAGGACAAAAATTATATGTCAAGAATAAATCAATCATTAAAAGGCACACATAAAAAATCATATGAATAAGGAGCCACAATTGATCAACAGAACAAAAGCCTCTTAGTTGGATAATAAAGGGTATTAATCAGTTAAAATTCAAATTAAAAGTTGGCGGGCTCAAGAGGTTTGAGAGACAGAGAAGACTTAGTCGACCAAGAAGGAAGTCAGTCGACTAAGAGCCTACTGCCAGAAATTTAGACTTCAAGACAAAAACATCTTAATCGACTAAGAAGGAAGTTAGTAAACTAAGAGCTCACTACCAAAAACTAGGTTTAGAAAACACAGACAACTTAGTTGACTAAGAGCGCAGTTAGTCGACTAAGATCATTCTGCCAGAAAATTTGAATTGAGCACTAGAAGATAGATTAATGACCAGAACTACCACTAAACTATTTCCAATGATCAAAAACTTCCTAACACCTATCAGAGTTGAGTTTTCAAGTATTTTAAGAGGCTCCCAATGGCTAAAAAATTAATGAAGGCTTCCAAATAAAAAAAAAAGCTAAAAAAACCCAGTAAAAATCTCTACACTTACTGCACTTCACTTCTATCTTTGTATTTGAGATAAGCGCTTCCCTTTGTACCACTTAGATCAAGTTAGTGATCATAGATACACTTTTATTTCTCTTCTCCTTGTATACTTAGAGTGTGCGAGACACTCTAAGGGATTTATTCAAGCTTGGATTTCTTGATTAAGTGAATAGGTTTTAACTTAGCCTAGAAAAGTTAGTTGTTGGGTTTTGGTCGATCCTGGTAAAAACCATTGTGAAAGGTTTTGGCTAAGCCTGGTAAAAGCCATTTTAAAAGCTTGGTGAAAGCTTGTGAATTTCATCGTTCATAGTGGATTGGTTTGGAAAATCCTTGGTTGAACAATCAAGGTAGTGGATGTAGATCTTGGACCGAACCATTATAAATTCTGGTGTGATTGTCTACTCTGTTTTTAGTTTCATTCATCTTTAAATCTTTATTTTATCTTGCATTTGTCCCCAATTAGAAGTCAATTTTAGCAAGAGCCAAAAAGTACTATTCACCCCCATCTAGCACATTCATTTGGGACCAGTAAGTGGTATCAGAGCTAGTTTCTTGTTCTTAAGGTCTAACACTCTTTGGGAAGATCCAAATGGCTTTTCAAAAATCAGTAGTTGCTGACGGACAATAAACAAACAGATCACCTCTGTTTGATGGCTCAAATTACCCATATTAGAGTGTTAGGATGTCAATATACATTATAGCAATAAATTATGAGATGTGGGATGTCATCACTGATGGTCCCTTTGTTCCTTCAACCTTAAATGTTGTAACCAACGAGATGAATCCTAAGCCAAGGTCTGCATGGATTGAAGCTGAAACCAAAAGAGTCCAAATAAACTTGAAGGCAATCAATACATTACATTATGCTTTAACTCCCACTGAATTCAACAAAGAGTCAAGCTGTACCACAACTAAACAAGTGTGGGATAAACTTAGGATTATTCATGAAGGGACTTCACAAGTCATGGAGGAGAATCCACAAGCAGAAATTCAGAAAAAGAAAATGAAGATTGTGTCCGCCTCTGAGGTTGAGAAAATTAAGAAAAAGCAAAAAAAGAAGCAACACAGAGTAGAGCAAAAGAAAGAGAAAGAAAAAATATCCAAGAAAGGTAAAGTTCTGTCCTCAAAGTTTAGAAATAAAACCCATGAGGATAAGTTCAAGAAAATTTATAATGCTCCGATTACATGTGGAAAATTTATTGACTGGAAGGGCTTTGATGAAAATCCTAAAATTCAAGTAGTTCTGTCAGATTACTTTGACGAAATGAAACCAAAAAAATTTAGCACTTTCAAGGACTGAACGTATTGTCCTAGTCTTGTAAAAGAATTTTATGCTACTCTAGCTTTAGATGAAAATGAACTGGAGGATCTTGAAGATTTCATTGAGGATGGTCTGAATGTCTTCATAAATGGAAAGGAATTTGTTGTGACTGCTGTAGACATAGGAAGCTTGCTTAAAATCGAATGTGAAGAAGGAGATTTTGAAATGCTTGAGAATTACAATCCATCATCTCTATGGGAGATTATAATAGGAAAGAAAGAAAAATACTCATCCAAAAGTAATGTTGGTCTCATTACAAGCCCCCAAATCAGAATTTTGCATTACTTTGCTGCTGTAAACATTCATGGAAGAAGTGGTAGCTTTAGCTATGTTAGTCTTCAGAACTTATGGCTGATGGAGCATGCTCTCAATGGTGTTTCATTCAATCTAGGTCAATTCATGATAGAGAGAATGAGGGGAGCTTGTGGAGTTGACAAGGTAAATTTACCATATGGAAATATGATCACCTTACTGGTTAGCAAGAAGGAGATATGGAGCTCTAGATATGAAATGGATTTAGTGAAAAGCAAGGACCAAGCTAAATATCTTGGTAGTCTGCCAAAGATAGGGTATAAAATGGATGGAGAAAAATTTGTTAAAACCCTCAAAGTCACTCCAAGAGAAAAATCTTCTCTCCTTGCTCAATCTAAGACAGCCCCCTTTCAGTTCTCAAATGAGATGGTTTTGAATCTACTGATGCGAATTGATGGAAAGCTTACAAACTAAGCTGTGAGGATGCAAAAAATAGAAGAAAAGTTGGAAGAACTTGAAAATATGATGAAAGGAAAAGGGAAATCAACTTTTGGGCCTACTACTGCAGATACCTCAACACTAGCAGGACAAGGTGCTGAAGGCCCTGCCTTCCGAGCAAAAGGTTCAACTTTTCAGGCTATAAGTCCTATCATTCAAGCCAAGGTTCCTGAACCAGAAGTTGATCAACCATGAAAATCTCCAACTCTTGAGCCTCAGAGTAAAGATGAATCAAATCAAGGCACAGAAGTGCTAGGCTCATTTGAAAAGTCCCCATCTCATCATGAGCCGCAACAAGATCAGACATCTCCCCCCAATTTAGAGGAAGTCTCAATAATGGATGTTTTCCACCAAATGGTCTAAGAAGAACAAGCTAAAAAGGAAGTAGCAAAAGGCAAAGCACAAAGAATTCGTTGAACCAACTTATGCTACAGAGGAATAATCTGGGAAACAAAAAGAAAAAGATGTTGTAGCTCCACAAACCAAGCCTAAACTAGCTGGTAAGGGCAAGAAGACAATGGCAACCAAGACCAAATTCCTTAGGATAAGGAAATCTTGTAGAATAGTTGAAAAAGCTGGACCATAAGCCATATCTTCTCCTCAAGACCCCCTTGAAATTTTTGATAAATCATCCCCTGAACCCTTACCACAGAAATCACCATCAGAACTATCTCCTGAACCCTTTAATGTTTTCTATGGCACTAATGAATCTACCCCTTCAGCCTTTTTAGAAGCTAATTGAGCACCCCTCAATTTGATGATAAAAATAAGGAGAATTATAGAAAACTTAGGAGAGATAGAAGGTACAAATATCTAGGGGTAATTTAGGAATAAAACAATGACTACTGTTTTTCTTATGGTTTTTATTCTGTTAACAGTTGAACATCTAAATTTAACTTTGTTGTTTATATTATTGTGTTAAAATAGGATACTATTAAGTTGCTTATATTATTTAGTTGTTGATGGTTAATCATTTAAATTTGTTCTTGATGTTTATGGTATTTTTGACTGCTGCTGTTTAAAGTTTTTGTGCTGATATTGGGCTGTTATGCTAATAATTAATTTTTGTTATGATATTGTGAATGGAACTTGGTTGAAAATATATATGGATGCTGATCATACTATATCTGTTGGATGATTAATGGCACAAATAAAATCTGAAAACAATATGCTGATGACAGACAATTAACTGAAATATTGATGATATTCGGTCAACCGGTCACCTATTGTTGATCATTCTATATGTCTGCATGTATATATTCTAAATATATAATGTCATTATCTGTATGACATAAATAAAAACTTGCTAAAATGAATAGTAAAATATGCACACACTTAGGGGGAAGAAAACCTCCATTTTCTGCAAAACAAAAAGAAACCAGTAGACATTATGCTGTTAATCAAGGAATGTTTTCTCATCATCAAAAAGGGGGAGATTGTTGGCTCCATTAGTTTTTTATGATAATAAAACATTCCCATTCATTTGTGTCTAATATCTCTACTTGAGTGTGAAGGACAAAAATTGTATGTCAAGAATAAATCAATTATTAAAATCCACACATCAAAAATCATATGAATAAGGAGCCACAATTGATCAACAGAACAAAAGCCTCTTAGTTGGATAATGAAGGGTATTAATCAGCTAAAATTCAAATTAGAAGTTGGTGGGCTCAAGAGGTTTGAGAGACAGAGAATACTTAGTCGACCAAGAAGGAAGTCAGTCGACTAAGAGCCTACTGCTAGAAATCTAGAGTTTAAGGCAGAAACAACTTAATCAACTAAGAAGGAAGTTAGTCGACTAAGAGCTCACTGCCAAAAACTGGGTTCAGAAGACAGAGACAACTTAGTCGACTAAGATCATTTTGTCAAAAACTTTGAATTGAGCACTAGAAGGCAAATTAACGGCCAGAACTGCAACCAAACTATTTCCAACGGTCAAAAACTGCCTAACACCTATCAGAGCTGATTTTTCAAGTATTTAAGAGGCTCCCAACGGCTAGAAAATTAATGACAGCTTCCAAATCCAAAAAGAGCTCAAAAATAAAAAAAACCAGCAAAAATCTCTGCACTTACTACACTACACTCCTATCTTTGTATTTGAGATAAACACTTCACTTTGTACCTCTTAGATCAAGTCAGTGATCATAGGTACACTTTTATTTCTCTTCTCCTTGTATACTTAGAGTGTGCGAGACACTCTAAAGGATTTCTTCATTGAGTGTATGGTTATAACTTAGCTTAGAAAAGTTAGTTATTGGGTTTTGGTTGATACCGATACAAACTATTGTGAAAGATTTTGGCTGTGCTTGGTAAAAGCCATTGTAAAAGCTTGGTGAAAGCTTGTGAATTTCACCGTTCATAGTGGATTGGTTTGGAAAATCCTTGGTTGAACAATCAAGGTAGTGGATGTAGGACTTGGACTGAACCACTATAAATTCTGTTGTGATTGTCTACTTTGTTTTTAGTTTTCATTCATATTTAAATCATTATTTTCTCTTGCATTTGTCCCCAATTAGAAGTCAACTTTAACAAGAGCCAAAAAGTGCTATTCACCCCCCTCATGCACATTCATTTGGGACCAACATAATATCTGATACCCATGATGACAAATCAATGGTAGACAAATTTACTTTAATCATAGACATTGTTAGCTCTATAGCTTTCAAATTGATCCTATGTTTTAAAATGAAAAAAGAAAAATGATCAAATTCATTTAAGTCTTGGAATATCAAGCCTAAACATCCCTTAACAATTTAAATGAGTTTGAAAAGAAAAACAAAGAAAAAAGACTTTCAAAATTGCATTCTGGTCTAAATCTATCAATACATGTTCTTCATGTATCAATAAATTTGGACAAGTATCAATAGATTTTTACATCTATCGATACATGTTCTTGAGACATTTTTAAATCTATCGATACATGTTTTGGAGACAAGTCAAATTTTGAACGGCTAAACTCAATCTATCGATACATTCTCAAATGTATCAATAAAAATGGGACAGAATGCTTATTGCCACAAAAGTATCAATACATTTTCAACAGAACATTCAAACCCTTGCAGGCAAGTTCTAAAATATTGATACATGGCAAAATGTATCGATACATCATAGTGGGAATTCAAAAATAAAAAAGGTAATGTAGCGATACATTCACATAAGTATCAATATAATATGACCGTTAGAGCCTTGAATAAAGAGATTTGCAAATTTCACATTTAATGTACTCATAACTACCTTTGAAGCTTCAACAACTGTAGAAAATGCTTCCTCAGCATTTACGAAGGTTGGAAGACTTTGAAACACACCTTCAAGAGAAGAATTCAGCTCAAATCATTCAATACTCTTATACTTATCTTCTTGCATTTAAGTCTTCTATTGTGCCACTTATAAAGCCATTACTGCTTATCTTTCTACTTACCAAACATTGTACTTAACTTGTTATTCAGCCTTGTAGAGGCATCTCAGCTGCAATTTTATTCTTTATTGTATTCACTTGAGTGGTTATACCTTAACCAATTGAAAAGGTAGAAATTAAGTGGTTATACCTTAACCAAGATAAAAGGTAGAGTCGTTGTGCTTTAACCATAAAAAGGCATTGTATTAAACTCCATTTCAATAGTGGATTTTAGATTCCTTTGTGAGTCTCCGTTGAGGGCATAGGTAAGGAGGCTATTCGCCCTCTCTTGGAATTAATCACATTGAGCTTATTGCACTAACAGTTGGTATCAGAGCTAAGGCTCAATTTTACAGGTCTAACAGCCTTGACTGATTCGAAAGTAAAGCTCAACATATCCAGATGGAATCCACCTCAATAGTTGTTGGTGAAGGATAGTCAACTCAACGACCTCTATTCTTCCCAAGTGCGAACTATCCTTATTGGAAGAAAAGAATGGAGATGTTTATTCAATCAATTGATCTTGATGTTAGAAATGTCATTCTAGATGGTCCTTATGTTCCCACTAAGGAAGTAAGTGAGAAAACAATTGTAAAAACTAAGAAAAAGTGGGACGACAAAGAAAATAAATTAATACTAACAAATTGCAAAGGCTTTAACACACTTCATTGTTCTTTTAGTGCTATTGAATTCAATAGAGTATCCATGTGTGAAACAGTTAAACAAATTAGGAATACTTTAGAAATAACATATGAGACAGCCAACAAAATTATGGAATCTAAAATAAGACTTCTTACACATGATTATGAACTATTTAGGATGGAAGAAAATGAGTGAGATTGTCAACCAAATGTATGAGAGATTCACAAACATAGATGGAGGATTTAAGGCCTTAGGTAAAGACTTCCCAAATAGTTAATTAGTTAAAAAGATACTTTATGGTCTTCCCAAATCATGGAAACCGAAAGTGACAGCTATAGAGGAAACAAGAAACCTAAATGATTTTAAACTAGAAGAGCTTATAAGATCCCAATTAACCTATGAAATGACTTTAAAACGTGAAAGTGTTCTAGATAATGGAAAAAAGGAAGACATTAAAAAGAAAGGGATAGCCTCAAAGTCCATAGTTGAAAACAATGAGAGGAACCTAAGAGATGAGAGAGAGGAAGATGAAGACATAGCCATGCTAGCTAAGAGATTTAATAAATTTATGTAAAGAAACTATAAAGGTAAGAGACGTCCTAGAAAAGATATGCTAAATAGAAACATAGCAAGAAGCACTTAATATGCCATGAGCGCAGAAAATCGGGACACACCAAATATAAATGCCTTAATAAGAAGAGTATTTTGAAGAATTTTAAAAAGAAAGCCATGGTTGCCACTTGGAGTGATAGTGACAACTGAAAAGATGAAGAAGATGAAGTTGCCAACCTTTGCTTCATGGCACTTAAAGACACTAAGGTAGGCTCTACCTCTCATGATTCTAGTTGTCACAACCCGTAACTCTTTTCGAGCCCGTGACAACCGCCGCAGCGCCCCAATGGGCACCCATCTCCCGAAATGCCAACCGGAATCCCGTAAAGCTTAATATCAATTTCTCTTTTCCCCGGTGACTAACCGTTACCAAATATTATGTTCTAAAGGATTTTGAGCTATTTCCAACTTAAAACAGATAAATTAAAAATTTTTGTCTCATAGGAGCATTTTGGTCATTTTCTACTGAAAATTTTGAAACCAGTTAAAAATGTAGTAAACAAGTACCAATCGCATAATTCACAATTAAAAATAAGTTTAGGCATGTAAAACCTTTATTTAAAATGAATTTATAATTGTTTGAATATAATAAGAAGATAAAACAAAATATTCAATAAAATATTTTATTTTCTTATAAACAAAAATTTTGGAGTTATGCGTAAATACTTTTTGTAACGTAAAAAACAAAATGAATTCATTCATACTGTAATGCAATAAACTAGAGTATTTAAATTAATTTAAATTTACAATATCAAGTGAGCCCATAATAACCAAAATTAAAAAAGCTATGAACCTACAGTTTAGAAGACGCAATCCAATGGAAATCCCCGATGGAACCAGTTATCTATAGCCTACTCTGAGCCTGAAATGGGTGGAAAGGAGGGTGGTGAGATTATAAAATCCCAGTGAGTAAACAAACATCATTTAAATAAGCTAAAGCTGAGTAAAAGGAGATAATTAAAATATCCCATCATTTTAAGTATTTCACAATTTGAAAATTCATCCCAACCCATGGAAACGGTTGTATTTCATTTAATTTCTCATTAAGGCTTATGACTTCCATAAACTTTTGGCTTATGCCATCAAATAGTACTCGATGACACCTTGATCAGAGGCGTACACTCGAGCTCGTCAAGGCTGTTAAAATTTCGTATACACGTAAAACATATTTTTAGTTTGAAAAACACAGCCATTCTTTGGCGTTAGTGGAGTTCACCATCACGAGGTGGTTCGGCGTGACGTGAACTCCATCCATACCTCAGGAGATACCCTACGCGCCTCTTCGACCGAGGTACATATATATATATATATATATATATTTGGATTCCGTGCCCCTCTAATAGGTTGGTCCACAGAATCCGCCTACTGCAGCAAGTTAAACCTACCATACAATAAAATTTTGACAGCATGACAGGGCTAATATTTTACTACCTAGCCTACAAGGGTAAAATAAAACAATTCATACAATTCATAAAACACAGCCTAGCAAGTCATGCCAACACAGTAACAATATATCATAAGCCATCAATTTTCAATCATAAATTTACAACATACCAGTGGTCTCCAATTACTCTATTTTCAAAATCGTTATTCAATTTCAAGACAATTTATAAAATATTTTCATGTAAACACATTCTGTTTGTAAAACACAAAAATTTACCATTTAAACTCATTTTCATAAAATTTCACCAAAACCGATTAAAAACATACTTTAGATAATAAAAATGATGGTAAGGTTACTCACAGTACCAGGAGTTCGATATACTCATATTTTGGGTCTTCGGGCACAATCTCTCTACCCTTTGTTAGAGGGCTCACCACCTATACATCATACTGACACGAATTTCAATAAATTGTGTCAATTTATCAAAAACTATTTCAGGCCCTCTAAATCTAAATGAATGCATGCGATGGGATGTAAAATGTCTGATTAATCACTTAAATGTGATATTCGACCTAAGTCACACTATACTCGGCCTAATCAACTAAAATCTCCAATTTAACTCCAAATCAACTCTTCTCACTTTCTACACTCCAATTATATCTAAATTACCTCAGTGACTGTGAATGAGATTCAATTTATCAGTCCCGGGTCAATAATCACACATATCTACACATTAGGTAAAAATTCAGATTTTCACACCAAAATTTCCCATTTAATTTCTAGCCTCACCAAACATCAAATATCACCCAAATATCATGAAATATCATCAATTTCAACTATAATATCCTCCCTAGAAAATTTGGCCAACAATGGTGATGGGGGAAAAATGAATTCTTTTCTTGTTGTTTTGTTTCTAGATATGCTAAACTAACTAAAAACACTAACATAACTTAAAATCAAATCAATCTAACTTCATTCTCTCTCCATACCCATTTTGGCAGCCATGAATTCACCATGAAAAAATGAAATTTAACCATGGAAAATAAGGAGAAATGCATGCGAAAGGTAGATCACAAGTCAAAATCAAGAAATTTTACCTTTGATTGCTTGATCCTTTGAAATCCGACACTTTTTCTTCAATTTTCGCACCTAGGTTTTGTGTTTTTTTCCTTTCCTTTCCAGTTCGTACTATGGTTGGCCACATGAAGAGAAAATGGGATAAATATGGGCTGATTTTTATGGAAAATAATAAAGTATTCTTACTTGACACGTGGCATGTTTCCATCGATCCATTTTTAAAACTTTAAAAATTTTAAACCTTTTTATCTCCACCACATGATTAGTCAATGGTAAAAATGAGGATAAGGAAAGACCATGTGCTGAACAAATGTCCTAGTGGTGAAAAATTACTGTTTTGCCCTTAGGGTGGCAAAATTACCATTTTACTCCTATGCTCCAAAAAATACCAAGAATAAATTTTTTTCACTTATTAACCTCAAATCATACTCCAATAAGTCAAATGGGGCCAAAAATGTTTTCTAAAAATTCTCATTTTGTCCCATGGTGGCAAATGACCATTTTACCCTTGGATAGTGAAAATTTCAATTTGACTCCAAATTGATCCTCGAACTCCAAATCACCATATTAAACCATTATGGGACTTTAATATTCTTAATTTCATCTTAAATTCTCTATTTGATCTAGTTCGAAGCTTAAATCAACTTTGTTGTACCTCTAGGTACAATACCGACTTTTGTAAATTTTTCGGGACTCTCCTAGCATGCAAACATGCTATCCATCACATGTATGTTATGACAAATATTTTACAGAGTCAGGCTTGACATCTTCTCCCCTACTTGGATCAACCATATGATCCTTCTTCATGACTGATTTCGACATCTGGCTAAATATTAATATTTTAATATTATTTCAATAATAAAATATTATTTTATTCTAAAAATTTTATCTTGTCTCTTTGGTTCCCAAAGTTCCTTATTATGCCTCAATTCGCATTCGACCAACTTTATTTATCACCATATCAAAGTATGGGGCATTTCACTAGTTCACGTACTTTAGATCAAGACTCATACTCATTTGATGAACTACAAGATGCATATGGTGACTTAATATTTGAATTTGAGGAAAAGAAATTAAAAAACATCTTATCCAAGCTTAAGATAGAAAATGAGTTGTTAGTCAAGATAAAAATAGAACTAGAAAACATAGTCAATGACTTGGAAATTGAGAGAAATGAGCTGAAAAGGAAAAATGAAAATTTGCACACTACATTCTCAAAATTCAACATTAGTCAACAAAATTTAAATGACATGTTAGAAACACAAAGAGCATTCTTTGACAAAGAAGGAATAGGATATGATGGTACTTAAAAGGAAACTCATTTTAGAAATTTCTGCGTTAAAGGTAATGAACACCATGGCTCATTCACTAGATGCATTCACTATCATAAAGTAGGACACTCTATTTCTTCTTGTCCCTTGAGAATTACCACTAATAGTGGTAAAAAAATAAAAAGTGTATGGCTTTCAAAAAAAGCCAAACCTTCACAAGGTAAGGTGGGATATTTGGAATGGGTTCCAAAAAGAACCAAAAACACTAACTCATATGGACCCAAGAAAATTTGGGTACTAAAGTCAAATGTTTAAATTTTATCCTTGTAGGAAAAACTCACTCGTTTAAAGTCAAGAGTGTAAGAAAAAAGAAAATGGTACTTTGATAGTGGATGCTCTAGACTCATGATTGGGACCAAGGAGTTCTTTAAGGAATTAAGACCATTAGAAGGAGGAAATGTACCCTTTGATGACAACTCAAAAAGGCACATTGAAGGCATTAGTACCATTAGTAAAAATTCCTCTTCTCAAATTGATAATGTTCTATTTGTAAATGCTTTCCACCATAATTTGTTGAGTGTTAGTCAACTTTGTGATAAATGTTGTAGAGTCATATTTGAATCATTGACTTGTCATGTTGTTGATATTAAAACAAATGAAACTCTATTTGTTGGACATAGACAAGGTAATACATATGCTATTTTCTTGGATGATTTGTCTTCTAACAATGTATGTTTTATGGCTAAAAAGAATGAGGATAGTTGGGTTATGGCATAGGAAACTAGGACATGCTAACTGAATCTAATTTCACAATGACTATCTCTAGATATTGTAATAGGGCTTCTTAAGCTAAACTTTGAAAATGATCAACTTTATGATGCTTGCAATAAAGGAAAACATAGGAAAAGCTCATTCAATCCAAAAAGGATGTAACAACTATTAGAGCCTTACAATTGCTTGACATCAATCTTTTTAGACTAACTAGGACCACTTGCTTAGGTGGAAATAATTATGGTTTAGTAATTGTGGATAACTACACTAGGTTTTCTTCGATTTTTTTCCTTGCTCACAAAGGTGAAGCTTTAAAAATATTCACTTTTTTTTTGCAAAAGAGTTACAAAGTGAGAAAGGATACAAAATAACAAATGTTAGGAGTGACCATGGAAAAGAATTTGAGAACCTAGGCTTTGAGCAACTTTGTGATAAAAATGTGTATAGTCATAATTTTTCAGCTCCTATAACTCCACAACAAAATGTAGTGCAAAGAAAAAAGAGGACTTTAGAAAAGATGGCTAGAACTATCATATACCAAATTTCGGGCCATGACCGGTGCATGGGCCCAATGGGCATTGCCCACTAAGCCAAAGCAAGCCTTTTTTTTTAATGCAATCTCGATCATCATTCCCAACCATCATTTCTAAACCACATATTGTAATTTTCTACTAAAAATATTTCAAGAACATTTTATAGTGACCCAATACTCATCATTTTATTATGTCAAAATAATGTCACCCATTTGCCAACTCATAGTCGAATCAGTAATCAAATATACATATTTGACTTATAACATAGATCCTAGCAGACTACATTACATATATGTGTTCACATGTAACAGACTCTTGACCGTCAGCAAAGTGATCGTGAGTGAAAGTACCACTACTGAGATGCCATAGTACCTACCAAGAAGACGAGCATACGTGGACACTCAATCTAGGTCCCAACTGCCTCCAAATCTGAAAGCATGAAGTTTAAAAATGTGAATATAAAATTTAATGAGTGAACATAAGAAGGGAACAAGCAATCGATAAGAAGAACTTGGAAATCATGATGCACTTGTTTCAAAAACAATGCAATTGATTTAATTTCTTACTAAAAACCCCTCATCTCAAACTTTGATTAATAACCTCATAGTGTTGCAAAAACCCATGATCAATCCATGAAGTTAAATGGGTGAAAAATATGTCAAAATCAAGCAAGGTAGCAAGCATGACAGCGAGTTTCTCGCTGTAGCGAGAAACATTCTTAGTTTGCATATATTTTGGCTTTTCAAGTATATGTCCCACTAAAGAAGTCCAATTGACATGATTTTTTGACCATTAGAAAGCTATGAGACTTGGCTACAACTTTGATGTTTACCACATTACCCATTTCTTACTAGAAGGTGGTCAAAATTGTTGTGAAAGTAAAAGCACTGCACCTAGATTTTGGAATAACCCGAGAGTTTCTCGCTGCAGCTAGAATCCATTTTCGCTATAGCGAAATTCCTCGCTGCAGCAAGAATTCTTTTTCACTGCAATGAGAAACAGGGCTGTTTTGTGGCCCCACCATCTGAGAGTTTCTCGTTGCAGTGAGATTCAGGGTAGATGACAATTAAGGGATTTTCACATGCCACAAAATCCATTCCTACCATATTGCACATCAAAGTGAACACATTGACAATAATCAAGTTTCTCATTATTCATTTCAATCACATATTATAATCATAAACTTTCTATAACACACACATATATATATACATATATCATCATGCATACCATCCTGCCACACTCAACTCAATGCAAAATCATCAGCATGTGTGCACTCCCTACTAGCACACTTCAACATCATCATGTGTTCACTCCCTACTCGCACACTTCAACATCATCACACAACATTATTCATCAGTGCACAACATATATTCATATATATATATATCAACATAATATAGGAGCACATGGATTCATCCTTTCACACATTTCACATTTTCACAACATCAAAACATTTTATCAAGGGCTTGTTCCCCGGCACACATTTTTAAAGAAAGGTTGGATAAAATCATTCAAATGTTTCATCCAAATACATTTACATTTCCCAAAGAAATTTTGAAATGCAAGTTCACTCACCGATATTTGTTGAATCATTAATTGACTCTAACTTCGATTTTTGCTTTAAACGGACATGTGAGGCCTTGTTGGAACCTATCACACACAATATAAGCATTAAAAACATAACAGCCCACAATTCTAATTATTAGCCATCTCTAACTGCCTAAAATCAACCCTAACTCATCTCTCACCTTGGTGGACTTATAGTTGAACTCCTTTTCAAGAGTTTTCAAGCTACTATGGCAAGTCTCTATTTCTCTCTCTAAAACTTCCAACTAGTAAGAGAAAGCGTTGAACAAAGCCTTTTGAGGGTTTTAAGGTGGGAGAGTGAAAGAACACAAAAGGTTCTATGAAAAAGTGCTCAAAAGCATGAAAATTGAAGCTAGAGAGAGAAAGTTATGGAAGCTTTAAGGGAGGCTTCCATGGAAGATGAAGAAACGTGAGATGGGAGGAAGAAGAACAAGAAGCTGCTAGAAAAATGAGGAAGCTCCTGGAGAAATGAGATATTTATAGCCTAAGCTTATCCAAACTTCACTTAAATTACGAAAATGCCCTTAACAAGTTGGCTTTGTCTTCCTCCAATCCTTTATGCAATCTTTTTACTCTTTTGACATTGAGATAAAATCCATACTAGTCTAGAAATACTCAGGTTCACGAAAACTTAAAAATTTCTACTCGAGATGAAAAATGACCATTTTGCCCTTACCTTGAAAATCATCATTATTTCTATTTCCTTCATTATTTTATCCTTATTTTCATCATTCATTTATGTCTTCGGCCTACGTAGGCCTTAATAACATTAGAAAGCTACTTCCAGGAGCTCACCTTGAGAAAAGACAAAATTACCTCTAGTTAGTGATATCGCATCTATTTCTAGCTACGAGTCTATAAAAATCAAAGTCTCACATTCTCCCCCACTAAAAGAAGTTCGGTCCCCGAATATAAATCGAACTATAAGACAGCGCACCTATATGCATTGAAGAGGTATGGATACTTGTCCGTAACTCCTCTTCAGCCTCTCCCATTACCTCTTCATTGGTATGGTTTCACCATAATGCTTTCATTGAGGCTACATCTGTCATGACCCGGAACTCCCATCAAGCCCATAACAACCGCCGTGACGTCCTGATAGGCACTTATTACTCGAAATGTTGACCGAAACCCTACAAGGCTTAGCATCAGCTTCCGCATCTCCCTGGTGAGCGACAGTTACTAAATCTTGCATTTCAAGAAATCATGTCGTTTCAAAATCAGAACAATATAATATTATTTTCTGGCTCACAAGGGAATTTTCGTCATTTTTCTTCAAAAATACCAAAACCCGCCAAAAACATGGTTTGTGGGTGAAAAACACATGTTTCATAATTCAAAGTAAATTTAGATGTCTAAAATAATTATTTGAAATGAAATTGTAATTGTTTGAATAAAATAATAATATTCAATAAAATATTCTATTTTCTAAAAAAAATAAAATTTATAGACAAATCCGTAATTAATTTCTGTAGTGTAAAAGCTAAATATATTCATACATAGTTTAAAGCAGATAATTGAAGTATAAAATTACTTTTACAGTGACACGTGAGCCCTCAACGAACCAATAAGGTGCGAGTCTGTGAACCTACAATTTTGTCGATGCAAGGCTAACTAAAGTCCTTGATGCAATCGGCTATCTACCCGCTATCGTGAGCCTAAATTGTGGGGAATTAAGGGTGGTGAGATTATAAAATCCCAGTGAGTAAACAGATACCATCTAAACGATCTAAAGTAGAGTAAATGGAGACAAGTAAGATATTCCATTCCAGTATGTTTTTCATAACATCAATAATCAATTTATGCAAATAATCAACTTGGCTTATGTATTTCACAATAATTTCTTAGCTTCTGCCAAAATCATTCCCGGGGATGCCTTGGCCTAGGCATCTGATCGAGACCGCCAAGGCTATTCAGTGTAGTACTTACATGAATATATTCTTTTACATTTGAAAATCTAGCCATGCCTTGGCGTTGGCTGAGTCTCACACTCAGGCGGTGCTCCACGTGAAGTGCACTCAAATCTTTACCTCCAAAGACACCCTCCACATGGCTTTCCGATCGAGATAAGGTATATCTGATTCTGTGCCCCCTCTCTTAGGCTGGTCCACAGAACCTCGTCTACAGGAATTATGGATTATTTTATCTACCACCTAATTTATAAAATCTTTATCTGCATGACATGGCAATTTATCGCAACCTAGCCTCTCAAGGCTGAATACACAATACAAATAATTCTAACACCAAAAATCAGTTTAGCTATTCATGCTCATTTATTGTCATAAGCCATTCAATTTAAAACCATAAATTTACAACACATCAAATGGTCTCCAATTACTCAATTTTCCAAACCATAATTCAATTTCAAGATAATTTATAAAATTATTTTATTTAAACACATTTTACTTATAAAACATAAGGATTTACCATTTAACTCATTTTCCATAAAATCATCAAATCGGATAAAAATCACTCTAGATAATTAAGATGATAGTAAGGTTACTCACAGTATCAGGAATAGAAATACTCTTAGTCCCGATCTTTGGTGTAATCTCTTTATCCTTATCAAATAGCTCACCACCTACACATCACAATGACACAAAATTCAATAATTTGTGTCAATTTGTCATAAACTATTTCAAGCCATCTAAATCTAAATGAATGCATGGAATGCTCGGTCAACCGTTTAAATGCGATGTTGACCTAATTTTGCCTATCGCCCCATTAAATTACTAACACGTCCAATTTAATCCCAAATTACTCCATTTCTCTTCTAATGCCTCAATTCACCAAATATTATTCAAATAACACCAAAATATCATAAAATATCATCAATTTCAGCCACAATATCCTCCCTAGAAAATTCAGCCAATGAAGAACACATAAGGAATGGGTGATTTTCAAGCTTGATTCTTACACTAAACACCATAAATCATTGAAAACATCCATAAAACTTAAAATCCAACCAAACCATCACCAAACTCTCTCTCTATAGAATTCAGCCTTCATGGGTTTCATCATTCCAACTCAATTTTCAGCCATGGAAATAAGAAAATAAAGCATGGGTATGCTAGATCTCAAGCAAAAATTGAAAAATCATACCTTATCTTGCTTGATTCCTTGAAATTTCCACAATTTTTCTTGAAATTCTCTTATCTAGGGTTTGTTCTAGTTTTTCCTTTCTTTCCTTTTTCTTGACCAAATATGGAGAAGAAGAATGGGATAAATATGGGCTGATTTTTATAGAAAATAGTAAAATATCCTTGCTTGACACGTGTCACATGCTTATTAGTCCATTTTTTTTTATACTTTAATAATTATGCTTCCATTCTCCACCACATGATTAGTCAAAGGTCAAAATGAGGATAAGGGAAGACCATGTGCTGGACAGGTGTCCTAGTGGTGGAAAATTACTATTTTGCCCCTAGGGTGGCAAAATTACCATTTTGCCCCTATGCTCCAAAAATATCGAAATTACAATTTTTTCAGTTATCAACCTGAAATTATACTCCAATGAGTCAAATGTGATAAATCTTGATCAAAAAGTTCTTCCAATACTCCAATTTTATCCTCAAGTGGTAAAATTACCATTTTACCCCTAGATAGTAAAAATTTCTATTTGACTTCAAAATAATCCTCGAACTCCGAATCACCATTTTAAGTCATTCCTCGACTGTAAAATTTTGAATTTCACCTTAAAATCCCTATTTGACCTAGTTCAAGGCTTAGATCAACTTTATTGTACCTCTGGGTACAGTACTGACTTTTGTCAATTTTTCGAGGCTCTCCTAGCATGTAAACATGCTATCCATCACATTTATGTCATGACAAGTATTTTATAAGGTCAGGCTTTACAGCACTACCCCCCTTAAAATAAAATTTTGTCCTCAAAATTTCTCTTATCAAACTCAAAGAAAAGGTGGGGCATTATCTTTTAATTCGATGCTCAACTTCTCCTTTATAGGGAATCTTGATTTGTTCCTCGTGTTTATTTCCAGCTCAACTTGAATACTTCACTTACATCTATTATCACCCTTTAGAATTTGATCAGCAATAATCCTCTCAATCATGAGTCTCTATGTCATTCAGGATTACAGTAGGTGGTTTCCCAAGATAAAGAGTCACGCAGCCTCTTGTTTATAATCGGTGCTGCAGTCACTGACTATGAGTAAGACTCTACGTCAACTCCACTATTCCACTGTTTACCACATTTAGCAAAGGTAAATTTTCTATCATAGATGCATGATCGGAACATTGCTCTCAACATATCTATATTACCTATATGATATGCCACAGTTATCTCTTAGGGCATATTTCACTACCAATATTCATATATCTTTACCATGATAATTTCTCATGCCTTGATTTACGTCATTACTATCAACACTTTCATCAGTGTCACTATTACTAGGACTTTCCCCTATCTTAACCTTTGCTCCCAAATGTGATGGAGCCCAATTAGTAGGAACTTTCTATACAGACTCATGCATTCTATTCGACTTAACTTAACTTAACTTTGAGCCATGCAGTGTTAGTGTGGGTTCTTAAAACAACTTTAAAACCAAAAACTTTAAAATCCAAAGCTTTAAAATCAAAATCTCTGATCTTTAAACCATGCCCTGATACCAACTGAATTGTCACGACCCGGAACTCCCATCGGGCCCATGACAACCGTCGTAACTTCCTAATAGGCACTTATTACCTAGAATGCCGATTGGAAACCTGCAAGGCTTAGCATCAGCTTTCACATCTCCTTGGTGAGCGACAGTTATTAAATCTTGCATTTCATAAAATCATAAGTCGTTTCCAAATCAAAACAATATAATATTAATTTTTGGTTCATAAGGGCATTTTCGTCATTTTTCTTCGAAAATATCGAAACTCGCCAAAAACATGGTGTGTGGGTGAAAAACACATGTTTCATAATTAAAAGTAAATTTAGATGTCTAAAATAATTATTTGAAATGAAATTATAATAGTTTGAATAAAATAATAATATTCAATAAAATATTCTATTTTTTTTAAAAAATAATATTTATAGAGAAATCCGTAATTAATTTCTATAGTGTAAAAGCTAAATATATTCATACGTAGCTTAAAGCAGATAACTGAAGTATAAAATTACTTTTACAGTTACACGTGGGCCCCCAACTAACCAATAAGGTGCGAGTTTGTGAACCTACAATTTTATCGATGCAAGGCTAACTGAAGTCCTTGATGCAATCGGCTATCTACCTGCTATCCTGAGCCTGAAATGTGGGGAATTGAGGGTGGTGAGCTTATAAAATCCTAGTGAGTAAACAGATACCATCTAAACCATCTAAAGTAGAGTAAATAGAGACAAGTAAGATATTCCATTCCAATATGTTTTTCATAACATCAATAATCAATTTACTCAAATAATCAACTTGGCTTATGTATTTCACAATAATTTCTTGGCTCCAGCCAAAATCATTCCCGGGGATGCCTTGGCCTAGGCATCTGATCGAGGCCGCCAAGGCTGTTCAGTGTAGTACACACATGAACATATTCTTTTACATTTGAAAATCTAGCCATGCCTTGGCGTTGGTTGAGTCTCACTCTCACGCGGTGCTCCACTTAAAGTGCACTCAAATCTTTACCTCCAGAGACACCCTCCACACGGCTCTCCAATCGAGATAAGGTATATCTGATTTTGCGCCCTCTCTTTTAGGCTGGTCCACAGAACCTTGTTTGCAGGAATTATGGATTATTTTATCTACCACCTGATTTCTAAAATCTTTATCTGCATGACATGGCAATTTATCGGAACCTAGCCTCTCAAGGCTGAATACACAGTACAAATAATTCTAACACCAAAAATCAGTTTAGCCATTCATGCTCATATATTGTCATAAGCCATTCAATTTAAAACCATAAATTTACAACTCATCAAATGGTCTCCAATTACTCTATTTTCAAAACCATAATTCAATTTCAAGACAATTTATAAAATCATTTTATTTAAACACATTTTACTTATAAAACATAAGGATTTACCATTTAACTCATTTTCCATAAAATCACAAAATCGAATAAAAACCACTCTAGATAATTAAGATGATAGTAAGGCTACGCACAGTATCAAGAGTAAAAATACTCCTAGTCCCGATCTTTGGTGTAATCTCTTTATCCTTATCAAATAGCTCACCACCTATACATCACACATGACACAAAATTCAATAATTTGTGTCAATTTGTCATAAACTATTTCAGGCCTTCTAAATCTAAATGAATGCATGGAATGCTCGGTCAACCACTGAAACACGATGTTGACCTAATTCGGCCTATCACCCTATTAAATTACTCACGTGTCCAATTTAATCCAAAATTACTCCATTTCTCTTCTAATACCTCAATTCACCAAACATTATTCAAATAACAACAAAATATCATGAAATATCATCAATTTTAGCCACAATATCCTCTCTAGAAAATTCGGCCAATGAAGAACACATAAGGAATGGGTGATTTCCAAGCTTGATTCTTACACTAAACACCATAAATCATTGAAAACATCCATATAACTTAAAATCCAACCAAACCATCACCAAACTCTCTCTCTCTAGAATTCGGCCTTCATGGGTTTCATCATGCCAAGTCAATTTTCAGCCATGGAAATAAGAAAATAAAGCATGGGTATGCTAGATCTCAAGCAAAAATTGAAAAATCATACCTTATCTTGCTTGATTCCTTGAAATTTCCACAATTTTTCTTGAAATTCTCTTATCTAGGGTTTGTTCTAGTTTTTCCTTTCTCTCCTTTGTCTTGACCGAATATGGAGAAGAAGAATGGGATAAATATGGGCTGATTTTTATAGAAAATATTAAAATATCCTTACTTGACACGTGTCCCATGCTTATTAGTCTATTTTTTTTATACTTTAATAATTATGCTTCCATTCTCCACCACATGATTAGTCAAAGGTCAAAATGAGGATAAGGGAAGACCATGTGCTGGACAACTGTCCTGGTGGTGAAAAATTATTGTTTTGCCCTTAGAGTGGTAAAATTACCATTTTGCCCCTATGCTCAAAAAATATCGAAATTATAACTTTTTCACTTATCAACCTCAAATTATACTCCAATGAGTCAAATGTGATCAATCTTGATCAAAAAGTTCTTCCAATATTTCAATTTTATCCTCAGGTGACAAAATTACGATTTTGCCTCTAGATAGTGAAAATTTCGATTTGACTCCAAATTAATCCTCAAACTCCGAATCACCATTTTAAGTCATTCCTTAACTGTAAAATTTTAAATTTCACCTTAAAATCCCTATTTGACCTAGTTCGAGGCTTAGATCAACTTTATTGTACCTCTAGGTACAGTACTGACTTTTGTCGATTTTTCAAGGCTCTCTTAGTATGTAAACATGTTATCCATCACATGTATGTCATGACAAGTTTTTTATAAGGTCGAGCTTTGCAACATCCTTTGAGCGGAGCTTTTGACTTGTCTATTAAGAATAGCAACTGGTTTCTCCTCATATGTTGAATCATTATTAACAAAGTTAAGTTTCATATTCTAAATCAATTCCTCCAATTACTCGCATTAGGATACTATCATCGTTTATTCTCCATCTATGGCACTAGTGCTTCGTGGAAGTCTAATTTAACTATGATATAACAGTTCCTTAATCCTTACATCTTAATCATATTACATCTTAATCCTCTATTCTTTCTAATCCATAACCAAGGTTCAATATCACATTCTCATAGCTCATGTTTCCCTTTTTACTTTTTCATTTCATTCCCATAGGTCAACCATAACCCATGAATATTAGGGTATAATCAACTCCAGATTACCCCTTCGAATGTTTAAATCACCATTTACTTCACATCCTACCATAAATTGGTTCTTATGTAATCCACACAGATTCTCATTGTGCATATGCATAACTTCATATAATTTACATGCTTATGCTCTTTTCTTATCATTTTCAATCCTATGTATAAGCTCTATCATACCATTCATCCTTGCATCACATTGTCATAAACATGTCACAATCACCAATTATCATTTTCATCAAATTACCATCTAATATTCGTGTATGCTTTACTATTTTGTTGATCTTTCCAAAATTTATCTTTACTTGATCATCGCATTTATACAATACCACATTTCTTAAAAGTCATCTTCATTTCTTAATTGTCTTTATACTTCCAACATATATGTTATATTCTTACGTCATCTCGATATCGCTTGGTCCAAATTCATATTCTTGTATCCTGACTCTAAATCATGGCTTATTACCAAAATCTTTACTCATACATGCTTACTTGAAATATCAAATCAACATCTCTTTCCCAAGTAGATCTCTACGAATCCCATTGTGTACTGCTATTTCCTCACCAAGGGTAATATCAATTAACTAGAGCATACCGCCATTATTCACTAAGCATTTAAAGCATAGTGCAATCCTTGCTTACCATTATCAAGTACTTTACTTTGATAATTACTCAAAATGAAATAACACATGTGAGGGAAACACTTTTTACCATTGTATACTCTGCCTCCACAAGTGTATCAAGACCGGAGCGTTATTGAGTCTACATAATGGCAAGACAATCATTGTTTCAAATGAACATTTCCAAACATTCTTAGACTTACAGTGTACCTTTGTATTACGTGACATATCAATCACGAGCACCAACGTTGCTATATAACTATTAGCTCCTTGAGCTTTAATGTGTTCACATTATGAGAACTCTTTCAAATTATTTCACCAAAGTATCCACAAAAGTGGATACAAGCCCATAACTTATGATTCAATATCTAAAGTAGCGAACACTGTCCCATCATTAAAGTTCTACCCTTATCTATCAATCATAACTCCCTTGCACATTTACTTTTACATTGCTTGGTTGCTCACGAGCCTTTCATGGCCATGCTATTGTGATCTTTTATGGCAAGTTAACTAATATATTCTCTTATGCTTTTCAATACAATTCTGAAACACTTAAACACATCCTTTGGTGGAATTCAGTTGAGGACTTAAACAATCAAAAGCTTACCTTCAAAACCACTCATAACTTTAACAATCCAATGTATGCTCAATGACATTTCACCTCATCGATTCCAACGGACATTATTTTCAAATCTCCCAAGGCGTCATTGTCCTTAATTTGGACCACAAAACTATCTTAGTATATTTGCATTGATTATTCTTAAGCTTCTTATGTTCATCATAGCAACATCCATATTTCTCCCATTATTTACCTTACGTTTCGTTCACTCTTTCCTTAGCCTTTAACAAGGCTTAATCTATTGTCTCATTTACCTACATGTCAATATACAAGGTGATAAAGAAACTTTCCAATTCATTCATATAAATACTTTTCCAAAACCTTAAAACTCCAATTAACAAAGCTTAACTTCAAGTCTAAGGACCATAATTCAACTTGTAAATTCAACTTCATGCCCTTTACATCTTATTCATGCATCCTAAACATGAGGAGCTCCTAGCACTGCAGCGTGGTGGCTACTAGAGTTTACTTAATCAACACTATTCATCTACATTTAAGGTTACTAGATTGATCATCCTCGACCATTTGATTTTCTTCCAAGCTTATGTCACAATTTCCATAGCCATTTATATTCTCATAGGTTTATCACATATAGTAGGCCAAGCCAATATTTTAAAATTCATCTCATCCCTTAACAGTTGTCACCAATCAATACATCCCATCTTAGGACAATATTTCCATATTGTGTAATAACTTTACCATATACGTATAACACCGTGCACATAATTATTCACTACTTCTAGTGCAACGACCTCTCCTCGGTCGTTGCCGATGTCCAAGACTTTCAGAAAAAACCTGCCAAGTCCCGAACAAGCCTGTTTATCCACTACATTCAATCACCATATAATATTGATACTTTCATATACTAAATTGAACCATAAATATAAAAATCAATACAAACTTTTTCCTTTTATTCGTAAGTATATGCATTAAAATCTATAATCTTCAAATTAATGCTTATATAAAAATTTAGAATTCGTTTACAACTTAATAAATAAAATGCTACGACTTAACCTCTAACAGTGGAGCAACTCGGAATAAAATGCTAGGAGATGCCTTTACCTATTCACGGTGGACCGCACGCGTCACTAACTACACGCTAGGTTGATCCCTATCTGTAAAAAGGGAAATAAAGGGGTGTGAGTCTCATAGACTTAGTGATAATCATCGACTTAGCGAGTAGGGCATAGATGGGAAACAAGCAAACGACAGATCAGTTGAATATAAAAATGCAAGATTATAAAATCAACTTGTTTCAAACGAGGGTTTGTGCCTTATATAAAAATTGAGAATTTCTTATAAAGTATAAATAATCAAGGTAATAAAATTTTTTGCATCAAATATATTAATAATCATTTTCGAATCAAATCAATAAAATTTAGCAAGCTCCCGCAAAACCAAATAATATTTAAAATCATGCCCAAATCATAACTCGCTCCATATGCGAGGAATTACAAATTCATTTCACAAATAAACATATAGGGGAGCTGCGAAAAACCGTTTAATTTCATTTTCACCATGCAAAGAAATATAATTCATAATATTAAAACTTATTTCAACTTATATAAAACCATTACATTTTTGTCAAAAATAAACAACATGGCTTATGACTTTCTTAAAAACTTGGCTTATGCCAAAATCATTCTCATACTCGGTTGTCAGGGATACCTTGGCCTGGGGCTATCCCAACCGAGTCCGTCAAGGCTGTTAAAAAGTCATGTACGCATAAATCATATTTTTATTTTGAAAACA